>NC_134037.1:196388958-196731458 GCF_965140245.1 Athene noctua
AAACGCGTTTTCCGGCGAAAACGCACACCACGGCTCTTTCTGAGAAAAAGCAAGCACGGAGGACGAGAACCGCTTTTGCCCTGCGTAGCGTTCCGGGCAGCGGGTAGAACCAGGCAGAGAATTCCCGGCTAGCAGCTTCCCTGTGGCGGGGAAGTGCAAACGTACACGTTTTCGGCCGAAAACGCGTTTTCCGGCGAAAACGCACACCACGGCTCTTTCTGAGAAAAAGCAAGCACGGAGGACGAGAACCGCTTTTGCCCTGCGTAGCGTTCCGGGCAGCGGGTAGAACCAGGCAGAGAATTCCCGGCTAGCAGCTTCCCTGTGGCGGGGAAGTGCAAACGTACACGTTTTCGGCCGAAAACGCGTTTTCCGGCGAAAACGCACACCACGGCTCTTTCTGAGAAAAAGCAAGCACGGAGGACGAGAACCGCTTTTGCCCTGCGTAGCGTTCCGGGCAGCGGGTAGAACCAGGCAGAGAATTCCCGGCTAGCGGCTTCCCTGTGGCGGGGAAGTGCAAACGTACACGTTTTCGGCCGAAAACGCGTTTTCCGGCGAAAACGCACACCACGGCTCTTTCTGAGAAAAAGCAAGCACGGAGGACGAGAACCGCTTTTGCCCTGCGTAGCGTTCCGGGCAGCGGGTAGAACCAGGCAGAGAATTCCCTGCTAGCGGCTTCCCTGTGGCGGGGAAGTGCAAACGTACACGTTTTCGGCCGAAAACGCGTTTTCCGGCGAAAACGCACACCACGGCTCTTTCTGAGAAAAAGCAAGCACGGAGGACGAGAACCGCTTTTGCCCTGCGTAGCGCTTCACATCATCATCACCCCAGCCATCCCGGCACTGACATCACGTCACCTCTCCACCAAGACAGAAAGAGCACCCATTGTTCATTGTGGCTCCACAAGAACAGGAACAGCTTGGCCACGGTCCAGTGCTTCATGTTTCAAGACCGACGCTGCTACATCCCCCTGCTTGCTGGGATCAGCCAGGCAAGTCCGTCAGTCGGACTGGTAGGGCAGTCCCGCTTCCTCTGCTGACAATACCTCGAGGAACCCTTCCGTGTCAAAGCATGGAAGTACTACTGCCATGCCCCCACAGCCACTCTCATATACTGTCCCCACCTCAGGCCCAAACAGAGATGTCTCTCTCCAGATCCAGCGTCTTCATCAGCAGTCTTAAATATACATTTATTTTCTTTATTTTGGGGCCTTCATTCCCTTTAAGTTCCTACTTGTAACACAAAAAGGCTGGGGATGGGAGATTGGGCACTGTTATCCCAGGACTGTTCCCCAGGTGGAAGATGGAAGCTCCCTTGCTCAAAACAGCTTTCTCTACAGTGGGGTGGACAGAGCCCAGATTGTGGTACTTAAGGCCACCCCATAGTTCCCTGTGGCTTCATGTTTTGGATGTTCCGGCTGCTTCAGCCATAGCATGGACTCAGAGGATCCTTGCTGAAGAAAATGGCAGAAACTAGGGAAGATACAGCAAGAGTGAATCCATTGTTGTTTGTTCCAGGTTGTAAATGGCAACAAAACAAGGTGGACAAAAAGTTATTGCCATGTTTGCTATTATGGAATAGGCAAATGAGAGAAGAAAAGGGACTGGGAAAAGGAATAGAGAACCAGACTCTGTTTTTTGCAAGAAATATGAATTATTTCACCAAAACCTCCCTGTTGATACAGGAGCTTCCTGCCATACAGAAGGAGCCGTTTTTCTCCAGAGCTATTGCTGCTGTTCCTGATACCTCTAAGGGGTCAGAGCTGCAAATAAGGCATTCCCTTCTCCTGCCACTTGTCATCCAAGTGCAGGGAAACGTTCACAACAGAGCAACTATGAAGTTGTGGTAGCTACATTCCCACTGATTTCAGGGAGGGGATGTATGGATGTCAGGGCTAGCAACACTGAGTACACATTACTGTTGCTATTAACAAAGCATCTTCTTCCTGTGCACAGGTCTCCCCTGACCAGCCTCTACCCTCAAAGACCTCCTGGACTCAAGTAGCATTAAACTCAATACTAATAAAAGCCTGCAGACTAGCTCAATCCATCACACTAACCAATGTTTTGCCCTCTGTAGCCTGTTTTCTAAGGCTAACAAGTTTATGCAATCGTGTGTGTCTTGCCCCTCCCTGCCTTTCTCTCCACTTTGAAACTTAATTCCAACCCTGACAGAAGTGAAAGTTTTTCCAGATATACTACATTTCTAAAAGTTGCTTGAAAAAATAGATGACCGAGAGACATTCATAAATGCCCAGAGGGTGGTGAGTTCAACGGCTACAAAACTTGCCAGTCTACATAGGTTAAAGAAACTGCAAACACTGCAGACAGAGGAGGAGGACTGCCAAATCATGATTTCCCCACATAGCAAAAAATCTAATCTAGAGGTAGACCCAGTGCTTCTCTAGACTATACATTCATGGAACTACTTAAAATAAATTAGGTCTGCAAGCCCTGCTGTAGCTTGTCTGTAGACCAGCAATGCAGTTTACAAAGCTTCCGGCCAGCCTTCATATAGCAATAAACCAAAAGTATTTAATGTCTAAAAAAAAAAAAAAATTCCAACTGAGGACCTCACACTGTTATAACTCCCAGCAGCAAGAGTGGTCCTTGAGAGGCTGAAGGAACCCACAGTAGTGGATACCTTGCACACCTCTCTTTCTAGAAGACTTATCTAAGTTACCAACATCAAGCTGGCCAGTTCATCACAGACCTCTGCTACGTTGCATGACCCCTCCTGAGAGGACTTGCATCTGACACTGGCTGAGCTGCCCTTTCGTGCAGATCACTGTGACTAAACAGGCACCTCAAGCCTGGTCATGTCAGTTTTACCTTGCCTGCCTGACCCGGTGACAGCAAAAAATCCCCATTCTCTAACTTCCTGAAAAAAACCCCAAAAATATGTTGTGTTCAGGCATGGAAATAAGAAAACAGCTTGGCTTCATTTACTCCCAAGTCCTATGTTCCCAAGCTTTCAGTGCTGTATTCCACTGCCCTCAATCAAAAATGGCTCTTCTGGAGAGGCAGGAGCTGCTTCTCACCTGTGTTTCCCTGCAAACTTGATGCTTCTTTCTCCGACTGAGATGCATAACCCCAGATGGAAGCAGAGAGCACCAGCGCGCAAACCCGCACCTGCCTTCTCGAAGACCCAGTTCAGATTAAAATTGAACTCACTCTAGACTTTCAGTCTTAAGCACCAGCAGACTCTGTTGTAACGCCCATGAGTCATGCCTCTCAAATCAGCTAGGCGGCCAGTCACTGGCTTCAAACACAAAGGGCAACAGCTACCTCAGCTGCTGTTTCTGGAAGACACTATTTAGAAAGAATATGTGAACTGAAGCAGGAACCTCTGAAACAAAAGCTAGAGACAGTACAAGGAAAGTAGCAAATCAATACAGTCCCCCACTGAGGCTCAGTGGGAGGCAGAACGCACGCTCACAGATGGGTTCTGTTGGTACCAGCCATTTGCTCTCTCTCTGAGTTGCTGCTTTTATGAAAGTTAGATTGTGAAGTAACATAAAAAGCTTTTAAATTCATGTGTGTAGTATCCAAACATTCAGACTTCCTGAGGGATATTAAAAAAAATATTTTTTTTTTTTTTTTTTTTTTGGAAAACACACGTTTTGTGCTGCTCTCCAGAAGCAAGCTTGTTGCAGTACAGTTAGGTATTTTGCACTTAAATCATTGATTAAATGAAAACCAGCCCTGGAAGTAACAGCTGGCACCCACAGCTCCCATTTATTCTCAAGGGCTGCTCTAAATGCAGGGCTAGGGTTGCACTCTCATGCACCACCTCTTCTCAGATGCTCTGGCATCCAATGGCACAATTTGCACGAGGAGTAAAACATAAGAAAGCACACCTTCTCCCAAATACAATCTAGAGCTCAAGGGTTAAAAACACCCTGCTGGGAGCTGATTAACAGTTCTTGCCACAGCACTATTAAAGCAGTGGGCACTACTTTCACATACATCCAGCTGTGGTTTCGAGTATAGGGAGAGGCTGTGCTTTGTGAGTGTATCAGTAATGATAGGTTACAGGTACATTTGGCTCACGTACACCATGGTGTACTTTTCAAGCAATTTAATATGAAATAAATGCCCAGATCAAGTACCTAGAAAAATGCTTCAAGCAAAAAGCAGACCTCAAGCTGTGAAAATATGGAGGCAATGTGTAATACCTAAATTCCACCTCTGAGTCCAGACAGGAAAATGCTTCCTGGCTCCCCATCTTAGTCACATGGCAGATTTCCACTGAGAGAAAACCTGTGGATGCGAGCAGGGCAAAAACCATTTTGTCTTAAAAAGATCACTGCAGGCCCAGTCCAGACAGGGCACACAAATGAACACAGCAGCCCCATCAGTGCTGGAGTCCTAGGGAGTTTTCCCAGGCAGACTGGATGGGACTCTGAGCCTTGCAAGCAGCAGGAGGCTCTGGCGGGTGGCGTGCTTGGACACCACACTGCTCCCAGAGTCCACCCTGGGCCCCGGCAACAAGTCATTGCTACAAGTAACTCCCACTTTGACCATCAACCTAAAGATACTCGAAAGATAATGAAACATCAAGCTTTAATGAGATAAAGTCAAGTCACTTTGCTTGATGAGATTCAGGATTTTCAGTTTTGAGTGGCACTAAGCCAAAAAATACCTTTTAAAAACTCTCTGCCAATGTACCCTTATCCAGTCTTCGGTATTAAAAATAAAGGGGAACTACTGAATATAAGGCAAATTGGATTTTGTTTGTTTTTTTTTTTTTTTTTGTTAAAACGACAGGCACAGTTATCAAGGCTGAAAGCACTTACTGGAAATACAGTAACTGCTTAAAAAAGAAACTTTTACTCTGTTAGAGAGGCTGAAGTTAGACTCCGTCACTATCAACTACCTGAACTAGAATAAATCATGATGGTTTTGTCCAATCCACTTCAACAAACATCCTGCAGCTCTTCCTATATCTCTATGAAGAGACAAGCAATGAAAGATCGAAGTTATTATCTTTGAGCCTATTATTTATAGACGGTTACTATCTAATTAATATACAATAAATGCAGAGATGTATAATGCTGGAGAAGTGCCCACAGTGAAAACCTCAAACAAGTAAATAGAAGTTTCAATATTTTATTAAAATAGCATATTCAACCACTGTAACCAATAATACATTAACTTTATTCCCAGAGTACGCACAACACAGTAGTGATTCAAAATATCCTTATCCATGGTAATCAATGAAAATATCTCAAATTCAAGTGTACAACTAAAACTAAACCTTTGAAAAGATCTCTCCTTTAAAGAATACATAAAGCTCTCATACAGAATTCTTTTAAACTCTTCTATACTTAGATGTCAGTGTCTCCCACCTGACAATACCACTAGCTTTTTTCTTATGCATAGTAGAACATCTCATATTTTATAGTACCCATTTTATAAATAAATTGGCATTTTCCATCCCATTTGTGTTTATCTTCAGCTTCACAAAGAAACCAGTAAATAAAACTGTCAAAGACAGTCACAACAAAATGATCTCACAGCAAGATATAAAACTTGAAGATACTAAAAGATGCTTCTACTCTATTTTACATAAAAAGACAGATTTAAAAAGTGCAAGGCAAGATTTGCAGGGGAAGGGGAATATTTGTTTGTTATTTTTAGGCACATCCACTTCTTTAAAGCAAGCTTCAGAATGAAATTCCAGTTTGTTCTTCATGATACCTGTTTCAAAGTCTCTCTCAAAAAAAACCAAGAAGAAAAAAAATTACATCCGTCAAATGTCAAGCAGGGAATTTCCTGTCCAACTAATAGTCTTCAGTTATGTCTTGTTCTTCCTTTTTTCATCCTTGCGGGTTTTGGCTTGGGAATATACTGGTTGTTTGCCTGATACTCAAGTTCTTTACGGAAGTAATGAATTGCTTTATTCAGACCTTCTTCCAGTGGTACCTGTTCCCAAAAGTTAGGACAGAATCGTATCACTCTAAGTTCACATCAAGCTCTTTTCACAACAGTATCTTTTTTAATACAGCTATCAACAGACTGCTAGGAAGTCTTGTTCTTAGCCAATATAAGTATTAACAGCACCACATACTGGTAACAACTCTGTACTGCTAATGCATGTTAGCTTTTAAAACATCAGATATAGTTTCTGACATAGTAAGTAAAAAAACCCAACAAATTTAAATCTCATCTGATAGTTATGATTGATCTGTTTAGTGCCAAAACAAACATACATAATTCTACTTTCAATTTCTAATACATCGAAAGAGACAGGCACACAGAAATTTAAGCCCCTTCTGGTTTTAATAATTAAAGATCCTCTTTCACAGCATGTCACAGAACGGTATATACCACAGAAAGGCATAAAGGTAGGTTTTTTATTAGTTTTTATTTCTTCAGTGCTCTGGTGATATACAGAAAAAGGGATACAAATTATCATCCAGTATCTCATTTGATATTCTTAAATCCTGTTCAAATAATTGTAATTCTTCATATTCTATGCCTGTATTTAAACACTACGATTTGGAGACAGGAACAACAGAAATACTACCTACTTTTTTCAGGAGCCATATGCTCTGACATGCTTATGCTGATACCATCATCAACACAGGAGGATAAAATAGCAGCACAAAAACTATTTGCCTTGATGTACCAACACGGTACTGCTACTTCAGAGTAAGTTTTGTTACTGACTGTGCCAAACACAGAAGGTGAGAAGTACAAGTCAACTGTTTTAAACCTTTTGTGACTGTAACACTTGCCATTGTCCTTATGCTTTCAGGCAGTCTAATACCAGGTGTCTTTGTGAATCCTTTCAGAAGGGTCTGGAGATACCTTTTTCCATTAATAGGCTTACATTTACTAGATCAGTTCACATGTTTCCTGGAAAGATTTTTGTCTGCAAATCTATAAAAGCCTACAAACCACTGCGCTAGCTAGAATGGGGAGATGGCTAAGAAAGTCACACCTTTTCTGGGCATTAAGTAGACTTTACCTCCCCAAACAAACCAGTTCTTATCAGCTATGGCTGACTTTACACAGTTAACTTCACCAAAAAGGTGGAGAAATGAAAAAACAGCAACCACAGGCATTTCGCATTTCTTGCATATTAGCTGTGTGTAACAACCATAATCCTAGTATTACCTCAGATGGCTGGTAACTAGGCTTTAGAGGTGGACAGACATTATTGTGGGTGGTGAGATGTTAGACTAACCCTGAGCATGTTTCAGTCTTATCAACACATGGAACAAGCCCTGAACATCTCTATGTATGGTACCTGTAGTCCAAAATAAGGGCTTCTTATTCTGGTTTACCTCAGTCCACCAGAATAAAAAAAAATGTGTCATCTCTGGCTATCTTCTGTTTTGCCCAAGTTTCACATTTCCCTTTAAGCAAACTCTAAAAACCAGAACATTTTCATGGTGCTCATATTTCTCGCTATTAATCCTAACAAACTTTTTGGTTACAGAGATGTTACAGATAATCTTAAAATTAGTTATAAAATTTTAATTAAAGCAATTTTTTCCTTCCATAATGCATGTTACCACAGCGAAAGAGGAATAAAGATTGCAGCAGCAGCAAACTCATTACCTCACGTAACAACGTACCACGTATTTCAAAGGATTTATTGGCCTTACAGAAAGGTAGACACTTCACAATATGCATGTGAAAAAGTTAAAACATCTATCCTAACAATGTCTACTTAAGTCTATCACAAATGCTAATGCTAATCTGGTCTTATGTATGGCACAGGCCATACAATCCTACCTATCAGTTCTTGAATCACGAGCTAAGGCAACGTAAAAGAGACAGCCTTTTAAACAACTGTCCTGGTGATTGTGTTAAGCAGATATTCCAGTAACTGAAACATACTATTATGATGTAGTCCTTCCCCATCCCCCTCTGCCTCCCTGTGTTTTTTACACACAACAAGAGTAACACAGCTGTACATACCACGGGTTCCCAGCCAAGCAGTAACTTGGCTTTTCTGATGTCAGGTTTTCGTTTCTGAGGGTCATCCTGTGCTTCTGAGAGAAACTGGATTTCACTCCCACTGCCTATTAAACAAGAGACTGTGCATTATCATCTGCAATTCACTATGCTTTGCATTTACATCTTTCCTACCTATTGGATCATCAGGTTTTTCTGCAGCATTCTGCTTCATAATTCTACCACTGAAACGCCTTCCACAGACACAGCTGCACTGCATGCAGCAGCTGGGTGAAACAGCTGCTCCACAGCAACAAGGATTCACAAAGATTTCACAAAAAGGAAGTTACACTTGACCAGTCTAATAACTTTCTACGACGAAATGACTGTTTCAGTAGCCAAGGGCAGAGCAGTGGATATCATCTACCTTGACTTCAGTGAGGCTTTTGACACTGTCTCTCATCCTTAATGAGGGCTGGATGAGCAATGAGGTGGATTGAAAACTAGGTGCACAGCCAGGCCCAGAGGTGATCAGTTGGAGGCTGGTAACTAGTGGTATAGCCCAGGGGTCAATACTGGATCAATACTGAATTGCTGATACACCAGAAGGCTGTGCTGCCATCCAGCGGGACCTCGAGAAAAAGGCTGACAGGAGCCTCATGAGGTTCAACAAGGAGAAGTGTGAAGTCCTGCACCTGGGGAGGAACAACCCCAGGCACCAGTACAGACTGGGGGCCAACCAGCTGAAAGGCAGCTTGGCAGGAAAGGACCTGGGGGTCCTGGTGGACACCAAGCTGAGTATGAGCCAGCAATGTGCCCTTGCCGCAAAGGCAGCAAATGGTATTCTGAGCTGCAGCAGGACGAATCACAGAACTGTCTAGGTTGGAAAAGACCTTGAAGATCATCCGGTCCAACCATCAACCTAACATTAACAGTTCCCAACTACACCATATCCCTCAGCGCTATGTCAACTCTACTCTTAAACACCTCCAGGGATGGGGACTTCATTTACCTCCCTGGGCAGCCCATTCCAATGCCTCACAACCCATTCTGTAAAGAAATACTTCCTAATATCTAGTCTAAATGATCTTTCCTCTCTACTTAGCACTGATGAGATATATCTGGAGGGCTGGGTCCAGTTCTGGGCTCCCCAGTACAAGAGAGAGACATAGACATGTTAGAGAGAGTCCAGCAAAGGGCCACAGATATGATAAAGGGGCTGGAGCACCTCTTCTGTGAGGACAGGCTCAGACAGCTGGGACTGTTCAGTCTGGAGAAGACAAGGCTCGGAGGGATTTTATCCATGTGTGTAAATACCTGACGGGGGAATAAAGAAGAGGGAGCCAGGCTTTTTTCAGAGGTGCCCAGTGATGAGACAAGAGGCAGCAGCCATGAACTGAAACACAGGAGGTTTTCCCTCTGAACATCAGGAAATGCTATTTTACTGTGAGTGTTACAGAGCACTAGCACAGGTTGCCCAGTGAGGCTATGGAGTCTCCATCCTTGGGGATATTCAAAAGAAGTCTGGACATGGTTCTGGGCCACTGCCAGCTGTAGGTGGCACTGCTTGAGCAGCAGGGTTGGACCAAATGACTCCAGAGGCCCCTTCCAACCTCAACCACTCTGTGATTCTGGTAGCTCTTTTGCATTGTAAAAGGACTTCACTTCCTCTTTGCTCATACTCTTCAGTCTGATTTCAATAGCTGACATAATACTTGCCTTTCCTTGTGACAATACACAGAAACAGGACAATTTCTCTAACCAACTCTAGCAAATATATGCCATGTTACTGTGGGATTTTATGAATGTAGAACTGAACCGCCTCTCCGGGTGGACTGAAACAGATCAAGTTGTTTGTGAACAGACAAATGGAGGTAATAATTATTCTATGTGCCTAATGGCTTTCTGGTGATGTGATTTTCAATTTCCTTCCCTGATCTGTGGATTCATAGCAGTCTTCCAGAGGGGACAATCCTCTGCTAGAAACATCACATGCATCAGCTTCTTTACTGTATGTTTGAACTTGCCTTTTTCAGATCTTTCAGAAGCACTTCTGGAATCTATGGACTAAAAACCCTTGGCTAATGGCATCAGTATTTTTCATCTCATTAACAAGCTGCACTAGAAGAATAAACACAGCTCTTCACTTCCATTCTTGAGAGCTCTGATTTGCTACAGGTACCAAAGCAAGAATGAAGAGAAAGCCACAGCGGTTTTTTTACCAGCCACATTCAAGGGAGGTGCTGACAGCCCTTGCAAGAGCCATTGGTAGAGCAGTGAAAAAGTACAGGAAGACCGTCACCACAGCATGAGGTTTTTTATGGTAGTGGGAGAACTGCCTACATAATGTGAAGAACCACCTTGCTGAAGTATTTGTATTTCAGCTAAGATGTTACGCAAGACATTTTCATTCATGTGTTTTACATTTCATTTATGTATTGTCCTTGGGTCAAAACAAAGCTAAAAAAATGCATAAGCATCCTATAAAATAATGGGTATAGATTGCACAGATACATAGAAGGAATGTATTTATTCTACTGTTCATGCAATATTTTACATATAATTGAGAGGATTTGGATTATCTTATTAATATTTAACTAGATCAGGATACAATTAAATGCCTTTGATAAAGTTACTAAGAAACCCAAAGACCAATTAAATGATCCCTATATTACACACACTAATCAAATAATAATCATCTAACGACAATAAGTTCTTCATAAGCTTTACTAAGAATTACTTATCATACTCACCAACAAGTTTTTTAATTAACTGAGCAAATTCTAGGATCGTGTGCTCTTCTGGGTTTCCCTAAAAACAGAAGATATATTCATTACAATAACAATTAAACACCTTACAACATGCAAGCTTTCTGACATGAGATGATTCTAACAGGGCCATGTTAAACTCTGAAAAAGCTAAACATTATGATTTATTCCTACTCTGATGAAAAAAAATATATACTCATTAGAAAAGTTGCCCTCCATTACATTTGCTTGTAATTCAGTGTATGTAGGGGGATGCCCAAAAAAAAAAATCAGTCTGTAAAGAATGGGCAAATGCAGCTCAATCACAGTAAAGGCATTTGCCATTTAGCAGCCCACACAGCCACATCATCAGTTTGACATCTGGATTCAAGAACTGTGCTGAGTTGAGGACAGACAATGCAATGAAGAAGTGTGCTAAATCCTCAGTTCATCCAAAGTTAGGAACCCAAACTAATTTAGCTGCAAACAATTGCTTCCGTATTTACTATGGCTTACATATCACTATGTATAAAGGCTACTTGCTTTCCTATACAATATTCCTTCTCTTAATTCTCTACTTTTTTAACCAACTTGCACATGAACTCAGGACAAAATGCTGAAAGCCTCCTGTTAGCACCAGCTCACCTTCACGAGACTCAATTCCCTCCATCCCTAGCTTTCCTTGTTGCAAACCTCTTCTTTACTACATCTTGTTTGACCTAAAGCTGAACATTTAGGTACATATAGATTTAAACACTGAATTTTCTGGAGATGAAGCATGTGATGCTGTTTAAATATATTATCATTTGGATAGAAACATAAAAATGAATTCAAGACCACAGTAAAAAAGGAAAATCTATGGAATGACTGCCCTGCAGAATTGAATATCTGATTTGGCAAAAGTTGGCATACACAGAAATGACCTGGTATATGCATCCTTTTTCCATTCTTATATCCACTGCTGAGAATAAGATGACAACAAATGGGACAAAACAAAAATCATATTGGAAAAGTTAAGTTCTAAGCAGCCTTAATCAATATTAGAAAATTATACCATCAAATACTATCCCGTTTTCCTCTAGTCAAGGCTAGTATGAAGTGATTTCTAATTATTTAGAGCTAAGTATTCCTTCAGTGCTTTTTTTAATTAAAACCAGATATCAGTCATTTCCTTGGTGTATTTTGTGTGTCCCTCCCCTGCTCCTATTTTTTTTGTGGTTTTTTTTTTTCTTATTCTAATTTCATAAATCTTATTGTTAAAACAAATGAAAAACTCCAGAAAATTTATCCTGTTCTTGGACCTACAAGTTCTCTACATCTAGGGGCTTAATCTTATTTATAAAGAAAAAAGATGGAAGAATATATTATTCATAATGGAAAGAGCTTTTTTGATCAATTTATTTCATCTACAAATCAGCATCAGTGACAAGGAAGAAAACAGAGGTGATGCTGGCCACTGCACAGTAAACACAGTAGAGTGGAGCTCTCATACTCACCAAGTTGACAGGACTGCTGACATTGCTGTTCATCAACGCCACCAACCCATTCACAAGATCACTATAAAAAGGGAAGAACAGATTGAGGCAATTTCCACTTCCCTATAAATAATATTCTTGCCTAAAAAGAGAGCTGCCTCCTCAGAGTTCCATAAAGCAGATCAGGAAGCTGAGGAATGCTGAAATCAGAATGACAGCATATACTTCAATGGGTGCATGTTTTCTTGGCTGTTTGTTCCACAGTCCCTGTTGTAAGATATACTAAACTGGAAGTTAGTTTGAAAGGGTGATTATCTTTGGGATACACTAGCTCTAGCTCCTCTGAGCATATATCAAAGTTACTAAAAAAAAAATTAATACTTCCTCTTCCCTCCAGTACCCAGGCATATTTAGAGGCCCATTTCCAACACATTTCAAAAAGAAAAAGTTGTAGTACAGAGGCACACAACACCACCACCTGCTTTGCAGCTTGTTGTTTGAATTGTCTTTTCTCTTTCAGAGATTCTTAAACCAAGATTGTTAAAAAACTACTAGTATTTTGGTGTTACCTCCCCCCAGCAAAATAACCCAAAGTTATTTTGGATTATCAGCAACAGACTCAGCAGCTTGCCCCTGGACATACAAATCCAGATCCCTTTCATTATGACTTATCATCAGGAAAGGAGTGCCTACTTTAAACTGATGGGGTTTCCTCAGCATCTACCACTGCTGTTATTACTTTCATCAGAGAGAAAGAACATTTCCAAGCAGAGAATGATTAAAACCCTGAAGCCTGGCACAGAAGTTTAGCTAGCAGGACAGAACAAAATATTCTGAGGAACAGATTCACTTTTTTCATAGTAAAAGCACATTCTGGCGTTGCTTACACTATAAATAATAGCTACAGCAATACCACCTCAACTGGTTCCTTCCCCCAAAAGGGGACATGCGTGTACAATACACACACCAACCACAGCAGCCCCAAAGGCACAAGGTGGCAGTATTGCATTAAAATGCAAGGAGCGACAAACAGCTCAGTGTCAAAAATTCAACTACGTGCTACCTGCTGTCCCTTGAAGGGAAAAAACACATTAGTATCTCAATTCAAAGTTCTGAACCAACTAACGTTTTGTTTCTTGGTACTTTTAAAAACTTCTGCGTCTCAATTCTGAAAATAAAGCTGGCCTAACAACGAACATAATTTCTTTGACTAAAATATACGTTCATACAAAAAGTTGGCCAAGCTCAAAGAATCATCAAGTGAAGTAAATATCAGACAGTACAAACAAAGTTTACCTGACATACTGGAAAGCTCTCGTCTGAGTTCCAGGTCCATAGACCTAAAAAACCAGAAGAAAATCAGAAAAAGTGACACAAATATAAAAGTCCTCTCTAGCCCAATTATCTTTTCTTCACTATTCTAGAAAAATGTCCCAAGGAGAAACACCTGAGACACAAGCTCAATATTACAGGAATGGAAAAACATGTGCTTGCAGAGCCTTTGGCAAAGTATCAGTTCTTTGAAGGTCTTCTTCCTCTTGGACATGTCTCCAGTAAACATATCTTTAGGCATTTTGTTAACCAGAACTCTGAATGTAGGAAACATTCTCAGGGATGCAGGACACAGTGATGCTTTGTCCTCTCCTGGAACACTGAAAGAGGCTGAAGCATGCACTCAGCCAGAAAAGAGCGCCAAATATTTAAAGCAAACCTCAGACTACTAAGATGTGGTTATGACGAGTAATTTTTATTCACTCATTAACAACAGCCAACTTCAAAGAGACCACCAAATGTTAGTGGTCTCTAAAAAAACTGTCAAGAAAAATAGCACTCTAAGCATTTAAAGCTTATAGGAAAAAAAAAACCAAACCCAACTCATGTGGCTCTAAATATTATTATCTGGTGAAATGGAAGGTAGATAAGTTCTAGATGATATGACTCCCACAATCACCTGGACAGATTTGTATCAAAATCTTAGAAGCACTTGGAGCAAGCAAGTTGTTTAAAGTTCAAACAGCCATTACAGTATACCTAAAGTGTACAATGGTATAATGTAACATTATTTTTTTCACAGTTCAACTGCATGCAGTACTAAAGTCCCTAGAACATGAATATTTTAATTTATGGAAGCTATCAGCAGGCATATTTAAGTGGTGAAAACACTTAACTGGGGATGCACACATTTTATCATCAACCTACTACAAAAGAAAAGCTTTTCAGAAGGACAGAATAGCAAGCATGTTTGTCTTCCGAGGGGACAAGAAAGACAACGCAATTGGTATATGTGTCATTGTTGGTCAGTTCGTAAACCTGATGCTCTCTGAGACCAATTCAGAACCAAAACAGTTCACATTTCAGTAGGCACTGGGTAAGATCAGCAGTTTAAAACTTTACCCAGTAACTGATTCTCAGAAGAATGCACCAGGAGAGCACACTGACAGCCTGATGGTCTCCCAAAGCAAACAGGGAGCATATTTTATGTATGTAAAGCTTTCTGCTTGTTTTCTTTTAGCCTGTGGGATAGGTTTTACAGAACCAAGTAATACGTGCATGATTTCTGCAAAGTCAACCATGTGGCTAGCTCTCCTATGTGCAGGCAGTGGCTGGAAAATACAACATAGTTCCCTTCTCCCAATTTCTCTCAATAAACCCTTCCTTTACAAAAATACAAAGCAACAATGGTCGTGTTTGTATCGGCTATAATTTCTTCAAATTAAAGACATAGTTTAAGATATTACTTACTCCATTTGAACAACTACTTTGAACAACAAGACTCAATATATTCAGTTTCTAAAAAGGTCAACACTTGGTATTCCTGTCAGCCAAATTCTGTGATGATACAAGGGTGAAATTTTTTTTTGGTCCCAACTACTACTTATTGCTGACAATTCATTTTATTTGACCTGGTCAGCTAAACAACTCTCCCCTTAGTTTTTTTTCTCATATTCAGTAATTTTCAATGTCAGATAGTTACCCCCTGCAGAAGAGTGATGCTGGGCAAAATGTTCTATTTTATCCTCTATTACATTCTTGATAAAGTCTAGACAGCATAGCAGTTACAAAAAAAAAAAAAGCTTTCAATATTGCCTCCCACAGAACAGCACTGACTCCAGACTCCTCTTATTAATGCTCTTAAATATCCCATGGTTTGTATGTTTTAAAACAAGGTAACTGCTTAATATTTAGTAAGGCTTCACTAAACTCCCAGTCAGTGTTCTTTAATAAAACTTGAGAAACTAAACATGAACTAAAATAATTTGAGAGGCCAAATATGGCAATAACTCACTGCATGCACTGGGGTACAAACTTGAAAAATGAAAGTACCTTCTGACCCTCTGTAGGCTAGATAAGGGCCTTAAACAGCATTTAGAGGCTCAGACTTTATGCCCCAGGATGCCATTCTGGGAACATACAATACTGACAAACCAGTATATGGTTAACTCATATTTTGATACAACCAAGTGCTACAACTATCAAAAGTGTCAAAGCAAGAAGCTCTAGACTCTTGCCTGCTCCTATTTACTGAGTGTCTTGCAACAAACAGAACCAGCCTTAATCTGCAGCTTTGGGAGATGCCCGGGTAAGTAAAAGAAACTCTTTCTGCAGGAATTTGAGTGATTTTTTTTTAATGTTTTGAAAGGGAAAAAAAAGCACTGAACCCATTTTATTGTGCAACTAACCTGTTCAGTGCTGAAGTGAATCCTATCAGTAGAGACTAGGCAAGTTGGGCTCACTGTTTTTTTCAGCTAATCAAGTCTAAACCCCAATATCTGCAGTCTTAATGCTGACTTATATGACACATTAAATGTCATATGTCCTAGTAAGCACTGGCCATTAAGTCACAGTCAACATCACACAATTGCTACTGTACGCTGAGCATTGACAGTCCTTTGTAGAAAAGAAAAGTAAATCTCTGCGGGAAAAAGCGTATCTTTAGGAGATTCGGGGAACACAGCATAAAAATTAGTACAGGCTTGTTACCTTGAAATAACCACAAGCCTAAATCAGAAATTTAGCAATGGTTAGGAACAATAGAGTAGTCAAGATGCATCACTGATGACATTAACATATAGTAACAAATTGCCTAAGTTAACAATCACTGATAAACAGCAAGCAAGTAAGCAAATGCTGACCTCCAGAGAAGGCCAAACTTACAAAAATTATCAGTGTACTTAAGTCAGGTGATGTGCATCACTTTGCAGAATATATACAATCCGATCGTTTTAAATTTTATTTTTTGTAAAGAGTTCTAGATTTCACCCTGTCAGTAGGTTAGTGTCTACTACCCAAGTTTTGCAAAGGCAGCTGTGTTTTGGCATAAAGGCTAAAGTTAGGGGAGATCTTTCACAGGACACTAAGCTTCACCTTGCCTGGGCATGACTTACTACCTGATCTATACTCCTCAATGCTCTGTCCAGTTTCAGATTTTGCTCTACAGAAATCACAGTAGTGGGAGTTGCCATAAAACTTTCATCCTTTTTCTCCGTGGATTGTCTGCTCCTTCCTAGAGGAATTCCTGGCTGAACTCTGGATTTTACAGTCTCCAGTAGAAGAAATGCCACCTCAATCTCAAGATAGCTGCCCCGTGCTAAGGCACTTAGCAACATCTGTAGTTATTGCTGTTGTATGTCACATAAAGGTTTCCATGAACTCATAACTGATCTCAGATTCTAAACTACTTCTCTCTGTTTCAGGATGTTGTCTCATTTATTTTACATACTCTCACTATTTTATAACAGTAAACAAAACAGGAGCAGGGCATAGGTCAGGCACTGTCTGTATTGCTAAATTACCAGCAGCAACTTTGGCAGAGTACCGGCCCGTGCCAGCTCTTGTTCTCCCAGACAATGTTGTGACATTGTTTAAGCATCATCAAGAGCCAAGGACCATTCACAGCAAACAGTTTGGATGTGGCAACTTGATGTGGCAGGAAAATTTAGCTGTATAAGATGTGGGTCATGACACACCACTCTGTCAATGATAACAAAAACCAGTCCTGGCCAGCTTTATTTACTAATAAGCAATGTAGCCTGAAGGCCTTTAACATTATGTTGTACATGGAAAATTTAGGCTGATCTCCAAGCTTGCAAAAAGAATTTAGATACCTAACTTCCAAGAAGGGTTCAGAGAAAGTTCCTCAACAGAAATATCTATCAAAACATTATTCTGTAAGCCTTGTCACGCTGTGTCCCCATAGAAGAGGTGTGAGAGACAAAGAGTCAAGTTCAGGATGACTAAAATACCTTCTCAGATCACAACCAGTAACCTTGTTTCTGGGAAAAGAAAACCAATACCACCAATATTTGTATATTTGCATATACTGAAACACCAGGGGGAGGTGGTGGTGGAAGAAACCTCAGTGTTTTCAAAAATCCATCCTCCTTCATAATGTGTGCGGATAGGATATAAAGACAAACAGTTCCTCATATCACTGAGAGGTCATTACTTACCGTTAGTGGTTCTCCCTGGAGAGCTTGTAGAATAAAATTGCTGACAACTCTACCATCATTCATATGCATTCGAGGACCAAAGGTATTGAATATTCTGGCAACCCTCACTTCAACTCCTTCCTGTAGGCAAAGAAAAAAGAATTGTTACTACCTTAATAAGACTTTCTTCCTAAAAGTGCAAATTAACTCTCCCCTGTCCAAAAGCTTTCTTAAGAATCCCTCTCACAGCTTTAACAAACATTGTTTTCTCACCATGAAATATTTCTAACCTCTTCTCAACACTACTGGAAACTGTAGTGCATACAGCAAGGTAATTTATACTAGTTCTTAGTCTTTGCAATGCAAATTCTAAACCAATGCTGGAACAGCTGATGATTTCAGCACATGCATTTTTCTTCCAACAAGAACTTCAGACTTTTCAATAGTACCCTTCCAACAACAATTTATTTCACCTGGGACTTACCCACATTTTTACACGTAAGCGAAGTCTCACACAATCACCAGATACAGTACCAAGGTAGTATTTCCAAAGACTAGAAAAGTTGGAACACTTCAGACAAGTATCTATAAATGCTGAATACAGCCACAATTTTTCTTATGCATACTTTACAGTTCGTGTCTCTTCAATGGCTTATTTTTTTCCAAGAAACATTTCTATCATTCCCAGAAGTCCTTTCTGCAGGATATTTTGCATATCTTCAAAGCGAAATGCAACAAATATGTGAAATTGAAAACTGTCTGGACAAAACATTTTAACACTGGGACATTGAGACTGAAGTAATGTCTCTCTAGGTATTTTCTGTTTATTCACACTTACTCATTTGGACAAGACACAGTTCACGATAAAGCCTACAAGGATGCTTGGCCTTTGAAAGCTGAAGCATGCACTTGGCTCCTGATGAGTTCAGAGGAGCGTGGTATGCTGTAAACAGAGAGAGGCTACCATGTGAGAGTGATAGCCACAAGGCAGGGAAGAAAGGTGTGAACTTCAGCCCAGTCCTATGCATCCTTCTCATACTCCTTGGTCCTCTCCCCTCCCAGAAAAAGCCATCCTTGTATCAGTCACAGGAAACACTTGTCATTTGAAGCAAACTTTGTGCTGCTGATTCAACTGAAACAAATGAAGTCACAAAGCACAATGTTCTGGGAGTTGCAAACATTCAATTATTCACTTCAGAGGACACACAGAACATCTTGTATTTTCAATGCCTTTTACTAAGGCTTAGATCAATGTTTGCCATTTTCTTGGAAGACAAGAGTGAGTGTGGAGAAGTATACTGTTAGTACATTTGTGGATGAAGGCTGCAGCTCACACACACTTCACTCAGAAGAGACCTAAACCCACATTTTTCTTGGAAATAAATGTAGCTTCATTTACAAGAGAAACTTGCAGGAAAATCTCTTAGGTCTTCAAGTGATTCATAAACAAATGAATCCTCGAAGAAGTTTTGTAAAAGCAATAGCATTAGCTTTTTACAGATGAGAGAGAGAGAGGCAAAAGGCACATTTAACACTTTAGCTGTTACTTGGTGTCAAGAAATGGGAAACACCAAGTAGAGTAGGTAAAGCTCAGCACTTCCTGGTATGTATAAGGCCAAACAACATTCAGTTCTGTTTAGTTGCAGGTAATGTTCCAGTTGCCATGATCAAATGTTTATATGTGCAAATAAACTGGAGGCTAACAGTAACCAGGGAGGTAACTATTGTGCCATAGGAAAAGCTAGTCTTGGGACTCTGTCACACAAGCTTGCATCCACAACAGAGACAAATAATAACCTCACAACATCCACTTGGCCCTGCTGAGATACCCTGGAAAGAGCAGAAGTCCCTTCCTCTGCAAAATGCATCAGCTGGGAACATATTTTTTATTTCCTGTTAGCTAAAAAAGTGTGGCAGTGTAACATCGTCAAACGCATACTTCCAGAAGCATGTTACAGAGCCATTCTCAATGCCTTCACTGTATCTCGAAATATATACTCTGATATGATCATTCTTTCTTTTTGCTCAGCACTCTATCTTAAAAAGGACACTGACTCCTTCAGGGAGGGACAGTATTTCATGTGAACTTTCCAGATATTGCCATTAATAACAAGTACAGAAAATGAGGTACTTGGAAGCTAGTACTCCAGATAAAAATAACTCATTAACCAATGCTGACCAAAAAGCCTCTCTTGTACTTCATAAGCTACCGCAGCCGCCTTATTTTCCAGTATTGGCTGGAAACTAGCAAGGGATCTAGAAAATAAAAACACATTCCCTATAGGCACTTACTCATAGCCACAGTGAATGCAGTATTTCTTCTCCCTTCTATTTATTCCCCTCCTCCCACTGTAATGTCTTTTAAAATGAGTAACTTTTTATTTATAGTGTCATCTAGCAAAGCTTTTCTCTGCAGCCTACTTCTTTGAAAAATCTATTTTCTATGCAGCTGAATTTTCATTTGTGCCTGTAAAACCAGGATCTATTGTCTCAAAAGAAACTTTTTCACAAAATGAATTTGGAGCCAGTAACTTGAAAATTGTCCTTTTGCCATTTCATGTACATCTCTTCTGAAGTCTTTTTTGCATGTTGAGTAACTCTACTCCTTTTTGTATTAGCTGCTTGAGAATACTTATGGTACACTCTTACATATGTACTGTTACTCTGATTATCAACCACATGCTAATTATGACTGGCTACTTCCCCCATATTCCCACTAGCAAAGCCAATTACTTCCCCAGATTTGTGGCAGTAAGTCACGTACAGTATTTTATTATATCCTAGAGAAAGGAGAAAAACTTCTTTGGCCCACATTTATACTGCTAAACAAAAGAGATCTTGAGACTAATCCCTGATGCTGAGATCAAATGTGATCTGTTCTGTTCTGCTGGTTTAAGACTATGCCTTCCTATAGCAGATTAATCAGAGAGAAAGTTCCTTGAGTAACCCAAAAGAGCCTGGGAGCAAGCTAATCAAATGCAGCATTGTGGGCTAGAAAAACACTTCAGCTCACTCTATTATTTACCATATGAACACATTCACAGAGACTGCGCCTGTACAGATGGAGAGGGAAGGCAGAAAACATGCAAGAAAGATTGTTATGGCTTATAGAGACACCTCCTCTGAATAAATACTTAGACTATTCTATAGCTGTCAGTCAAAAAGTATCATTAGTTTTCCAGTCTCCCCTGCAAAACAAACTTGCCCATGGTCTTCAGCATGAGTCTTTGCCACTTAGTTCTAGATATGCCTGCTTCAGAAAGTATTAAGGTATCAAGGATGCTATGATAACATATTAATTTTAAAAGACATTTTAATTTTATAAGCCTTTTAAGAAAAGGTATCTCCTTGTGTTGACTGTATCAGAAAACAGAGCAATACAGAATACAACTCAAATGACAAGAGGTTCTTTTAACTGAAACAGCTTGAACACAGGCTGTGGCTGTAATTCATAAGGATATCAGGCAATCTTCTCTTAGTAATTAACAGTGTTTCCTTCTTTGTAAACTCTGTGGATCTATCTGAACAGCAAGCATGAATTAGACCTCCCTGCATACAGCATCAGGAAAGGGAAAGCTGCAATTGTTTGTTCTCCAGCAGACAACTGGATTCAAAAAATCTGCCAGGGAAAGACCAGACAGTTGTATGGATATCATTGTGTCCTGATACAAGCCCTTATCAATGTCTCAGCTAAAACTACTAAGATTGCTGCTTGCATCCCTTGCTTTTTTAGTCACTTTTTTACCAATTCGCATTCTTTCCTATGTGTTTCAGAGATCATTACCAAACTCTCAAAATTGTTCTCAAAACCCTGAATTGTAATCACAGAGAAATTCCTAGCACAGTGTTCACCAGCATCCATCTGTGATGTGTGTTTAAGCTACAATACTCTACACTGAGGCTTGATCCAAGGTATTTTATATACGTGTACTGCCTAGTGTATAAACAAAACAAGATTAATTCTTGGTTACTAACAGCTTTTAAAAACTATTTTGCAAAAATAGCAATGCCAAGATCTGCATTTCATAAACAGTAAAGCTCCTAATCAAGCTAGGAAGGACAATCAGTTATATAACTCTACTTTCACCATAATACAGGTCCCTGAACACAACCAAGGCCCACCTCCAACACTCGTACCTTATGGTTGAAACATTACCATGCTTATAGTTCATCACTTCCCACACTAGAGAAGCTACAACTTCTCTCTGAGGTCTCTTCATACCATTATTTATACCCCCATGCTAAAAGTACATCCTATTTCTAGCACTTGCCCCAGCTTGCATATCTCTTGTACATACCGTACGTGGCCAATGCAAACAGGTACAGGCCTGGTCCTGTCAACACTCTGACAGGAGACACTGCCACTAAGAAGGGATGGGTACCCACTTAAGTGCATCTATGCCTGAATTACTAGGATATTCCCTTCAGACAGGGCTTTTAACTTCAATATTTTCCTGTACAACATGGCTTCTGAACATGAGGTGGCTGATAATGTAACCAGCGCAGTAATATCCAGTGAATGAGAGATGTATCACAGCTTCCAGTAAGCTTCCAATATGGCTCAGGAATACATGTAAACAGACTACAATATATACTCCAAACAATTTTGTTTTAGTCATCTGCATAATGGAGAGTTCTGCAGAGTTATACTAATGAATTAGTGTAACGATAACAGTTACAGGTGAACAAAAATGCCGTACCAATGCTTTTAGAGCAATGGTGGCTGTATGAGGAGGGCACATCTTACAGCCAGAAGTAAGAGGTGTACCAAAATGAAAAGGACATCAGAAACAACACATATTTTGGATCTAAAGATGAATGCTGCTATGGATATACTCTTATTCAAACACTGACTCAACTTATTGAAGTGAATCAATCTCTAAAAAAAGTTTAAAGTCCCTCATGACTTCAAAATTCAATTTGCAGAACAGTGCAGCAATATCAAAAACAAAGAACTAAGTTCTCCAATTACCTGAGGGAAATCAGAAGATAGCATTTCTTACAGCACAGAAAGAAAAAAACCCCAAACCTCAAGCACAAAGACTACGGAAAGCATTCAGACTTTTCTTGAGAAAATGCCTGTATTTGTTTAGTCCACGGCTTTGATAATCATTGCAATACAGTCTTCTAACCTTGTCTGCGGTACAAAGTTATTTTGCAACTGTTAAGAACACAGAGCATGTAGAAAGAGTAAAGACACCAGAGCATTAGCAAAACTGTTGTGTCTGAATACAGGCCAGAAGACCTGACAGTTCTTTCCTGCTTCATTTTCATATAATTTGGAAAAAGTGTTGCTCCACTGATACAAAAAAGCCTCCTATTATGTCCAGGCTATGTTTGTATTAGGAACTTCTGACAACTCAGATAAAGCAATACAATTTAGAAATAGATACTTAAATAATGAAACTCTCCACTTACAGAAGAGCTCCCATTACTAATGACCCAGTGAAACAACAGGTTGCATTTTTATAATACTGCCTCAGTTACTGTAGTGTTCTCCCCTTTTCACCTCACTTCCTCCAACTGAATGTTAGCAACAGATAGCTTTGGAAAACTATATCCCACTTCTGCATTTGTACAGGACCAAACACAATGTTTTGGTTCATGTGCAGAGCTCCTATACAGAAAAAAAAAAAAAAAAAAAAATACAGACAGCTCTAACAACTCATTAGAAAATGTACAGATCCATTAATCCAACAGTGCAGAGAATACATACCAGCAGGTTTTACAAAATGGACCGACTATCAGAAGGACTGTACGAGGGTAACTGGAACAAGCCATCTTCAAAAGCTTAGTATTATTTAATCTCTAAATTATTGCAGTTTGCAGGACTTAACTTTACTGAACTGTGGGAAGGATTTTTATCTGCGGTTTCTCTTTTCCAAAGTATAAAAGCTTATTTGTGAACCATGCAGTTACAGTGGCTGAAAGCAGCACTGTTTCCTCTTTCAAAGTGGAGCCAGTTAATGAAGAAGATAAAAGCAACTAGCAACAAACAGTACTTGATATTTTCAATAGAACTGCCACATTTACTGAGAATGTTAATATAACTGTGAGTGTGTGACCTCTCAGACTTTTCAGAAGAAAGGAACTGTGGATGATTTTTTTTCTTTTCTTTCTGAATTTCACTGATCTGGTATATAACAACTCAGACAGGACACTAGTTGCCATGCTGACACCTTCAGGGGTTTCAATGTCCTGTACAGCAGTGAGACGGGCTGTAGCATCTCAACTCTACCTGCTAGGCAGTGCCCAAGGTGGCTGACTGCCTGTAGCATCTTACAGACTCTCCTCTCCAACCTTAATCTCACTAGTATTCCTGAAAGTAAAGTTCCTCTGCATGTTTTCTAAAAAGCTAAAGGGATCCATAGCTCTTATCACTACAATTTAGCTTTGGCCTGGTATAAACCAACAGTAACCACCATCTGTGTCACTAAAGGATTGATGTCTGAGCGTTGATTATTGCCCCAAGGATGATACAGTGCTTCCTCTTCTACCCTCGTGCTGTCAGAAGCACAAACAATTCAGTTACATTCTTCCACAAAAAAACATAAACTCTGCAACTTTTCTTAAGCAAACTGCTAGCAAATTTTATGTGACAACATAAAAAAAAAATATTGCTGCATGCTTAGAAATAGTCTATATTGAATATCATGGAAAGAAAACAATAAGCAATAATTAGAGAATACCAGATAAACTCCCAAAAGACATTAAAGCAAACTGCTTGAATTCCACATAGCTATTTGTTTCCTATCTAATTACTCAATAGTTTCCTCATTATTCACTATTCAGTGCCTTTTCAGTTGCAATTCAATCAACAGCTTTCATTACCCCTACATTTTACATCAAGGCTTTTTATTATTACTAAAACCAACTCAATTTGTGAATTAAAGATTAGAGGGAAAGTACAACTCAATATAAAACAGAAAATCACTCTCATGTTGCAATTGCAATGAATTTCTGTATTTAACTAATGCATCAGTTTGCATGTGTTATTCTCTCACATTAATACCATAAACTTCACAGCTAACATGTCTTTCCTTTCTTCTGTTATCTATTAAGATTTTTTGCCACCCTGAGCCTTCACAGTCCTGGTTATAGAATATTCCATAATGCAGAGCTTAACACTTAAGAGGCTTATACTTAATATTTGGTTATGATAACTCAATTCACTGCTATATGCTTAGAAAGGCATCCAGTGGAATTCTTAACTGGAAGATCTGAACTATTCTAAGGCAATTTGAAAACTATCACATCACACAATGTAGAACTTAGCCCATTTACTACCACTGAAACTTGCAATGTCACACAGTTGGTATGAAGAAAAGGATGAAGCGGAAGGAGATGAAAAATTTCTCTGCAACATTCCAAGGTGACCTGAAGTATTGCTTCAGGTCTGGAGAATTTCCTTACCGATCAATGGTGTAAAAGGATAAATTAAATCTAGTTCACAAAACACCTTTAATATGCTAAGCTTTTAAAATGCTGTGTATCTGTATTTACAATGTACCTATGCAAACATACCAGACGCCTGTCATGAAGGTAGTGCCAGATTCTGACTAGTATTTAAATTAAGACAGAGTTGGAATGTACATGAATATCTGGATTTCCAACCACTATTTTTTTAAAAGTTAAATGCATACTGAATGGCAGCTCCCGAACAAAGCACAAAATTCACATTGTAGTACTATGTGCTGAAACTCCACTCCCACCTCTTTATCCCCCTCCCCCCCCCCCCCCCCCCGCACCTGTACGTTTTTCCTAGCCTATTTATGTCCACAAAGACGGTACTTGCATTTGAAAAATGCTGTTGCTTTTTGGAAAATGGTGGTATTTCCTTATCTAGTAAAATAGAAGTTCTGTGGATGAGAAAAATACTAGCTGTTCAATCATATCACATCTATAGCAAGTCACACACCTCTATATGCGTTTATGCAAAAGATCACTTCTGAAGAACAGGGAAGGATATGGAAAAAAAGCAACAAAGATAAGAATACAGAATGTCAAAATCAAACAGATTGACAAGCTGTTATTATAAGAGAGTTTCAAAACTATGTCTTGCATCTTTGTTAAGGCAATTGAGTGAACTGAAAAGGGCTTTCCAGGAGGGAGTGCTAGCAAATACTGAAAAAGAGATGAAGTCTGAAGAAGTCTGAATCAGAGGATGCAACTTATCTCCCAGATGAACAGAGAAAGCACTAAAGCTTCCTGTGGCTTGAGAAAAGTTACACAAGCAGGTGATTCCACCCACACTATGGAGCATGGCTGACCTATGCTCCCACATGAATTTATGAAAGAAGAGCTGCTCCCAGAAGCCTATAACAAATATCCCCTCAAACCACACACTCGGGTGCCTTACACAGGATGAGATGAATTTGTGTAGGTGCTTTGAATCTGTGAGCCTTGCATTTCTCCAGGAAATATTTTACTCCCCACCTCTCTTTTGAGCAGATGCTTATGTATTACTGAATGCTACTATCGCCCTTGGATTTCTTGATAAGGAAGTAATGCTGGTCTTGTTTAAAGAGGAGATAAAGTCAAGAAATGCTTAATTCATAGGGTCAAAATAAGTGAACAAAACAATGACACAGCAGAGAAGAGTTCACCGAGAATCTCTTGGTCAGGACAGGCTACTGAGGAACTCTGACAGCTGTGAAGACTCATCTTTGACTAGATTCAAGAACCGTTCTGATTCAAATAGCCTGTCTGGAAGTACAATGCAGAAGTTAATTTTTGTTTTATATTTTTTGGAAACACAATTACATATTCAAGGTACCTAACAATGTGCATGATAATGGAAATCTTTGGAAGAAATGACAAAAAATGCAGAAACAAGTTTGCTTATTTCTTCTTTTTATTGAAGCTGAGAAGATTCTAGAAATATTTTAGCCAGAAAACCTGTAAATCAAATTTTTTTGGGGTAGGTCACTCCTAACTGAAAACCCTCTTAAAATCACAATACTCATTTTCAGAGCAGACCTTTCCACTAGCAAAAGATAATGTTTCCTCCACTAATAACAGCATAAATCCAGCTCAACAGTGTTTCAGAATATACCTGAATGTGGAACAAGCTTGGACAGACTTCACTAACCCATAATAAAGTACAAGAAATATCTCATAGAGCTGCCCCTAGGACAGAGCTCATTTGCATCATAAGTTTTCACTTAATGTATCTGTGCACTGCAGTTCCACCTTACCAACCTTTACTACCCTTTGTAAATCCTGCATAAAATTTATGGGATAGTATCATGACTCATCCTGTGGCTTTAAGATACAGTCCATGATTTTCAAAATTACCTACAGTCTTGCCCTTCTAAAATAATACTGTAGTGTATTTGTACCACAAACTTGCAAAAAATTCGATACGCTACAGCACAAGAATTTGTCATAAAAACGACGATATTCAACTGCAAACAGATTTCTAGACCCACAAGGAATATTTCACTACAGTTAAGTACAGAAGACATCATCCTGAACAAAAGCAGTACCACCATGCTGGACCTTAAACAATTTAAAAGAGAACAAAGGAGACATGAACCTCTGCCTTCTCTATCTGATTGAACAGATAAGAGAAAATTATTATGACTTCTGTACTAAAGTACCATCCCATTTAAGTTTAATTCTGTTTTCAAGGTTTTTACAAGGACTTAGTATTTTATCATTTAAAGGTTTAAAATTCTACTGAATATACTACATTTGATTTATACCTTTGTATATCAAGGCTGAAAACACCAAGAAACAATGATAAAATTTTCTTTAGCATGTCACATTTTCTAATTGGATAGTCTCCTAGAGTCTAGCTGACCAGCAATTAAATAAGATTCACATACAGGTAAAGAGTTGATGCTGGGTTAGTTAATAATGCGTTTCTACTTGTTGATTATGAAACCTGAAGGAACTGGCATGTATCAATTCACAACCATATTTTAAGTAGCATTTTAATCCTTATGTTACTGTATTTATCTGAAAAAGTGCATTACATAGCTAATTATTCATATATTCTGTTAAGGTCTGTATTTATACCTACATAAATTTAAGACATTTCTAAAGTGATTTAAAATACATTGCTCCTACATAAGTCTCAATAAAGAACTTCCTAATTTTTACCTCTATATTTTGATTTCAATTATGCTTATTGAACACTCCACATTTAGCAGTAATGCCCCTATTCAGCCAAGCACTTCACAGCACAGGACCAACTTAAAACAATTCTTATTTGGCTCCCAAATTAGTAAGATTACCTCAGTTTAACATGCATAAAAACTATTTACGATACTGAAAGACATATTATGTCTATTAAGAAGACTAAAGTACATTTTCTTGAGGAACACTGCTTATCTGAAAAAACACAACAGATGGGAGTAATAAAACTTTCGCATTAAAGAAAACAAATTCTGCAGCTATGGTATAAGTGCTCCCACTCAAGACATTCTTTTTTTGCCCTCCTACCCTAAATACACATATTCCAGTTTTGCCACACATTTGGCCTTCATTAAATCACAGAAAATCCATTGAATCTGATACAAGTTTATTACCTGCTTCATATATGCATAGCACATGGTCTCTGCAACCCGCTTTCCTTCATCATAGCAGGCTCTTGGACCTATTGGATTCACATGGCCCCAGTAATCCTCATTTTGAGGGTGTACTTCAGGATCTAGGGGGAAAAAAAAACCTTAAATGATCTTCTATCATAAAGGTGACTATATATAATGAATCTTTCAGTAGATCACTGGTGTTATACAATTCAACAGCTTCTCTCTGAACTATGCATTTAAAAAATATTACATTTCAACACCATTCCTTAAAAGTGTATTCATTAGAACCATGAAAATGACAGTTATGGAAGATGTGAGACTACTAAGATAACTGAGTGAAAGCAACAGCACCCATCATCTGCTTTCCAATAAATGCATGTGCAAACAGAGGGTTAAATTCAACTGTTCTCTGCAAAGACAGACTACCTCAAGGAAGCAAATATGACTCATCTAATGTAATTCAGAAGAAACATTATAAATTATGTAAGTAGCATTTTCCTCTATCTGAAAAAAAGGAAAGTATCTTTAAGCTTTATAAAACAAGAAACAAGAAAGAAAAATGGGCAAAACGGAGAAGTACTCCATTTCTTAAAGAATAAAGACTAGAGCAATGTACCACAACGTACTCGCTGTTTCTACTGTTTTATCCTAAGCGCTTTTACTAGCTATCAATGGGAACAGACCATCAGGTTACACAATCCTTTGGTTTGATCCGCTACAGAAGCTCTTGATTACAAAAACCACCCCCAAGCAACCAAAATCTCCTAGGAAGCAATGTGTGTGTATGCTCGAAACAATATAACAACTCTGTTACACATTCCCACTTTGCTAACAGTGTTGATGTACCCTTCTTACTGGGTTTGCATACATTACTACAAAACTTTCAAGTGTTACAGGCTAATTTTTGAAACAACTTTGATGGTCAGCCCTTGTTAACCCTTCCAGTTTTTATGCTGCTCAGATATGATTACAGACAAATTCCTGTCATGCAAGAGCCACAGAGCAATGGTAAATGCAGAGGGGTTTTTACATGATTATAAAAGCCTGTAGCATTCGTAATAGGACCCCAGAAGGTGCTGTGATCTAGAAGGCTGCTTCAGTTTCTGTCTCCTTTCTGGCAGAGGCAGCGCTACAAAGCACCTGGAAACTCTATACAACACTGTTTTGAGAAATCCCTGTGGAAACAGCTAACAGATTTTCTGACTTTATTTTCTGTCCTTTATTTTTCAGCAAAATTACTTTGTCTGTTTAGTCAGAGTATAACGAGTAGACTCTCCCTGCTACACTGGATTTACTGACAAAGCCAGATAATGAGAATTTCAAGTCTTCCATTTCAGCAGGAGATTGCAGCAAAGCAACAAGGCTCCAAAACTTAAGGTCTTTTTTGCCTGTTGGGCCCCTGTTCCAAAACAGAGTTTGCTCAGTTGCAGAAGAGTCCTTAGGGCTAACATTTTTCTCTGTGGAACCTGACCATGACTACTGCAAGGGAGGCAGTAGGAATGTTGCACATGCTCAAGCTGCTTATTTGGTTGGCTTATTTGATCATTGGCTTGTGTATTTGCTTTGAATCTTCTCGACTGAAGTTATTCCACCAAAAGTGTACTCCTTGAGGTATGTTTCTATGTCCTTCCTCACTTTTTCTTCAAAGCTTTGTGTTCTGTTAGACCAATGAATATTTTTTGTTTGCTTATTTTTTCTTTAAAGCCTAGACTCTCACAACTACTAAGGTTGAGCAGGTGACTGTGCCTGCCTATCTCTGTTAATCTTGCAACAGTGCTATCATCAATTAGGCAAGAGTTCACAACAGCAGTTTTGAGCACAGTCTGTTACACACCCCAAGGTGGTACTAAAGAATCTCACTGCATCCAGCTAGCAGTTCTATCAGTCATTCTCTTACTACTTCACTTAGTAAAAGGACAATGGAGAGATATGGCAGTATTGCTGAATATCACATTTTAAGAGACACCACAAGAACCTGCACAATCACTAATTTCTTAGCTTGGAGATTATGTCCTTGTCTCTTACACACCAGGACAATTGCTAAATTGTAACAATACGGTTCATAAGTGACTGGTAAAAGAGACGCAGATTTACTACTGAAATTATCTTTCTTCACAGGTTTTCATTATGACATCTGGATTTTAATTAGATTTCAATACTCAGAATTCCCCCACAAACCCTTTGGAAAGAGACATAAACTAAGATTTAAGAAAAACTACAGACAACAGTCTGAGATTCCTTACATCACTCTGACTAGAGATTTAAAGCAAGTACTAATGCCCACATTTTAAACTGTGAAAAGTACATCTGATACAGAAATCAAGCTAAGACAGTGATGAAAATCTATCATTCCGTCATCTGACAAAAGGTTTGTAAACACTCTTTTACACATTCACATCTCAAGAGCTCTAAACACTGTTTTATCCTTCTTACCTCCATATACCTCTGATGTGGAGGCCAACAGCAGCCGTGCTCCAACACGTTTAGCTAACCCTAAATTTTGTGCAACAGAGAAAGAAGACCATAATTAAAGCAAGTGCAAGAATCTTTCAGTCACGTTAACTGCTACAGTGTGATCTTGTTTTACATGTTTTTAAAGAGAATTTGATTTCTCTCACTAGATAGATCTAACTGTAAATCACATCCATAGCTCCCACTCCCATGCTAGAAAACTTGAGAAACAGCAGAGCAGCACCCACATGTGTGATGTGTTTGCTTCTGGGACTAAAAGTTACACTGAACCAAGATCCAAGAACTTATATATAACATATATACTATACCCTAAAGGCCAAAGAAGCATAAACCATTCCAGTTATGAAATCAGAATCTTGAAACACATTATGATTATCAAAACTTAAAGATAAGCTACATAAAGAAAATGATACAGAAAAATACGTTACAGGACAAAATCAATCATTTTCCCTTTATTATGCCCCTTTAAACTACTGGGATAATCCTACCCATCATTCGAGATTACTCTGCACTCCATTTCAATGACTTTCTGGCCTTCAAGTTGGCATGGCCAACCAAATAAATCTCTCATCTATGCCATACAACTGTCTGGTGCCTCAACAGCTTCTAAATCATCTAAATCATCTAATGCTCTGAACTGCACTCACTGGAGTTATCACTCAAATGAGAAACTCAGCTGAGGTAACGCCCAGGAACTTCATAATAACTCTTTAAGATCACTGACATCAGTTCAAGCTGCAGCATATGCACAACAGATCAAAGATGGGAGGAAAAAGGAGTGAAGGCTTGAGGCCTTCTGTTCATCAGCCCATTCCCAGCACTGAAACCAACAGACAAAGCTGAAAATGTTGCCTTGTAATTATCTAGCATGAAGGTAGACATTAATCGTTCTTGCAGCATTTGCTAGCCAAGGCATGCACAAGAGGGTTCAGAACTCTTGATGTTCAAGGTTTACAGAGCCAATGCAGTTCCACCTAGTTCAAGGTTTGCTGTGGTGAAAAGGAACAGTCACTCATGGCAAGTGTGAGAATGTTCCACAGTCACCAAAGTGAGAAGTGCAGTCATGGACAAAACTTTGCTATAAAAAATCCATGCTCTCAATTGTTCTTCTGACTTCTATAATTACTGCACACTCCATAGCCAAGTTACAGGCGTGAAGTTCTTTTGTGTGTTGACAGCCAAGCTTGCATGTTGTCAAGAGTTCATCTGCAGATATTTTTAAAGGAAAAGTACAAAGATCTTTAAAGAGGGGAAAAAAAGCACCCCTTATTTTTCTTAAAGAAACAACTTTTTAACACGTACAACTCATCTGCTCCATCCTCCCCTCTCCCCAATAGCTCTGTCCGGGTTATATTATGTCTAACCAAGTTAAGTAAGAAAAAAGATTTTCACTTACCCAGCATGTTTAATGTCCCAATAGTGTTGGTCTTTAATGTTTTTATAGGATTATACATGTAATTTGGAGGAGAAGCAGGAGATGCTAGATGATAAATCTGGTCCACTACGGAAAACCAGAGGGGGGGGGAAAAAAGCATTACTATTTTCCCATGTAACATATTAAATGAGAAAGCATTAGAGTCAAGAAACAAGTACTTCTTTTTGCATCTCCTAGCACTGGAACTCAGCATTTCCTATATTGCTACCTACAAATGACATACATGCAAACCTGTTGTAATCCAAAGTAAGACTTAATTTTTAGCAGAACAAAAACTAAACCAAAATATATATCAACATTGTTGACACAGGTACAGAAGTCTGTGTGGGTGTTGATACTTTCCACTTGTAAAAATTTTAGTTATGAGTACTTCACAGATGTTTAGAAGATGCAAAATGCAGCATTCTATCACTCTCGAATTTTTAAGTGACTATCAGCTTCAGAGTATTTTTCTCAAATGGAATCACAAGCAAAGATGGTAGAAACATTTTTTAATACCAGGAAGAATCTTTTGGGAAAAAGAAACACTCTTATTTTTTTTGTAAGCCACTTGTCAATGAAATATTGATGGGATTAGAATCACATTTATATTTTAAATGTACATGTCAAGATATGGGCATGCAACTTTTGTCCATTTCCCCCTATCTATTGCTTTTGTTCTGTGCTATACTTTGAATAACAGCATTTCAGCTTAAAAAAAAAAATTAAAAATTCCCAAAACAGAAATTCCAGCCCCCCCTTCATCCAACAAGTTATGAAATATCATTAATCAACACACTAGACAGCAACTTACAATCAGTGAAGGTATACTGATACCCAACATATTTTAAAATAAGGTAGCTTGGGTATTGGCAACAGATTGCCCAGGTAGCACAAGTCCCAATCCTAACTAATTATATTTGCCGCATTTCTGGGACTGCAGCGTAAACAAACCTAAAGATTCAACCCATCCATAGGAAATACCTATTTAACAGAACAGCAAAATAGACTAGTACGACAAAACTAAACAGTTACACCATTTTCATGAGTGTAGACTAGATCAAAACCCAAGATTGTTAATTTAACAATTACTCCTAGCCCAAGAGTACAGAGAGAAAACAGAAGTAAAGCTGTAAGTTCAAAGGCCAAATATATCATCAATAAGGGCTTCTTTTTCTTTCTGACTTTTTCTATTTCAGTTATTTCTATCTTAAACTAGATGAATTGTGGTTTGCTATTAATCCAGTAGTCAGGCTTATTTATTTCCAGCTATTTATCCATTTTCATAAAAGGGCCTATTTCCAGAAAAAGCGTGGCAGTCATTTTTATCAAGATAATTCAGAAGACATATATAGGGATGATAAACGGTTATCTGATGCAAGGAACACAAGCACAGAAGACTTCACTCAACTTTGGTTTCATAACTTTCTCTCAGAAGAGTTGCTATCTCTGCACTTCTGGACTTTACAGCTCAGCTCATCCCAACAAATTTAAAAAACTGAAAAAAACCTTCAATAAGCTGTGCAGTACACCAGAATTAAATATGAAATCTAAAACAATCCCAAGATATTATTTGATTAGCATTGGCAATCATTAAAATCTTAGGCACTAATTTGTGACCAGCTTCAGCATACCAGGCTTGCAAAATTCATTGCATGAGATAAGAATGCAAAGGTTGGAGATACTACAGGGAGAAAAGATTTTTTTGTTAAATTGTAATAAAAACAAACCAATGAAAATGACTCATTTTCACAAGCATATCCAATACTCAACAAACCTCAACCTGCAAACTTTTCATAACTATTGTAAATATAAAACTGTCTTCTATGTAACATGAATCAGTGTTAGCCAGTACTTATAGAAAAAAAAAAACAACCCAGACAAGCTAATCCCCCTAAAAATTAAACATAAGATCAAACGAGAGATAGTGATGCTTAAGAAAGAACAAATCCCCTCCACCAAGGTCATCCAAGAAAAGTAGTCAAAAGGTGATGTAAGAATTAGAGTGGCAGGATGGAAGAAAGGGACAGTAAGTCATTCTTTGTATTACAAAAGGAAAGTTTGGTTCTTTTGAGCAGTGAAAAAAATTAAAAGTAGTTAAAAGCCTTCAAAACACAAGCATCTCCTTCATACTGAAACATTACATGCTTTATAAGAGAAGCTTATGTTCTGATAATAAAGCTTTAAAAATACTGGCAAAATATTTAACCTACTTTGTTTCTGAATCCTTAGTGAAATGTGCTTGCAAATATAGTCACATTTTTCTGGATTAACTGTTGTTTTTAGGTCTACTGGGCAAACTCATAGCTCCTGTTGAGTGAATACTGGCTCATCTGTAGGAGGAATATCAAAGTTTACCCCATGCTACATCTTTGCATTATTGCCCCAAAACAAGAAATCCTGCAAAATAAGTTATGATCGAATTTTATTCACTGCTTAAGCATACAATGTCAATAGTGACCAAAACAAGGAGAAATGATTCGAAGGCAAACCTCATCACACAGATCAACTATCAGCATGAACACAGGATCAGTTTCTAAGGCAATCTGCATGACTCCCACCAACCCAAGTTTTACCATCTTGACAGAGTAATGGTATTTGACAGTTATTATGCTCAAGCAGATGCCACAAAATATATCTACTTCTTACATGTCATCATGCTCTCTTTGTTCTACAGCTATTTATCTCTAAAGCAGAGACAACCAGCTGCCTACAAGATGTCAAAACAGCCCAGAAAGCTAGAGTTTTGGCAGATGTGTAACACTGGTGAGAATTTATTCTCACATAAAAAGAATGCAGAGAAATACAATTTCATGTAGCAGATTCTCTGCTATTTGTGCTCAGATCAACAGAAATTGGTATTTCCATTCACTATAAATTCTGATGCAGTATCAAAAGAAAGCTTTTCACAGAAGGCAATCCAGAGTAGCAACACAAATAGTATCTAAAGACAGCCTGATACAGTGAGCGCTGGAGGAAGCAAACTCCTAGCTCAGGCTCAGTTCCAAAGCCCTACACATGTTGCTAATGCAAAGTGAAACTTTCAGGATCCTGTCTGCAACGTGAAGATAGTTTAATTGTTCTGTGTGACATGGAATAATTTCTTCTTACTTTGGTCACTGTTGACACTGTAAGCTTAAGTAGTGAATAAAATTTAATCAAATTATTTTGCAAGACTTCTTGTTTTGGGGCAATAATGCAAAGATGTAGCATGGGATAAAGTTTAATTGGTCTGTTGAACTTTGACATGCCTCCTACAGGTAAGCCCTGAATATAAATATGACTGCCTCAAGTCATGCCTTTGAATGTAAGCATTCCCTTCCCACAGCATGGTACTGTTATGAAACCAAAGTAAAGTGGTAGACTAAAAGCTGACAAAAATGTTCAGAGAAGCCACTGACTGCTGCTTGCAGGCAACGGGTAATTCAGGCAGAGTGGCTCAGAAAAATGAACAAAGCAACAGATGAAGTCACTTGCAGCCAACTCAGAGCTGAACTCTGACCTGAGTTTTATGCTGTTTCCTTCTACCTATTCCTTCATAACCCTTTCTAAATCTAGTTTTCAACAAGCTACAGTGGAACTTTTGCAGATTGAAAATGTCACTTGAAAAGCACTGTGGTCCATCAGTAATTTACTGCCCAATTCTAGTCTGTCAAAGAAGTGAATGCTTTCCTGCTTCCCTCTCCATCCACTTCATTTTTGTTGTTTTCTAAGTACCTGCTGAATCTTTGACACACAGCAGCTCCTATACGAGTGGGTCCTTTAATGGCAGATGGCAATTCAGATGAACAGGACCAAAAAATACCTTTCCTTTTGAGGCATGAGGATACAGTTAGACCTGTGATTATCCAAGTGGTTGTAGCATTGTTAGTTAGAAACATGCAAACAAAATACAAACCCCCAAAGGTGCCTTATAATCTTCAAATGTATTTGTTTATTTTAAGCAAGAAGGTAAATGCTCAAGATAAAAAAAAAGAAAAGAGAAAGCACTCTCCTCCTCCTAATCCTCCTTCTTCCATTTGTCTCCCAGTTGGCAATTGCTTTAAATGAAACAAAGAGAAGTACCTGGGGGGAAAAGGTGGTCTTCCTTGCCAGAGATACAGTCTTGCCTGTCTTGAGTCTGGTTTGCCTCAACATACTTTTTCCCATACGCACAAAGGCAAAAATAGACCCCTGTATGAAAAGGTTCAGCAAGAGCAGAACTCGCAGATATTTAAATCAAAGATGGGGCATTTGCCAAGTGTCAGATGGCCATCTTCCAGATCAAAGGGATAAGCAGCCAGGCAGCTGCAGGACATTTCCCTCTTGCCCAGGAATGAATCTTTGGAGTATCAAGCCTTAGACAATTGAAAACATCACTGGTCTTCCAAATCATTTAGAGAACGCTGGACATTTCAGAAGGGCGGAAAGACAAGTTTCTACCCCAAACTGGTCACATTTGAGCCATCAAGATGAGGATGTTGAGACAAGTACTATTATTTCTCCTTCCACCCTTCCTCCTTTAACTGTCTGGTCTAAAATTGCATACTGTTTTGTCTCAGAATTTCAGCAGGCCAGACAGACATGCCAGGCAAAGTCATCTACCCAGCTTGGTTAAGAATCTTACACGCTCTATCACAAAGTTGGCAGTTATTTAATACAGCAGGCAACTTAAACTCTCCTGAAGCCAGAACTGTGGAAAGCTATCCTAGCTACAGCTTTGCAGATCAACTGTTTGCACATGACAGTATCTACTGGAGAATAGGAGCAAATGCACCTTGTGACCTACGCATATCTTCCTTTTTTCATGAGGAAATGCCCACTAAGAAGCCTTCAGCTAGCTTTGCAATTATAAGCCATGATGCAATTAGTTGAAAATAACTGTGTGAAAGGTCATGAAAAGCTTTATGTAGATAGGTAAGGACCATAAAAGAAGAACAAACAAAACCAATAAAATTCGGACAGTTTTGTATGTAACTCACATCAGGGGCTAGAATTCTGTAAGCCACTGTGAACACAGCAGCAAGAAGTAGTTTACCAAGTACAGTATGGTAGACTAGTGATAAAATAAACATTAAATAAATTTTTCATGTTACAATTTTGCTGGAAAAAAGCAAGAAATTAAAACCATTTCAAAATAGCACAGACATAGAAGCTGGTATAAACATTCAAGCTATCAGCTACACAGTGATAAATAGAGAAATCCATAAACATAAATGAAGTTTTAGTAACATATTGCATGATCAACAGCAACTACAATTTGTCACTTGTGCCCTTTTCTATGTGAAAAGCTCAACACTCCCCCCATAATTTAGTATACATGGAATCTGTAATATGTAAATCTGGACATAAATGTTCACTCCTACGCTTTCCTTAATGCTAAACAAGTCTGATCAATACAACCACTCACTTTTACAAAATATTGCAATAAAACTACCTTTCTTTGTATCTTCTATCTTTATTTCCCAGCCATACCACTGCACTCTGTGTACTTTCAAAGTGAATAGAAAGAGTAGAATCTACCAGTTTTCCTATGACAGGAAATGACATTCCTTTCTATGAAGGTATGACCTTCACTTTCAATTTGTGCCTTCAACACGTGTCATGGTAGCAGAAAGGACTAAATGGGTCACTAAATCCACTAAGCACCTGCATCCGTCACTGTACTTGCTAGTCAGGAAGTCCTAAGCAGAAAAGCTTTGATCAGAAGCATATAAACAAGTTTCTACAGCTTACACATACGGACTTTTCTTGTGGAGAACAGCTATGCCAATTCCATTGTTGTAGGTAAGGCCAGAGAAGCTGACACAGTGAAGCGAGACTTTCTATTGCACTGAACTAAAAAGGACTACAGATACAAATTCTTTTTCCTGATGTTAAAAATGTTCCCGGTAACTTAAGGCAAACTAGGATAACTTCATAAAGGTTTACGATATTGCTCATACTGGAGCAGTTTTGAAAAGCTTCACCAGAGCTCCAGTCACCACTGCACTTAGCTCTGGACAAACACAATTAAATAGCACATATTTTCTTCTGCCTTGCCATGACTTTCCCAAATTGTACAATTTAAAACCATCAAGTTGAATGTATTAAGTATCTGGCAGAGGGAATGAAGACTACGGGGAGAAAAATAGGGGATGGAAGTACTGAAAAAAACCCCAATGTATTGCAGGCACTCATATAAAAAAATTAGAAGCTGTATTTGTATGTGCCTTAAATTACCTGTGAAATGACTTAAAAGACTGAACAATTCTGGGATACTACAGAACAGTGTTTAATAAAATGTTATCATCTTGGCTTCTGGAAGGCTGTTACTCACAAGAAGGCTATAGCCTATTCTTTCGGCCAATTTTGTGAGACTGTTGGTTTTAAAGTCAACTCAGACCCACAAACAAGCAAAGTTCTTAAGAATAAAAGCATTTTTAGTCCCAGACAAGCCAATGATCTATTAAAGTTCTATAAATAATGTATTTTATATACCTATGTGCCTGTTACTAACAAATTCCTATCTTCTGAAAACTCGGAAAGCCAATCTCATTGTCACTATGTATGCTATGTGCTTACAGCCCTTCTCTCAACTTGCAAAATGTGGTTTTATTCTATCATTTTGAAAGCTTTTCAACGAAAGTCGGAAGAGCCCAAACTACCTTTGCATTCACAACAGTCACTGAAATGATTTGACAGAAACCAGACTGCTGGTATTAAGTATAAAACAAAAAACAAACAAACAAACAAACAAGCAAAGAGCAGCTTTATTTAACCGAAGCAGCTTTAACTGATCTTCCCATCAATTATTTCAATTAATCTCAGGACACAAGTGATTAAATAGTTCATCCTTACCTACCACACATGAAATTTTCCTTCTCTGCCAGTTCCTATTACATTAGTCAGGCAGTACACTTGCACTAGTTTTAAAAGGTCTGTCTTTGAATGTCAGAATGGAACTACACTACTTTGCTCAAAAAGAAATAACCTATTTTGCCTTCAGCTGCCACAGACTGCAATTTTAGAGTATTGTACTGATACTGAAACAAGACTCCTGGCTTAAGCAGTGAAACATGGGAAGCCATCAACAAAACTCCTACTCTGCAACTGTGCTCCTTTAGTTAAAGATGAAAGTGGGCAGTGCAATCTAATTAAGTTGGAAAGAAGAAAAATCTCTAAGTGAAGTCTTATGACTAAAAGCATAACCCTCGAGGACTACTGTGAACATCCTTCCAAGGGATGAGGATCTTTGAGCTACAAAATTTTTTTGATATAATAAAGCATTCAAAACATATTGTACATTTATGATTAGGGAAATTAAATCAGTTCAACTGAGTCAACTTTCCACTGTTGACTGGAAATCTGTGGCATTTTCAGGCCTGTTTTGGTTTCAAATTTGTGAAAGTGGTAAAAACAAAACAAAAATGCCCACAACCAACCAAAAAAAGAAACCAAAGGCTTAAATGTGTTCATATGAACTGTTAAACAGTTCAGCTCAGGAGGACATCTTTCAGATCCAAGAAATGGCTGGGGGTAAAGGGAACGTGCACCTATCACCTTATAAAAGATTGTTTTAAGGCTTCCACAGGTTGATGACGAAGTAGGAAGAAGAAACGCTGGTGAGAGAAGGATAGGGGCTCTGCATACTGTCTGCTGTTTTCTTCCAGTTTTATTCAACCTCTGTAGATATTGTAGATAAGATGTGTGCACCTAACGGCAGTTGATAACCAGACCTCAAGACTGAAGACTGCGAGGTATTACTTGCTTTTTAGGAGTCCAGTTTGTGGTGCAACTGCCACCTTATGATGTCTCCTTGAAATCAGCCTTTGTTTTTCTGCTTGAAAAAGTCTAAGTGAAAGCTATGTTGTTCTGAATTTCCTAATGACACCTTCTCCGAATGCTAAAGCAAAGGAAATCCTAGTGGAAGAGGAGAAAGTCATTCAGCTCTACAGTTAACTGTAGTTATCACAGAACTGAGAAATAAAATGTGTGTTTAGGTGATTTATTCTGTCTCTGATCAATCTAGATCATGACCCAAGAATGCTGATTGCTACTTCATGTCATGGATCAAAGATAATGACTCAGAAAAGGCAGACTGTGTGCAGACATCACTGTGAAGCTAAAAAAAAAAAAAAATCATCAAGAGATTTAGCAAAAACTATGCATCTTGAGACTAAATTCACTTTTTCATATCAGAAGTGCAAACATTGTTCTTTCTAAATCTCCTTCAGAAATAAACCACTGATTACTCTCTCTGGAATTTAAGTGTCAAACATATCCTTATATGACATTTAAATAGTACAGCAAAAAACCCCAGGAATTCCTCAGATATAAACCTTCTGTCATTCCAATTTCTATTTACAAGTAAAAAGGAGAAGCTGTGACTAAGAAAAGTATTGAGTCATATGCCAATTTGTTAATTTGTTACGGTAACTATCCCTTATTGCCTCTTTTTTTTTCACCTTTCCTATGTTGGAATATAAACACTGTGTTGAAATTAACTGTTATCATGTTCCTATACCAGTATATCAAAGTTAGCTTTATTTTAATATTTAGCCATGCCAGATTTAATTTATGCTGCTGGAGGATAAGAAGACATTCAACAAACTGTCCACTGAATAACATGTTATGGGTTGTTGTCAGTACAAGATGGGGAATTGTTGTCTTAATACAGAATATGGGAGAGATAGCTGAAGGATCTCAGAATTCCCATTCATTAGTGCCTAGTACCCGAACAACAGTATTAGCCACAACGAATAATTCTCTGAGAAGGTCTCAAGTGTAATCAGTCAGCAAGCAGGTAACACAGGGGGAAAGATCAGGAAAGCTGACAAACTGTATTGGTTGAGGTATAAATTACCAGGACTCGGAGTCAATTAATAAGATCCCAGCCCCATTATCCTGTCAGTAGAAGCAGGCAGTAACTGAACCAGTGCATTGTCAGAGCAGAGAAGGAACATGTGTTTGCAGGACTGTTTCAGTAGTGCTGTCAGGAATTCATCATAAGCAATAATACCAGAGATACAATTCCTAGAGATTCTCCCTGTGAAATTCCATTCAGCAAGAATAAAAAAGATACCACCTCAGATTAATTTTTTGTTGTTGTTTAAAAAGATCAAACAACTACATTGTTACAAAGTTTTAAAGGGATGGAGCAAACCCAACAACTGCAATGGAATTTGAGTACCTTTTTCACTGATTCACAAAAGAGTCTACAAATGCATGTATTTCTTAAACACAGCTCCATAAATGCTATCTTACAATTTGGCATGATAGTTTGAGGTTTATGATAGTTTAGATGTCAAGTTACTTCTATTTCTTCAAAGCAGAATGGCTTTTTGTTTCTTTCTTTGTTTAGTGGGTTTTTTTTTGTTTGGTTTGGTTTTTTTGTTGACAACTAGGGTGCTGCCGTTTTCCTACTCTACAGACAGTGGAATGCTTGTACCTAAAGTAGGAGCAATGTTTTCCACAGAAGACACATAAGGCAACTAAGGAAAGTGAGCTGACTTGCTGAAAGAGCCTATTCTCCTCTGAACTGACCTTACACTGTTGCAGAATGTATGCTGTCTAGTGTGACTGCAGCCCTGAATTAAACTTCTCAGTTCATGACATATCTAGACCACAGACTCTGTGTGCATAAGCCTGTGCAGGCACAGGGATGTGGAACAATGGATGGGACAGATACACTGACTCACTGCCACCTTGCCTTCTCCCATAATCAGTTACAATAGGAAGTTGTTAAGACTTCCTTCCTCCTGTCCACTCAAAGGAAGAACTCATTTCAAAGACAAAAGCACTCTGAACCTCTCACCCCACGATGGTCAAAGAAATTAGGCTAATAAACAAAGAATACAAGTATTAGACAGACCAATGCAGAAGTCTGCATAAGCTTTATTTCTTTACAAACATACATACTTATGAGGGTAAAGGACAACAATGTGCAGATACCGAAGCAGGGACTACTCACCTTCAATGTACAGGGGCTCGACGACATCGTGATTGATCAGTTCGAAGTTCTCATGACCAATCCAGTGCTCCACATTTCTTTTCCTGCCCGTAAAGAAGTTGTCCACAACTGTAACCTCATGGCCATCCATCATTAGTTTGTCAGTAAGATGTGAACCCACAAACCCTGCTCCTCCAGTTATCTGCGTTAGGACAGTTGGTATAAATTTCTTTTTCTTTTTACAGAAACACCAGACAAAGTCTACAAACATGAAGACAGAAGAACAGTAGCTTTCAGATCTTTGCTTACTCCAGGGGAAACAACTCCATTTCCATGCTTTTTTTTTTTTTTTAATCCATTATTTACAGCATTTAAAATTTCAAGAGAGATGCTTGACATGTTTAATCACTGTCAGCCTAGAAGTTCAGCTAACCATTCATATCAGAATCTTTTTCAGATTTGATTTTTTTCCTTCAAATTGGATTGTGCCCTTTTATGTGACAGCAGAGCCTAAAAAGACCCAAAAAGGTAAGAGAGGAATTCTCCGCAATTCTCATTTCTCAGAAAAGAGACGACAGAATGACAGGTTATTTTTGTGGAAGATTTATAGTATTTGAAATGTCAAATACAGGTTTTGTCTGGTTTAAATGGAAGACATGTTAGGTGTGCTAAGTAAGTACAACAAATTCTTTCACCCTTCATAGAAGGAAGGAAGCGAGCATATTCTTAGACAAAAGCAAGTCTGTGAAGACCTCTCATCTCAAGTATCTGTTAAAACCAAAATTATTCCTTTTGTGTTTTAATGCATTCATAGCCCACATCCTATCATTCTGTTTTCAACCTCTCATACCATTAGCTCTGACATCCAGCATTTGCCTGTCTTGGAACTTTATAATGTTTTACTGCAAAGAAATAAGCAGAAATAAAATATTTAAGAACTTATACCCTTGTTCCATTGCAATGAAGTTTTTTACTTTTTCCCTTTCTGCACCTGTCTTTAACAGTAAACAAACAAAAAATCACTAGCTCAGTATTGAAGCAGTAAAGACAGTAAGTAGTAGAACTGCAAGTTGTGTAACACATCCAGACAGACATATCCATGGAAGCAATTATTTTCTCTGCACTTCATAAACTGTTTTCAAGAACACCCAAAGACATGACAGATCACTACTCTCAAAGAATGAAGAGACTTGTAAAAGCCCTGTGTGGCATCAGCTATACTATATGATTGCATGATCAAATTCACATTTTGAAAGTGATTCAGCTGTTGATATCCAATCTTCAGCTGCACTGACAACTAACCAACAACAAAAGGACCGGTGAAATTGTCAAGCAGGAATCTAATGCATGAATGATGTGTTACAATGACAGAGTGATGCATGGAAAAGGATGTAGATGCCTGAATTTTCTTCCCTTTAGGCTAGTCAAAGCCTAAACATTTATCCTGCCCATTCCCTCCCCATCCACTGTTGTAAAGAGCCAGATTAGCAGAAATTTTATTTAAAACAAACAAACAAAAAAAACAAACAACAAAAAAAACCCACAAACGAACGAAAAAAACCCACAAACCCAAAAAACAAACACAAAAAAAACCAAACAGGAAAGACACAAGGGCAAATAGAAAGCTATCAAAAACTGAAAAGGGAAAAAAGGTAGCTATATCTGTTCTCTTCTGTAAAAGCTTGAATGTCCACTTCTATTCTCACACTTGGTTTTCTTAAAAATTCAGGGCCATCAGTGTGTCAAAGATATTGTAAAGTACCCATTAATAACAGAATCATTTAGTTGGTTTATCTAGTATTCTTTTGGGTTTATCACTCAATATATGATTCAGTTCCTTAACAAACCTGAAGGAGAAGAGGATTTAGGAAAAGCCCTCATTGAAAAAAAGAAATAGTCTCAGAGCTCCCACTAATCCAGAACAGACAGGAGGGAAGAACAAGTTTCTGGCAAAATGCTGTGAATAAGGGAAAAAGGAGGGTAGTAACCAAGGAAGAACAGCCCTTTACCAGGTGCCACCACTTATCAAGGGAAAAATAATATTCATGGAAAGCCTACTGTCATAAGCTTATCCTGACTTATCCTGAAATAAGCTGCAGCTTTGCTGAATGTTTCAAGGGTTTTGCCTTTTTGTGGTGACCAGTACAAAAATTTTCTATCGATGACCTGAACCTATTCCTTCAACTGAGGCCCAAGGAAATCCCCTGCTGCTACTTCTATTTCCAAGATTCCAAAGAAGACAAACTCGACACTCACAATGTGTCTTTGGTGCAGTAAAAGAAGGTGTCTTCTTCCCCAATGTTTCTGTTAGAAAAAAACCATAAACCAAACCAAGCACTGCTTACAGCACTCTTCTATGCTATATGCAAGCAAAAACACCAAACCAAACCACAAAAAAACCAACAAAAAAGCACAAACCAATTTTGCCTGGAAAGAAGTTTCCAATTATTTTAAATCTGTATGTCGTATTTATGATAAATCTATGTTAGCTGTATTAACGTATCACTTCCATAGGTATTAGATAAAGAACTACTTGGAAAAGGAGCTGAATTTCCCCTGGAAAAGTAAACAACTGTATAATTTTTTTTTCTTATCGTTTCTTGAGGCTACATTAAAAAAGAAAATATGATTTATCACTGAAACTCTCTGTATAACCTTCTTGTAATTACTCATAAAAGCAAAGTCAATATAGTTTATTTCTAAATATTACTTCCTGCAAATCACAACGACATATTAATCTACAAAATCATATACTGTATGTGAATCATTTTCATATCAGAATTGAAGCAACAGCACCTGTGGCTTAAATAGGCATTCCTTAGTAAGACATCACTAATAAAAATATTATTTAGTAGTGCCAATATGCTTGGCAACTTCATCATCTACTACAAGGCACAAATATTACTGGTAATTTCCTCCACTAGAGGCACTTAGAAGTTTGTGTATTTGCTAGACGGGTTAATTTCTGCCATCTACAGTCAGATTCAAAACATCTAATGTCCTATATGGAAGTTTTTTTAAATTGTTTTATTCTTTAATTGGTCTACCGCATTAAATTCAGAAAAAAACCAAACAGACTGAACCAATGTCAACACTATGATCCATAATATTAACAGAATTCCTTCTCTTGCATACAAAAGCCTGTGGCCTAATCACTTCAGAGAACTGAGCAAGTAGATAACTCATGCACAACAGGACAAAGACTTGAGCTCTTTTGAAGGAAAGTGCCAGAATATCTAGTCTCAGCCAAAACATCAACCCCTACTAGCAATCACCTACAAACAGATACAGAGAATAATAAAAAATAACTGCTAGAACTGTTGCCTTATCAGGTCAACGCTGTAGATTATCTCCAGGTTGCAGCTGGAGACTGCATTCAGAGCAAAATCAGAATTTAGAAAGGATTCCAGTAAAAGATGCACTATCAACAAAATACGAACCAAATCATCCACCAAAGTTCACTTGGCTTGATGATTCTTATGTTTACTCCTGAGAAACTTCCAAGTGTCATGCAAGGTCTACACAAGTTCTCAACAAGCTGACTTCAGTTTCTCAAAAGAACATCTTTCATGCAGGATTATAACAGTAACCTTCCTAACAGAATGAAACTGTCCATGTGGGCAGGAGGCTTGTGAAAGCCCATCTGAGTTCCACTGAACTAGTCCCCAGACACAACAGAGAAGAAACAACTGAGCAACTCACTGATTCTTTTGGCCAGATTTCTCTTTAGTAATTTAAACTCAACAAAATACATGGACACTAAAAAGCTATTCACCTCCATATCACCAGAAAACACTCCTATACCAACTACTTGCCATCACTGTTGAAGCCACAGACTTCATCAGAACATTCAGTATCTTTAAGAGGCAAAGTTTAAAAGTTAATATTATATTAAGAGCTCCACAGCCTATTAACAGTACTCTGGTACTTTTTTCTTGAAAGTACCTCTTGCTTACAGAAAAAAAACATTACATTAAGGTAACTTTATTACACTTGGACACACAAGCACATGATTTAGAAATTTTCAGAATTAAGCCTCTCTCCAATACTCTTCTCAGTGTACTTTCCACATTCAACAAGAGAAAAGGGAGCTTACGGGTCTATCTCCTTCAGACTGCCACAAAAATGACAGAATAACACTGAAGAACTAAACTAATTCAGTAACACGCTGTATGAAGTTTTGTAATAGCAGTGAAGACTATTGCCTATAAAATAGTAAAACCAATATTTTTAATTGCATCTTTTTGATGTTTTTCTTCAAAATTTTGAAGAGTCAAAGCAAAGGAGAATATCAGATAAGTTATGCACTTTAGCAGGGATTTGTCTCAGACACTGCTCTCTACTACAGAGGCAGAAATTCATACTCCTATATTTATACATCTTGACTAGCTATACTTTCTCTGCCTCTTCAAAATATGAGGACAATTTTTTCCCTGAGGACAGACATAAACATGAAAAAAATTAGGACACAGCTAACTTCAAGTGTTTGTAGACAAAACTGGAAAGCTGATGTTGCAGCACAATTTGCTGACTTTAAGAATGCCTTGGACAACTACTTGTCCTGACTTAACCTGCCTTCCTCTTCCACCCTAAAACACATGTGATGTTTCAAAATATCAGAAACAACACAGAAGATAAGAGAGATGAACATTCCCTCAGTCTGATTAACTGGTCCTGCAGAGCAGCTACTTTTCCAGCTTTACGACTAGATTTTGTCCAATTCAGTCACACAAGCTTTCTGTCAAGATGTGCCTAAAAAGTTTCCATGTTTCTGCAAGTCTAAGCCATCTGGGAGCACAAGATGAAAGACCCTTTGGCAATGCAGTCCTGAAATGTTAAAAGCAGAGAACAGTAGCTTAATTGGCAAGTCAAACCTCCAAACTAGAGCCCAAGTCTATTATCCATAGGCTGAGTTTAAGAACATCTACACAGTAAATGAAGTACTACTCCAAGCCCTGTGCAGCGCATATGACATACAAGGTAATTTACTTTATTCCTGCTCACAACTTTAATTAATTCTACAAGACTGATTATACGTCACAGATTTGCCCCCTGCCCCGCCAAAAACAACCCCATAGTAAATACCAACTTACCAGGATTCTTTTACGGTCCTTTTCTGATAAAAATTTCACTGGTGGGTATTTCTGGGTGAAACTACAGAACATATCAAAACAAAGAAGAAAAACTGTGTCAATTTCAGCCTTGCTGCTTCTTTCACATATCTGTCTTTGAAATATGAAAAACTACTCTGACAACCTGCCATTCTTAAAGTTCTCCTAAGGGTATGTTCAGTCCTTTTTCCTAAAGAATCTGGGTCAACATGAGAAAATGCCTATGCTTTGTAAAAGCACTGTGAGAAATATCAAACTTGATCTGCAAAAAGAGCTTTTAAAATTTCTGCTTAACTGATTTTCTAGAATTAATCACCTGACTTCTATCTTTTGAGAGTGGAACTGGTGCTTGGCATGGCATCACAAGTGATTAAACCAATAAAACATGAGCAGTGACTGGACTTTTTTTGTTTTAAAGAAGTTTTAAAAAACAACCAACCTTCTTAAAAGTTCTGAAAAAGAAAGCAAGTTGTGTTGACTTACAACACTGACTTCAAACACTGCTCCTTAAAGTTTCAATGTGAAGTTTACAATATAAAGAGTTTCACGGTAATCAGCATAAAGTTTACAGTCAGAATCTTGAAGAAACTCTAAGATACTTCAATAATTTTTCCCAGAGAGCTTATTCACTTTGAAGGCTAAGCATAATTTTCTTCTCAGAAACAGCTAGACTGCATTGTTTTGATGATCTTCAAGCTACTTTAACTTTTTGGTACCTTCTTCTGTACAGGAACTTAAAACTAAAACATCCTAAATAAAATAATGGGATGTAGGAATCTTAGGTGCTCTCTTAAGCTCTTGATGCTCAGAACCTTAGATGATTTTATGGATATGGAATTATATCACTTCTTTCTCTCCCCATTGGCATGCATTCTACATACAGCAAACACCTTGTCTGAAGGAAGGTGTGAATAAAGGTATGAATTTTATTTTATTCATTTCAGTAATTAACATCATAGGCTTGCCAATATTTTAATAGATGAGGGTTTTCTTAACTAAATATCAGTGTGACATTGGACAGAAATCAAACCACATGCTATAGATGCAATTAGGTGTAGCACACAGGAGACATATGCCAAGAGTTCACACTGAGATTGCATTTTCATCTACTCACAAATAAGACTCTGACTGAACTGATTCTACACCTCTGATCTTGAAGCACCTCTGCTTCTAACCTGCAGTACTGGCTCAACAGGAATTCTTCAGAGGCAAAGCACAGTGCTTCTGTACTTGTGTCAGCTTTTCATCCCAGAGTGAAAGCCGTTTTCAGCTTCCCAGATAGAGAAAATATGGCAGCAGAATCTTCCAACACTATCCATACATGAAGACTGAAATAAAAAGCTACCTACACTTGCCTTCTATCACTATACTCGTCTCTAATGGTAACCCTATTTCTTTAAGTTGAAGAAATGAGAAACACCAGTGCGTAAGTATAATACAGACATTTAAACACAGCCTTCCTGCAAGAGAAAAGCAAATCCACCAGTAACAATAAGAGGTTTACAGAGTTTAGAAAAAAGTTAAGAGCCAATAACTTGACGCAAGATAGAAGTCAGTCTTGTCCATTTTTAAGACCACTATTTTAAGGTCACATTAATCAAGCATAGAGCCATACTGCTGCCAAAGCAACTTCCCAATCATTTTTGCTCCTTCCATTAAACCAGTACTAGCTTAGAGGCAGTGGGCAGAAGTCAAACTGATCCAGCTGAACGTTCATCTTTTGGCAATGGCTTACATTTATCTTGACCTAATGCTTGCTTTGATGACTACACAGGAATGCTTTTGCTGTGCAACTTATTAATAAAAACCTTCCAGCTGTAGTCTCAGTTAAACAGTCTCTTGTCATGAGATTAGCATTAAGGAATTCTTGTCTTTCCTGCTTCCCAAAAGCAGGATGATGGCTTGCTTTCAGGTTTTATCAGCTTATGAGGTAAAAAAAACCACTGACGCTAGGGAGTAAGCTTTGCAAGCAGGATCAGCCTTCAGGCATATGACAGTGAGTAGTTACTTACTGTCACTTTACATAGCTATAAATTCAAAAATTAATTGAAACCACCCACATGAAGTTGAACCAGCAAAGGTAAATGACTATACTATGTGAAAAATGCAACAACAACAAGAGCCTATATTTTGATATGGCCATTAAGAGCCCATAAACCCACATTCTGTGAAAGTATAATTCCCATATAGGCTCAGAGATAAAAACAAATTTTGATTCTTCTTCTTCATTGCTAGACTTTTGAAATAAGACTCATCAATACACTGCAAAAAGAAAAAAAAACATTTAGATGGCTCCTGAGAGAAGTTTTAGCTTAATGGTTCCACCCAACAACTCATTGCTCATTTGGAAAAATAAAACAATTATTAAAAAAGAGCCAGTCAGGATACCCTCCCACAAAGGTCCTCTGTGAGTGGCAGAAGGAAATACCTGAATTGCCAACAAATCAAGCTGAAGATATACTGGGCTATCAATAAAGATTAAATAAGCCAATTGAACAGAGGCAGGATATATAAAAAAATAATTTGAACATAAAATAATAATTTGACTGTTACAATTGGTACAGTAGTTTCGCATGCAACTACTACAGCTTGCACAGTCTGCAACGTTTCATGTTGCCAATACATCTCCTAGTACAATCCATGAAGTTCATGCTTATATTAAGAGATGAAGCAATCAGATCAGTATTCTCACTGAAAGAAATTGCATGTGGCAGGTCACTGAATCTTTCGAATCAGTTGTAAAAGAACAGAACTGACTATTTTTTTTTTTTTTTATAGCACAGGAGGGGTGGGAGGAGGGGCAACTGCTCACTAACAAGACAAAACTCAAAACACCAGAACTCTGCGGGTGTTGAGAATATCTCTGGCCAAGAGCAATGGGATTCTGCCCCCCTCGCCAGAGGAACAGCACACAACCACCAATATGCCATACGTAACCCTCCAGGCTTACTGGTACTGCTTGGGTAAGTCCAGACTTGGCCCTTTTAATGCAGCACTCTAAGCTAGCTGCTTGCTTGGGACATCAACAGTGCCACCTGTGAAACAGTATCACTGTCAAAAGCAGCAGTGTCCTTGTCAGAGCTGACAATTCCCACCTCTATTCCAGACCTCATTTTGTGATGAAAAGCACTTGCCCATGAGGTCACTCAGCTGGGAGAACTGATCAGGCAGAAAGACAACCATGCTGGGGAGCAAGGGAGTTATTTGCAAAGAGAGACTGAAATGCCCAGTTTCCCCATCCAGCTTACTACCAGCACTCAAGTGGTTTTGCTGGCATAAAAGTGAGGAAATTATGTTGCAGGGTGGACACAAGCAGCCATAGAGAAACGGATCAGGCTTGGATATTTTTTTTTTGTTTTAAACAACTATGTCAATTTAAGGCGCTTGGGGAACTACAGCATATATTTCATAACTGCAGCCCATCAAAAAGCTTGTCTGCTTTTCCTCAATTGCATCATCCAGTTTAATTCCCGATAACACATTCCGTTACAAACTGTGAGAGGAACGAGTTAGTCGGGCTCATCCAAAGCATGCGCACAGACTAAGACTCACAAGCAAATCACTGTAGATTAGCTGAATCATGTAACTGATGGCAAATGTGGGAAATATGAGGTAAAACATATTTTCATTCTCAAAGTTGAAACCAGTGTGTTTTAGCACACACCTGGTCTGGATTTACAAAACCATTGTAATCCGTTCACCATCTGGACTCAAACCAGCAAATTCCTCCACAGGATTTGAACTTTACAAAAATCCAGCAGTCCCAGTTTACTTTAGTGGGATTAAACAACCTGAATACCTTAAGCATTAATGTCTTCCAGCATTCGAGGCCCCATCGTCACTTAGATATGATGAAAATCCCAAGGTACTGAGGGTATACACAAAACACTTCTCAGTCCTACAACTTACAGAATTGACTGCTACAGAACACAAAGCATGCTTGTTAACTGCTTTTCAGATTTAGCAAAAGACATACCTTTTTTCTAGATCTTTGATTTTCTCCCTTAGAGGTGCAACAGCCTAAAATAAAGGAATACCATTTAATCTTTGAAGAATAAAACAAGATTGACATCACAAAACATGCATATAGGAAGTTACTTCAGAGCAAAAACCATGACAGTGTCTTATGAAGAACTTCACTGAAGACGCTCCAAGATACTTGCACCTTAAAGCACCCTTTATGTAAAAAAATTCCTCAAACCTTTTTCACCAAAAATCAAATCACCTAGCACAGTGTGAAATCCCTCAGCTTCCCACTAAAAACAAAACACCTCCAGGCTATGAGTACCATAGCCTTGTTGATAGGAACATCCAATGTTATGATTTCTATTTGGCAAAGTGAAGTCACAAGTGACTTGTCTGTGGCTGTCAAAGGCAATATATATTGAGCAACAGAGCACAATAGGACAGTCAGTAAACCTCAATTATTTAAATGGACGGCAGATACACATACCTAAGAGTACACAGACACATATTGGAATTAGTTCCAGTACAAAAGCCATAATTCTCTCAGAACATGGTATGGGAATTTGAAGAAATATCATGTTTAAAAACCTAAGACACAGCATGATTTGCAGGTATAACTACACTTTTTTAAAAACGGAAATTTGTTAGGAAATACAGTTCACCTACAAGACCTCTGCTTTGAGAGACAGAATCACGTAAACCAGCATCTGTTTCAGGTTATCACAGGACCCAAATTTCCAACAGTCCTGCCAAATTTCAACAAGTCCCTGAATTCTTAGTTTTAAGTTCACTAAAACCTTGTTGCAAAATTTACCATCTAGGGCCATACACAAGCTGAAAGCTACCAGAGGGTTATCAGTTGAAACAGTACTATACAGCAACACATCACCAAGCACAAAACAAATTTGTTTTGTACAAATACTGCTGGTTAGACCTAGACAATTCAGGAACTTCATTAACTGAAATAAGCTGCATATTCATGTTAAGAGGAAATATGGTATTGTCATTTATATTCACTAAATATCAAGCTCTGTGGAGCAGCAAATAGTTCTCGAAACAGTTAAACCTATTCTGATGGTTCAAGATACTGTACAACTAAAGCTTTAGAAACAAGATCCAGAAATGCTCAACTTCTTAGACCTTAGAGTAACTCTGATCTACCCATTGAATTTCAAGCACTTGACTGTTCTTAAACAACTGCCATTTTCAGAATGCTTGTTGCAATGTTTGCCAGAATTAAAAAAAAAGAAAAAAAAAAAAAGGAGAGGAATGCAAAAGACAAACTAAGAACACAATCTTTTCATTGATTTTAAGCAATTTCAGTGGGCCTCTTGCTGTGTCCAGAGGAACAACTAACTGCTATATAAACCTGCTGGTGACACCCACCCACACAAGGGGTAGGGGGGCACTGACCTCAGAGACTTCTCTATTAAAGTCCTTGTTTTACTGTTATTAGACTGGAAGTCTAAAAACATCTGGAGAAAGATCTCGTGCACACATTCTTAATATTTCACAACAAACACATTGAAATAGAAATTTGGAGGTACTGGTACAGAAGTTCAGAACCACCAGTGTGTTCAATACCCATGTCTACTCCAGCAATTGCCAAGACTTGTGCTTAAAGCACTGGTACTGCACACCATCCCTGACTGCATTTTTGGGAGATTTTTCAAATCTCTAATGAAACATACATGCAACATCTTGTAAGGGTGACAGAGGGAAGATATTCTGTATATTCTTCATTTGGTAACAAAAACCAGTTCTCAGGAGAACTCTACCACAGTGTCTGCAGCAAATGAGACAGTAGAACTATTACTTTCAAGAAAGAAACTTCACTATCATGGAAGAACAGTTACAAAACTTACATACAGGTACAAATCCAATGCTTTGAATGGTTTTAATGGAATGGAGAGTAATTAGATGAACTAAATATACCCTTTCAATGTGAAATGGAGTTCTCAAAACAAAACAGACCAAAATTATTAGCAAACTAACCTCCTCTATTTTACTTTCCACTTTCTGATCCCCATTTTCTTGAAGAGACCTGTTGGCAAGAAAAGAAAAAACATAATTCACACCTAAGCAATAGTTGCTCATCTGCATCATGCTTTTGTTATTAAAATAGAATCTTCAAAGCATCCCAAGTTAGTATTATTTCAAAGATATACTCAGAGCAAATGAAAGCGGATGGTCCAATTCCCACTAAAATCAGCTAGTCTTGTCACCATGTTTATCAGAAACTGACCCAAGCTCTCAGGAAACAGTAACAACAATAAAGATAACATTAATTTTACAGACAAAATTAACTTCATTGTAGAAAGTGTCTAATCACTGCACTAAGGTAGGGTCAGCAGAAATGTTTCTGAGTGTAGCTTTACTATGCAAATGCCTAAGATATCTCTTTTAAGGGTCTCTGTTTACTGTATGACACAAATACGACATTTTCCCTTAATGTCACAATTATAACTGTAATATCAATCAAAAAGAGAGAAGGAGAAATGTATCTGGCTTTGACTTTGAACTTCTCCAAACACAAGGGGGAAAAAAACCTATACTAAAACTTAAGTGATCATCTGATTGGCAATACTGACTTCTCACACAAATGTTATTAATTTGAAATGAAGCCACGGATGAAGGATGCCAAGTTAACTTGTAAAAACAGACTACTAAGAAGTTGGCGTCTTGAACAAACCTGTGTGGTCTTATTTAGCATCTAACTGCGTAAACTATCTCAGTTGCATTCATTCTTGGAGTAAACTTCTACAAGTGTAGAATATGTATTTTTAAATTTTACCTCTTGCACCTAGTCTATTCAATTTTCCTTAAGTTTGCACAATTCTTTTTTTCAATTAAACTTTCTGAAAGGGTAATCATTTATTTTACAGTAGAAAGTTTTTGCATACTAGAGGATTCACGGGTATGCAACATAAAATGGAGTTCTTTCAAATAAAACAGAGCTCCTTTACTTGGGATCTGAAGTCATTACACCTAGGGAAACAGAAGATCCTTTGTTAAGCAGATATATATATATACACCACACTGTTAGAAGTTAGAGCAATGATTCCCTTCATATCCTGCTGTAAAACACTCACTAAAAAGTCAGTTCAGTCTACTACTGAGGCAAAAATCCTATTGACCAGATTCATTTTGTCATCTAAGTAAAGACTGCAGTAAATTCCTATGCTAAGACACACAGGCCCTGACCCATCTTTTCAAAGCAAATTGTAATTTACTGTAATAGTGGCAAATAAAACCCCTCCACTTAATGTAATATGTATTTACTATAAAGAAGCAATATTAAGTAATACTTGTGAATTTCAAATGTTTTCCCAAATAACAGAAATTTACAAAAAAAACCACGTGAACAATCTGTGGAATACACAGCCTTTCCTCTCTGCTAAATGAGCAAGGAAAATTTGGAACACCCCTCAGAATATTAAAAGGTCCACTCAAAAATGGTTCCTACTACTGTTTATTCCCAAATCCTGGAACTTAAGGACTGGCACTCTGTAGTTTAGTTTTTAATGAGCTCTCCCTCCTAAGACAACCGAGGACCAACATCAGACCTTCACAAATAAAGGTTTCCCCCTTGATAGCTCTAAGGGACATCTCAAGTAAGGAGTCAGATGCAGCTAATGGCAGAATTTGTAAGGACAGATTAACAGGGAATGAACACGTTGGGTCCCATGTCCATCTGCCCACCTCAAGCCCCTCCCTGAGGTTCTCGTCCTTCCTTTGGAAATGCTCAGCTGCTCATGTTAACAGCTGCTAAGCTGCCATAGTTTGCTGGTCATGATAACATGGTAATCTAAATGATATCTCCATCTGCAAGCTGCAGCAGCTCAGCAGCTGTTGGTCTAACAGCTGAACACTCTTTGCAGAAAAAGGGTGGGAAACTCCCAGAGAAGCAAAGTGGACAGCTTGGGTCAGGAACTAATCCCAGGGTAAACTGTCCCAGGTGAATCAGAGCCCACAGAAAATTCATTATTTTTACTACTTTGCCTCAAACTTTCTTTACTCTGTGATGCTAAGCATGGCAACAGAGTACCAAAATCCTTTACTGGCAAAACATGGTGAAATATTTTGTCCTCTGTGCACAAAGATTTTACTGTAGGGAACAGACTGTCCCCATATTCCCTTCACTTTCTTTTTCAGTTGTGTCTTCCTGCTGTATTTTCCCAGAGAACAAACATTAGTATGCAAGAAGTGCTGTGAGAATCCACATGTTTTGCATGCATATGCTATACCTTCCTGTTTCTAAAGGCAAGAATTTTAGGGAACAGTACAGGATTTTTTTGCTTTTCAGCAGTTAAAGCATCAGATTCTCTCCCAAGTAACTGCTGAGGAGGCAAAACCCTCAAAACTGCACATCTAATTCTAGGTACAGAAACATAATTATGGCAAGCAGTGGGAGATCTGTTGTTCTTCAATATTTAAGCCAGTGTTGTCATTGAGATACGGTCAAATCTTTGCTGAGGAAAAGCAAAATCCTAACCTATGTGCCAGGCTATGCCAACCGACTTGCCTGAAAAATCCAAAATCAGAAGATGAATTTGTATAAAGGCAGATGCTGATGTGTGAGTAAGATCCTGGGCAAGATTTGCAGACAACATACAACCCGTTTCGAGACTGAACACCCTGTATTTAAAAAATGGTATCAGCTGCTTAGGAACTATCCAAACAACAGTGTGAGCTGCTGTTCTGTTTACTCCCTACTTAATAGAAGGTGATACATGTTGATGGGAAAGGTAAGTTGATTTTATTTCAGATAAGGATATTCAACACAAAAATTATATACATTACCTCATATTGACAAAGTTTCCCCATACAGCTGGAAAATAAGAAGAGAAAGAACATTACAGTGTCATATAACAGTACATGAGGTCATTTTTTCCTATTATCATCAAGAGGAATTTAAAATACTTGAAGTATGTTAATCACAAATTATCTAAATAACTTACATTCATTTTATATATATATATATATATATATACACACGCGCACACACATCCCCCAACTGACTAGAACACAGTTTAAGGTTATGGGAGGAATTATGATGAAATTACATGAGACTACAAAAAAGTAGGAAAATACAGTAATTCAATAAAAAGGACTAGACTATTCCAGTCCACACCTGGAATTATCTGACCAGTATATCAGCAGATACACTTATCTGATCATTACCCCATACTCTATTATATAAACAAAATGTACAAGAATTCTCTGAACTATAATTTGTCGCTGCACAGATTAAACAAACCAGAGCTCTGGACTTGTTTAGTTGGGATACTGAAAGAAATGGCAAGAGCAAGAAAGGAGTCCTGTAGATGTGAACCACGCAAATTGGAAACGGCAGACTGACAAGATGAAAAAGACTGGCCACTACAGGCAATAGCTGAACCAGTCCAAAGAGGTGCCACAAGTTTTAAGGAAGACAAAAGTCAGTATAAAATAGCACAGCAAACATATCAACTCTTTCTGACTTCACAGAAAGATTCATCTGCCCTATTTATTTTCTGCTAGAAAAAAAATTTTTTTTTGAAACTGTTCAGGGTTTAAGTGATTGCACGAAGACTGTCAGAACACTGATTTTCCTTTCAACTAGGACACAGAGTGTAGTTTAAAGTGAAAAAAATGAGAAGCCATAAACCAGGCTGTGCCAGAGTTGACAACTTCAGATCATCGAGATAACGAAGGTTAATATGGAACAGTTATGTAAGGGACCCCATAACAATCAGTAACACAGGAAATATAACACAAATATCACAAAAAAATCATTCTGCAATTGCTCTTTAAGAGACAAGGCTCAACCTAAAGATCCAAAGTACACTGGGCCTTAAGAAGGCCTAAACCTATATGCAGTATTAACATACATATAGAAAGCTTCTGAAGCATCCTCAGTTTTTGTAAGCTGCGCTTCAGGTCTCAAGGAGTAACTAATGAAGTATTTTGCTTAGATTCAGGCTTTGCACGTACATTTTCATGATTATTACTTAGCAATCTCAAGCAGACGGATGAGGTGTTACGGAAGCAAGAAAATAAAAAATGCTGCTACAATCACAGGCACCTCCTGGGCAAAAGAAAGGAATCACCCAGGAAAGAGGAGCAGGGAAAACAGGAGTGAGGATGAAATAATGCAGTTGTTCCACCCTTAAGGGTATGGCAAAGCTAGTGAACTGTTTTTAACCTACTGAGTGCTGCTGAGTAATTCAAAGAGTAACTCAAACGAATGCGTGACAGGCTATCAAACTGTAGGAGAGCACAGTGATAGCTGTGGTGGTATCACAAAACCTGTCATCTTCTGAGGAAAGATAAGAAAGCTTTATATTAGAACAAATGATCAATAAAATCCAACCACATTTAAAAAACACTGTGGACTTTATGTTAATTAGATAACAAAATCTCTGGGTGTAAAAGGGATACTGTGTTGAGCACAATGTTAAAGTTATATGCCCTCTGGTTAGGATTTTAGAATTATTTATGATAAAATTAATGGAAAAACTTTTTTTTTTTTTTTTCAGTGAATGATGACCATCTGGTAAGTACAGGTACAGAAGTCTCAAGTTATACATTACTCAGCTATACCTACAACCAGTTATTTTTCTGGGCTACAGAAACCCATACAAATAATGTAACATTGTTTACAAAGTGGCAGGAAACATCTGGGCTCAGCTGGTGAAGTATGAATTGGTGAAAAATGAGTTGCCAGCTGCACCACAAATACCACCCTGGCAGTTTTGTTGCAAAGACAATGCAGCTACATTGCATACAAGAAACTCTCTTCCTAAAGAAAACATCTTAATTTTGTGTGCTCAGTGTCCACAGCAGGGAAGGGGAGCTCAGAAAGGCCTTCATGTATTTCCAGAAAGACTATGCTTGATATCCCAGTTCTGTAGGAGTAAACAACCTTCCACTAAACTTCTAGGAAATGTACTTTTGTAGAATTGCAAAAAAAAAAAAAAAGAAAGAAACTGCAAAATGAGCCACATAGGAAATACCATACGGAGGGATTTGAAGAACCCTGAAGCCTCTCTCACATGCAGAGAGGTGCCACAAAAACTCGCTTGAACATACTGCCCTGACAAAGTATACCAAATGCACAATTCTAGGGAGGATCTCTTTGGCTACTGCTGCATGTTCACATACAGCTTACATCAAGGTGGAAGGGATCAGAGATAAGGTTTTGCACTACAGCGGAATTAAGGTTTTTGTTTTTTAAACAATTATTTACATATAACAGCCTACATAGCTGAAGAACCAGCAGTATGACTATGGCTCACAGAGGACTTCCTTGACTTATCACTTCCTTTCCCTAAAGGAAGGTCAGTTTGACATTCAGGCAAGAATAATGGAAACAAGGCAAGTGGGCCCAAATCTACAAGCAGAATGATGCAGAATTACAAGCCTAAATCCAAGACAGAAACCCTCACAGGCACCATAAAACCCCTTGACAGGCCCACCAAGTTCAGGCAGCACAAGCTGCAGACCTGTGGATGGTTAAAAAAGCTTCCATACCAGCAAGGTCATGAATCAGGCACTACATAAGTAGTTTTCAAAATACATACAGTTTTCAAAAGCATCAGACTCCTAATGGACCAAATTTGAGCAAACGCTAACATAACTGAGCACCTCACTGTAAAAGCCAGTCTTAAAAATATACAATAAAAAATAAATTCAACTCTAAAGCTCAATCTTTCAAGCCAAGAAGCATTCATCCAGGATCCTATGCCAAATCTCAAACCTTAGAGATTTAACACCCTCACCCCCTACAGCCACACACAGTACATTCTCTATGAAGAACTTTCTGTTCATCCAATTAGAGGGCATTCAGACAGAGAATGTGCAAGGGAAGACTTTATGATTAATTGGACTAGACAGACAGAAGCATGACTTGTAACCAAACAATTACGACACTCACCTACAAGAGAGGAGAGAGAGTGGTTCTGCTTATTCTCTCAAAGACTATTTGTACACCTCACCAAATGACTGATTAAGGTAAGAATAAATTGCCATTAGGGAAGAAATCAGAATATCTGGTTTGTTCTGAGACACATGAAAGCCTGGTTTAATAGCCTGTAGGAGAAAGGTGTAGTACTATTTTGACGCTTATCTGTTATGGGATGTTTTTTCCCTTATGCATCCCTTCCACAAAATAATGAGAACAATCATTTTTATTGTAGTGTTTTTTACAAGGATTAATTGCAAGTACCATGAAGATTAAAAATACATCCAAGGCATTAATCACTCCCACAGACATTACACTTTGAAGTGACAGCTTCCAGAGAAAAAGAATGACATGCCTTGGATGAAGTGATAAAGAGCTGTACTTTCAGAAAACAGATCTGTTTCTTAAAGCTTTAATCACAGTATTGTTATTAAAGAGGTATTTACATTTTGCCAACTAAACATTAATCACTCACAGTTTTTCAAAAAACCCCAACCCTCTTTTTTGTTTGGTTTGTTCTTTGTTTTTTTCCCCTCCAGCCTTCTGAGAGAGAAAGCTACAACTACCTGGCAAGCACAGCCTTATGGTAAAACTGTTGGAGATTTCCAAGACTTCTCAAAACTACCTTAAACAAAAGCCAATCAGTCACATAGGAGTAAAGAAGGTTTTTCTTTCTCCTGAATACATTTATATTCCTGGAAATTTAAAGGCTTGTTTAGTTTTTCTAGAAAAGACCCTTTCTGAAATTATGCCAGATGTAGAGCAGTACGATGACTGGGCTACTTTCAGCACAGGACTATTCAAAGAGCTATCCTTTGGATACAAGCCAACCCTGCCTGCATCAAGTAAAAAACAAAACCACAAAATCTGTTAAGTCACCTCAAAAGAGTAGAACAGAAATCCCAAGCAATTTGCTGGTGGGCAATCCTTTACTATGACAGTGGTGAAACATTGGAACAGGTTGCCCAGAGCAGCTGTGGCTGCCCCCTCCCTGGCAGTGTTCCAGGCCAGGTTGGACGGGACTTTGAGCAACCTGGCCTAGTGGAAGGTGTCCCTGCCCATGGCAGGGGGGTTGGAACTAAGTGATCTTTAAGGTCCCTTCCAATGCAAACCATTCTATGACTTGACCAATGCATTTCAAACTGCATTTTATACTCTAGAGACCATAACAATAAAGAAAAATCCCCAGTTCTATCCTATCTGTAATTCCAGTAGTTTGTTAATTTGCTTTAGAAAATTATTATACTGAGATTAACAAGAGTATGTTGCAATATTAGTGAAGATAACATACAATTACTAATCATAACTTTATATTAAGGAATGTTGCCTTCCTGGGTAAAGTTTATGGTTTTGCCTTTGGGGAATGTACAATAATTTGAATATTAGAAAAAAAAATTAAAATCTACTCCTCCTGTATGTCTATACAGGTTTCTGCATGGCAATTAGTTTTTCCTGTTATATTTCCTCAGCTGATGTCTTGTTCAACAGTAAAGTTCCTGCCACAAATCAAAGACAGCAAATAGGAACTGTAGCTTCTCCCACCAGGGTTTTCTAAAGGGGAAGATGCTCTCTCTTCAACTTGAATAACACTACCACTCTGTCAATCCCTCAGCTAGTCATCACCTAGCAAAAGGAAGGCAACAGTCACCAGGACATTTTTGTACCCTCTCTTAAGAACAACTACTTAAACTCTGGCAAACTGATACATCCCTACAGCTGCAAGATATAACATTATGCAAATTTTCTTTCTTTACAAGAGTTAATGGTGCTTCATTCTGGATGGGAAGCTGACCATGAATACTTACTCTAACATAGAATCATAGAATACCAGGTTGGAAGAGACCTCAAAGATCATCTGGTCTAACCCTTCATGGCAAAGGTCATGAAAGACTAGACAAAAAGTCTAGACAAGATGGGCCAGCGCCCTCTCCAGTTGAATCTTAAAATCCACTGCTTGCCCAGGGAGATTATTCCAACAGCTGATTGTTCTTGTCGTGAAAAATCTCCCTCTTGTGTCCAACTGGAATCTCCCCAGGAGTAACTTGTCCCCATTACCCCTCATCTCTTCCACGTGATTCCTTGTAAAAAGGGAGTCTCCATCTCCTTTCAATTAGCACCACCACTTTACAACTGAATTCTGATCTTCATTTCCCAGACAGCAAATTCTTTCCAACTAAGTCTTTTTTCCAGTTCTCTGTTCAGTGTTTCTACTCCTTTCTATTTCCTATCCTTAGCATATCATTCTTTACCACTACTCATCCATTTTTGTCTATCCTTTGTATGCCACAAGTAAGGTAATTGCACTCCAATTGTTAGTTACTACAAACAGAAAAAAACCAACCCATATTTACAATAAAATCAGAATGCATGTAACTCATCACAGTTATGAATTCCCAAACAGGATTTTCAGTTTTCATTACCACATATACTTGAGTGTCCCTGGACATCATAAAACTTTCTAGCTTTTAATTACTGGCTAGAAACAGCAAAGTGGTTTGCAAATACGTTGACTGCCTACAAAAGGTTTGAATTCCCAAGGAAGACAACAGAAGGACTCTGACCTATACCTAACTGAAGTACTATGCAATAATTGCATTCTGAATCAGGTCAAAATTATTTTGGCAATGTGAAAGCTAAGCAATCTAAATTGCTAACATCCCCATGTCCCCTTCTCACTTAATAAGAGAGAAAGAACTGAAAGCCCTAAGTCTTTCAGCAGCACATAATGAAAAAAACCCTATGAAATGACATCTATCTCCAGATAAATCTGTTCTACACAATTCAAATAAACAAAATCTGTTGAGAAAAGCATTTTCTCCCTTTGTTTTAAAGCAATATGGCAGGTTACAGAAATTAACAAAACTACTAAGCCAACAGACCTGTACGGGCTGCTGTTAGGGCCACACATCTCCCTGTTTCAAGTGAAGGAAAGAGAAAACAGAAGAACTATTATCTCAACAACTGCAATTTATCACATGCACTTTTAAACAAATCATACTTTCCCCAATCTAGACAGCAGCTCTGATTTTTCAAATGCCTTATAAAAGGGAAGGAGGGGGTACCACTGACTAATTTAGCCCTTGACCTTCTCTTTGCTTCCCAGACATGGCTAGCAGAACTGTGGGACACTTTTACAAGAAACTCAAAGAGGCAGAGAATATTCCACACTCCCAAGATAATGATGATATACTAGCATGCATGTCAAACCCCAGAAACTGAGCAGCCACCTAAGGTAACATGACTCAAATTAGGGTGGCAATCAAATGAGGAGTCATTAACTCAAATTGATTACTTTGAGCATTTTATTTTGTTGACTGCCAGGGTTGTTTTCAGCAGACTCACAGCATGCTCCAGTGGTCAGCACTGCAACTGAAACAAATTCACTTTTCCTAGTTACCTTTTACAAGCCCCCTAAGGTAAAATGGTGCAGTAACCCCCACCTCTCCCTCCCTAGGGTCCATGAAGCAGAAGTTGAAAACTACTGGTTTCAACTAAACTCTGCTTTGGTCAACCAATCTTACAGAAAAGAAACAAGCAATTTAACTGACAGGGAAACATTTCCCCTTTGCAAAAACACAGGCAGGAAAGAAGATGAAAGCTCCAAGACTGTCCTTCAGCTGAATGATGACAGCACCACCTCCTGCACATGCCACAGGAAAGACAAATACTAAGTAGAGATAAAATATTAACAACAAACACTAAAGACAGATAATAAATTAAGATAAGATGGGAACCGTAAGGTTGATTTTCTCCAGGATGCCAAAAAATGTGTTTAAACATCAGAGCTAGCAAACCAGAGTTGAAGTCCATCCATTCCCGAAACTGAACTGAAGCTTATGAAAATTTGTTCACGCTACACAGCTACGGTTAGTTGGAAGCCTAATGAGCAGGGAACTGGAAGCTGTTGAAGACAGTAAACTTATTTATAAACCCACAGATGAAAGGCAGCTCTGCAGGACATGAAGCCAGCAAGGAAATGTTTTTGGTTTGTTTGGTTTTTTTGTGGGGAATCCATGGCATGCTGACACAAAAAGCAGGCAAGCCTAATGTCACATCAGACCATTTCTAACTCTTCCGTGGCCAGTCAATCCTGCTGACTAGTTGTAAACAACCGGGGAAGGAAGATGTCTGGTATTCTCTACAGCAGTGCTGAGTAACTTTCAGACAGCTAGCCTGAAGCAATAGGTCAGGACCAAATTTGCAGCTAGTTTTCTATTATGAAAAGTGAAAGTAAAAGCTTATCAGAACACAACGTTAAGTAGCATTTAACCTTTGTTTTGAACACATGCAAGATAAGCAACATGCAAGGGGCTGGTAAGATTCAAACCAAAAAGCGTACTCACACCCTGATATTCTGAGAAGAGCACATTACCTTCTTTACAGCTGATGGAAATCTGACAAAAATGTCTTACCTTGTAAAACAAAAGATAACCACCATGTAATCTAACGATGTGGGGAGAAGTCAATCTACGACAACGTAGGATGTACTTCCCACACATTATTTTGACATTTTGTTTTTAAGTTGTTTCAGTAGCTGTGCTGTAATTTATCTTAGAAAGGTAATGAGGCCTTAATCATGGATCTCAAAACAGCACCTTACTATTCATTCTTTTTTCTCTTGGAAAAAGGAACAAGTCTACTGACATACTTCCTGAGAACTATTTGATCTACAAATGAGCAAAGAGAACAGTTCTACTTTACCGGAAACAGAGCTCTTTATTTTCATGAAGAACATGCAACTCCCTCATTATACCAAGACATCAGTAGATTGTTTACAGCAGCACCAAGATTAAAGCAAACTATGCAGATTGTTGAGCACTGGTCTTTAAAATCTGGCTACAACATTTTACAGTGTTATTTCCAACAACTTAAGTAAGGTCCCGATTCTACAAAGCCAACCTCACTAAACCATCTCAGTATGTCTATATGAAGCTGAATAAACATTAAAACTTCAAAGGGCATGAGTTGAAGGTGTCTATGTATTGACATACCAACCCATAAACAGACTTTTCAAACAAAAAAACCCTCCCAGCTTGCACATAAGTTACTCATATTGTGATGACACTGGATTTTAAAATATTTTTACAGTATCTATTTAATTGGTGGTTGTTTTATGATCTGTCTACGTTTCTTGTTACAGACAGCAAAAATCAATTAAATCCACTTGTGTTTATAATCACCCCATATTCTTAAGCTGTGGTTTCACAAAGGCTTCAAGATGATGCAAGTGCAGCCCACCACTGAAAGGATTTGTTTCAGTCCACCTCCACATTCCCCCCCTCTCCTTTGGTTAGCACTAGCACTCCTGAAGTTTCTTGCTGTGTGTTACATCAGAGAAGAGCTGTAGCAAAAGACTGTACCTTTAAAAAGGCAAGGAAATTTCAACCTTTGGGCAAGGCTTCCCGTTACATGTAGCACAGTATAGCCATACAACGTTCACAGAAGGAGATAACACTGCAAGTGAGACAACTAAGCTAATTCTGAAAAAAATATTTAAAAATTAGTAATAATAAACTGAGTAGCATTCTACCAGATTACAGAGTGGTTCATACAGCTCATTAGCTGCACTATCTCCAGATTCATCACTTGGGTGATGGAGGAACAAAATCACCCCTTTCACCTAGGGTCTACAGATAAGGTAAATGTAGCTTAAAACTCTGTTCACTTCAGTTTTGCCAGGGAAGAGTTGCTTAAGCTACAATAGATTTAATTGCCTGCTACACAGAAATGCTCCTTTTGGATTCTGTTTTTATATAGACAAAGTATGCAGAACACAGTTTCAGCTGAACAAGGATTTATTTTAAATTAATAGAAATTAGATTTACAGAAATGAGATGTCAAATACTACTTTAATTCAAACCCAGATGTAAAGTAAGGAACCTTCTTACTCTGAGTGTCACGAGGGAAACCAGTGAATTCCATGAAGAGCTCTAGGTATCTTTAATGTAAGCCTGACCGTGCACCTCATGTCACAGTAATAACCAAAGTCAACAAGACTCCTTCGGTGAGACACTAACTGTAGACCTGCAAAGCGTGTGATGGCAGTACTGCCAACAGCACTCCAAGCTGCCCATTTCATCACCCCATGGCCTTCTCAGGCCAAAACAGCTGTCTGAACACCCACACTGCCAGATTCTTATAACCTGAAAAGGTGATCTTAGTTCAGAACAGTTCCTTTACCTGGTGCACAGCATAGAAATTTAAATCCTTGTACGTGGTGGATGCTGTTGGGAATCAGGAATACCTAAGCCAGTCTAACCACCCAACACCTTGTGCTGTGAAACTACCAAGAGAGCCACTCAATGACTCTTCAGAGTAAGATAGGAAGAGGCTTTCAGTCGCCTGTAATAAGCACTTCTTTTAGTTTGAAAACTCTCACAGAGAAGTTCTTCAGGCATGTTTGTAACAAATTTGCATTCAAAGGCAGAAGCTTTTTATGAAATAAGACACTTTTCTAAAAGATACTCCCTAAATATTCTCTTGGGGTTTTACACACAAACTGACAAAATGGCACGATCAAAAAAAGTCCTATCTCCTAGTTCATAAAAAAAAATAACGTACTTGCCAAGTATTTCATTCCCTGTAACATAATGTGCTTCAAATCTGATTCCTCATGTACTAACACTGAATGGAAATTCATGGAAAGGAGGTGCATAGCCTGAAAACACTTAGTCATTTGGAGAGCACTTGAGAAAGAAGGAATGTAAAAAGTGCCAGCACATACACCTACACCAGCAGATCAGTTCTCTCAGATTCTGTTCTATTTTAGTCTGGCATTATCCGGCTGCAACCAGAGCACAGTGATGATTCAATAATATTGCAAGGAGTACACTTTTAGGATAGGGGGATGGGATCATAATCACTTCCATAGAAAAGAAAACAAAAAAACAGTCTCTCTAGAATCTATTAGACCAGGCATCTGCTAGCGGGTCATTCTGTACTTAAGACACCAGAGCCATAACTAATGATTCCACTACTTTTGACTGCTAGTCAAAAGATTAAAAAGCACAGCAATGTGACATGTTAATTTGCAAAAAACATACATCAGACATCAACCTGTTCCCTTTTCAATCTCCTTTTTGCCACACTGACCTGTAGTCCCTTCTCCTGCATTTTTTCTGAATCCCAAAGAACAACCAGAAACAAGCTATGAGAAGACTTCTGTGACTTGGAGCCCAGACAGGAAAAATCATATGGCAGTTTTTCCCTTCTTTAAGTCTAACTTTTACTCACAAAGCTAGAAAGCAAACACAGAATCTAATCAATAGCCAAGTCTTAATGACCGTGTCAACTGCTGCTCAATTTCAGTATTTTCACAGCGGCCTATTGACTTAATTTCAAAATTAAGTATAACTTCTGGCAAAACATCAAACTCTTCCAAATAAGAACAGACACTAAACTGTCCCTGCTTTAGTATGGGTGGGACCTGAAGTCCCTTGGACAAACAAACTGTCCTAAAAGTCAGAGTCGGCACACAACTTCAACGATAACAGCAGTATCTAAATAATGAGGTCCTGCAAACACAGTAACATATGGTAGTAAAGGGAATTCCTACGTTGTGTTTTTGGGGTAGGACACACCACCCTTTCTGCCAAATTACTTGAGTTGTACCTCTCCACCCTCCAAAATGCAAAGGGAGTATTCTAGCTCTGATGCACACACTCATCCCCAACAGTAGCTCATCTATATATGCTTCCAAGAACCAAAAGAATCACCTGACCCTAGCTAAGCTGACAAGGCATCAAAGATGCTTCCTCATGATGTGCCATCTACGTAAAATCTGACAAAGTCTAAAACCAGAACAGGCTAACATAAACTGAATCTGAAAACCACCACAGAAAAAAATCTGGACGAGAAAGGGAAGAGAACTGACAGAACGTTATAGATGTGCGACTATCTGACTCATGCCCAATAATTGAAGTCATAAACATCCCTGCCAGTGGTTGTTCTAAGATTTTCCCAAATACCTTTGTGCCTTTCTTCAGGCTCCTAAGACTTCAGCTGCGTGCTGAGCTAATAAGCAAATAAACAAGCATTTATTTAGCCCCCAGAGGAGGTCGGAGGATTTCACAAAAAACAGACACGAGGCCTGCCCTGCAAAACTTCCTCGCAGGCTCACCTCGCACAGCTACCAGGTTAGGACCAACGCGGACAAAGAGCGGTCTGAGGAGCGGCTGCGGAAATACTTAGTCCCTGAGCCACGGCTGGCTCGTCCCGCTCCCCCTCAGCCTCCCTGCCGAGGCAGCTCACCCCTCCGCCCGCCCGCGGCTCGGCCTGAGGGGCCGGCCGGCGTCACGGCGAGACCCCGGAGCCCCTTCCCTCCCGCGGGGCACCGAGCGCAGGGGCGGCCGCGGGCCCGCGGAGGGAGGCAGGGGCCCGCGGAGGGAGAGAGGCAGCCGCCCGCAGTGCGCACGCCACCCCCAGCGGTCGCCCCCCAGGGGCGCCGAGGGGGCAGGGGGGGTCCTCCCGGCGCAAGCCCTCGGGACGGGACGGGGCGGGGGAAGAACGCCTGACGGGGACCCCCGGCCCGGCCCGCCCGGGGGCCCCGCCGGCGCCCTCCGCCACGGCCTAGCCGGCTGCCCGCCGGCCTCGGCAAAGTTTCAGCAGGGCGGGGAGGCGGGGAGAGGGAGGCAGCCCTCAGCCCAGCCGCCCAGAGACGCCCGCGGGGGGGCGGGGGCCCGCGGGGAGCCCCCCCCCTTCCCCGCCGGGGCCGGGAGCGGCCGCGCTGCGGCGCGTCGCAACGGCGCGGCCCCACCGGGCGCGGGAGGAGCCGCCGCCCAGGCGGCGGGGGGCCGGGGGGCGCCCGGCCGGCGGGCAATGAATGGCCGGGCCAGACCCGCCCCCACCCCCGGCTCACTCACAGGCGACATAGGCGACGAAAGCGAGCCCCATGAGCAGCTTCATCCTCCTCCGGTTGATGGCGGTCAGCAGGCGCAGCAGCGGGCCCTTGCTCACCATGCCCCGCGGCGCCCGCACGCCCGGCCACGCCACCGGGCTCGCGCGCGCGCGGCCACCCACCGCTCGGCTCCGCTCGGCCCGGCCCCCCCGCCCGGGCTGCCCGGGAACCGCCCGCGCAGGCGCAGCGGCGCCCGCCCGCCCGCTCCCCCCCTCCCCTTTCCCCCGCGGTGGATGCGGTCGGCGGCTCAACGGCGGCCGGAGCGGTGGCGGCGGCGCATGCGCGGTGCGCTACCGCCGGGCGGCGGCGGCCTCAGCTTCTGGCGGCGCCCGGGCCGGGCGGCCGGGCGAGGCGAAGCGGCGGTGCCCTGGGGCCCGGCCGTCCCTCCGAGCGATGGGCTCTTGGCTAAAGCCTGCCCGGAGGGCGCCCGCCTCCCACAGAGCGTGCCTGGGGGAAAGCGAGCGCGGCCGCAGCCTCCCTGTGCCCCTGGCCTGGGCGTTCAGGGTGCGCCAGCATCAGCGGGCTGGGCCACCTGTCACCTCCCGGCGTGGCATCCCTTGGGTGGTGACCTGCCGGGATGGACAGACTGACACGCGTAGACAAAGTGTGCGTCATGCAGCCTCCCTCAGTGCCCGGTATTTTGAAAGCACCCTTTGCCTCACCGCAGATAGGCTTTCCGTATCAGCACACATCTCTTTGGTATGGTAAATGAAACATTTGGGGATCTTTTTTTTTCCCCAAAAGGTAATAGTTTAGGAATTTGCCTCTGTTTAGGGTAACAAGATCGCAGTTACCTTAAAATGGTTTACGTTTCTGCCACAGTTTCCATCCAAAGTCCCTGTGGCCTGTTGCAAACTGCAGATTTGTATTTGCTTGGAACCGTAGGCACCTTCCTCACGTGTCAAAACATGTTCTCCTGCCAGTGAAATACACTCCCTTAACCTGAAGAGAAATCTCCCTGCACAACCCAACCTTCCCCAAGGACTATGGCCTTCACACAGTTTCTAAGGGTTATTCTTTCTCACACTCATCTCCCTAAGGAAAAGACTGCAAGAACAAGTGTTCTTGAATTAAAAGACTGGATTCAATCCTTTAATTTCGGTATAGAAATACAGCTTGTTTAGGACAAAGAAAATATGACCTCAGACACACAGACCCACACAGTTAACAATAGTTATCCCCTCCTGATTACAAGGAATAAAGTCACTTGAATGTGTGAGTCTCAGAAGGGTAAGTGTAATATGATGCTCTGCAGAGTGATTAAGAATATCCCCTGCAGCCCAGAGTGGTGAAGTGACTTTATTCGGGAAGCTCTGATAATTGAAATTTACTAATTTCTAATCCTGTGCTTTGATTAGAAGGCCACTCCTTTCCCCTTGCCTTTTGTTTCCTTTGATTTATATTTGATATACTTTACTTGCCCGTTTATTCCACTGCTTGTAGCTATGTGGAGAAAAGAGAATAAAAATATCACCATTTAAAACACAATCTAGCGCCAAATTTGTCTGCATAGTAATCACTCAAATAGTAACAGAGTTTTATACCATGAGTAAATTTGGCTATCAAAAAGCTATAGCTGAACGGCGCTGCATGAAAGCTGCAGAATATTACGGGAGTATTATTCCCTCTCTGCACCTCAAACTCTCAATGTTTTCAGTCAGGATTTTCCATAATGGTAACTGCATGCACAATACTAATTCCACAAGCCTTTAGGGGTAGGCAAGACGCTTTTAACAGTTGCCCTGCCCTAATCTGGGCTGCACAATCCAAGTCTCAATCAAGCTGCCTGCATAAGGCACCTTGCTTGGCACCATGCTCAATGTTCAGGCCAATTTTGCTGCAGAAACATGTTGAGACAGGCTGCAGTCTGTGAAGATGGGAAAATGAGAGCAAAGGAACAGGATGCTTTATGGAACTTCATGGTGGAGGAGACTCGAACCCCGTGGGAGGCAGCCTGACCATGCTCTCTACAGGGCCAGCTGTTTGTCATGCATGACACCAGGGCCAGCTGTGTCCACGTCACTTTTCAAGTGAGCCAGAACACGTGTAACTTAATGGCAGGGGGTGGGGACAATAAGTCAATCGTATCTCAACTATAACTATAGGCAAGTACCTTGTAAGTACTATAAGGTTCTTCAGGCACATGATGGCCAACAGCAGGGACACTGGATACAGCTGGGCACATTTACAACCTTGTGCCAAGGGCTGGCACCAACAGCAGAGGTTCCAATATGTAGTGGCTGCTAAATGTGCCAAGAGAAAGACTGGGGGATGATACAGTTTTGAGTGCTCTTAGGAGTGCACTATAGATCAGGAAGCAGGCATCCATCTGCCTGCAGGTCATTGTCTTAATCAGGCTGACAGCATGACCTCAGCTAATGGCAATCCTCTCTCGGCTGGTTCACAGGCAATATACCCTGTCTCCTGTAGTGCAGTTTTTAACTTTAGTTCTCAAAGTGCTTTATGAGAGCATTTTTGACCTTGACTTTTTTTTTTTTTTTTTTTTTTTTTGTCACTAAAACACAGCCTGTAAAATGATGAAGGGGTTTTAAATGATGAATTTTTTAAATGCCTTTTTTTTTAATACTTAAAAATGTAAACATCCAGGTGTATCTACCTGAATGACCAATATGAACTTAGAATTTACAGCATCCTTGCAACATACCTTTCCTTGATAGCAAATCAGAACCGTTCAATTACCCAGCTGTCATTCCAGAATCAGGAAAAAAAAAAAAAAAAAAAAAAAAAAAAACCCAAACAAACAACTGCCACAATTTGCACAATTTCCACATGATGCCTCATGAAGGGGACTCTTCTGGAAATACAGGGATGATCTTGTCTTTCTGTCCCAGTCAGGTTTCTGCAAGAGATGACATTCCACCATATGATCTGGGAGACAGAAGTGGACCCTGGACACAGACCCAAGCAGAGAGAACCGCTTGTGTGAGGCAAGGAAATGAGTTGCCAAATCCTGAAAAAATGCAAAAATAAAACCAAGCCATTACTACCACACTACTATCATCTCCTGTAACTCTGGTCTCTAAATTAGTTAAAGCTGAATGTAGCCAAGAAAGTAACACATTGTTGCACAGATGTGCGTGCCCTTTCTGACCATTCCGATACATCCTACAGCTAGTGATACTGCCCTGGGAGGAACTGCTCTTGTACCTTGATCCTCCTCCAGTAAATCTACAGATGACTCTGTGGAGTAACACTGTTGTACTGCATAGGCACAACAATGCAGTCACACAAAGCCCTAGATAATGTTGAAAAACTAGTGGCATTCATATATATACAAACAGTAAAAATGTGAAAACAGTTTTTTTCAAAAAAGATTGGAATGTGAACCTTTTTTTCGGTGAACTTTACTTTTAACAGCAGATCATAGTGGGGAGAGGAACCCAGACCAAAAAAAAAAAAAAAAAGTTAAAACTAGCAGTGTTTCTTTTCAGGAAAAGTTAGAATTTTGAGGGTTTGTGTGTGTTTTTATAAGACTAGTGAAAAGAGAACACTCAGTTCTGGGAACAGAATCAATTCTTTTAATATTAACATTTCAAATGGAAAAGAAAGCTGTCAAGTGTTTCAGATAGTTATTATTTATTATTTGGATGGTGATGGCAATAAACAGTTTCAAATACAACTGGATCACAAATGTCCTAAGTATTACAAGAATGCAGAATTGAGACAATCCCAGACCTTGAAAACATACAAATTAAGAGACAGATCATCCAGTGAATGTGAACAAACAAACAAGCAAGTGTCAAAGCATAATATGAAAATGACTACTTAAATACAAATTTGCAGAAATTAGGTGAATCATTTAATGATTTATACAGCTATTTACAAAGAATAAATTATAATGTATAAGGAAATAATTGTATTTCAATCTACATAGCAGTCCATCTCATTAACCAGTTTTGTTACGTATCATGTGGGAGTGGTCCCAAGATTTAATTCTGTAAAAGCTGAGGCTCCTTTTTACACCAAGCACGTAGAAACCCAACACACAATGCTACTCAGAAAAGTTGCTTCGTGCTCCAGGCTTGAAATTGATATACTGACTAGATTAAAAAAAAAAAGACAAACAACATTCCTAAACTGACTGGTAGCATTACCAACATAAAGTACTTGTTCTTCATGGCACTTTTTTTCCCTGAGGTAACTGAAGACTGACCTGTACATTTACAAAGTTGGAAAAAGATTTTAAGGTGCTGTATCTATTCTGAAAGTGCAGAAGATAACATGCAAGATTCTCTGGTAATTGGGTCAGAATGAAATAGCAGAGATAGTGCTTAAATTACTGATTATAGAAACTTGTGAGCAGTTAAACTCACTGTTCTTCAGAGTTCTTTTATCAGACATCAAAGAAGCTAGTTTATTAGGCTAGGTCAGCAAGTAAGTTATTCATTCACGGCTGTTTTACATTTCATAATTTCCCCAAGCCCTTTGGAACTTTTTAATTGGTATTGTTCTACCCTACAGCACAGAAATAGTGACTTTGAATGGATCTATTTTGGGTTGGATTCAGTCCAGATCATGCTGGAATTAGTATCAAAGAAGCCCATGGCTTCTTTGTATGATGATACAGAGCAGTTGTGACTATATGCCCCTGTTTTCCTGTATATCATTGGCCCAGAAAGTGAACAAGAATAAACCTATCTTGACATGGGCCAGGGAGGTATGTGCACGTAATATGCATGTGATGTAGTGGCTGAGGGCTGCTCTTTGTTAAGAAAACCCACTTGGAGCTTATGCTGGAAGTCTGTCTTGGCTGCTGCAACAGTACGAACAGGGAAGCCATTTTTCTTCTGCATCTTTACTTGCAATAATACTAGCTGGATGCGACTTTAGCCATTTTAGTGGTATGTTACATAAAAGATCTGCTTCTCCTTTCCAGATGCAAGCCTCAGGCAGATGATTTACAAGTCACCTCAGTGATAGTGTTTCTGTGTTACACCAATGTGACAATTATCAGCTTAACTGCAAACAAGGGACTGATGCTGAGTAACCAAAGGAGCAGGACTGTAAGGTGCTGGACAGCACATCTGCTCTGCAGTCTAGATACATCTATTGGTGTTTTGTCTTCCGAGGCAGAAAAGACGTAGTGCTGTTCAACTACTCAAATGCTGTCAATAAAGCAGAAGGTAAACAAGGTCATTTAAAGATGTTAGAGAACTCGTACAGTTGATTTTGTAGAAAGACACTACTGAGAAGTGTCTGTATCACAACCCAGCTGAAATGTGTTTGAAGTCCACAAATTCCTAGTGATGTTTGATATTATTTCTCTTCCAGAAATTTCCCTAGCTGTAGTGTCAGAGAAGTTAGATGGATGACAGAGAGAACACATACACTCACACATTTCTGGAAATGTAACACAGAAGCATTATTAAGTTTACATGGTCCATAGCTACTACGATCCATGGCCTTATGAAGGGGGATCTGGGACAGGTGCAAATAAAAGAGCCTTATGTAGCAGGCTCATCTGAATGTTGGGACAGAGTGTACCCTCAGCAAGTTTGCAGCTGACACCAAACTGGAAGGAGTGGCTGATGTGACAGAGGGTTGTGCTGCCATCCAGAGGGACCTCAACAGGCTGGAGTAATGGGCTGACAGGAACCTCATGAAGTTTAACAAGGAGAAGTGCAACGCCCTGCACCTGTCATGGACCAACAGCAGGCACCAGTACATGATGGGGGCCAACCAGATGGAAAGGACTTGAGAGGTCCTGGACACCAAGCTGATCAAAAGATAGCCATGTGCCCATATGGCAAAGAAGGCTAACGGTATCCTGGGCTGCAGCAGGAGGAGTGCTGCCAGCAGGCCAAGGGAGGTGAGCCTTCCTCTCTACTCAACACTGGTGAGGCCACACCGGGAGTGCTGGGTGCAGTTCTGGGCTCCCCAGTGCAAGGGAGACATGGACATACTGGAGAGAGCATGATGAATAGCTACTAATACGAAGGGACTGGAGCATCTCTCCTATGAGGAGAGGCTCAGATAGCTGGGACTGTTCAGTCTGGAGAAGAGAAGGCTCAGGAGGGATCTCATCCATGTTTATAAATACCAGAAGGGAGGCTATAAAGAGGATGGAGCCAGGCTCTTTTCAGTGGTGCCCACTGACAGGCCTAGAGGCAATGGATACAAATTGAAACCCAGGAGGTTCCCTCTGAACATCAGGAAACACTTTTTCCCTGTGAAGGTGACTCAGCACTGGCACAGGTTGCCCAGAGAGGTTGTGGAGTCTCCATCCCTGGGAATATTCAAAAGACATCTTGACATGGTTCTGGGCCACTGCCAGCTGTAGGTGGCCCTACTTGAGCAGGGAGGTTGGACCATATGACCTCCAGAGGTTCCTGCCAACCTTAACCACTCTGTGATTCGTTGTTTACAAAGCAAACAAAAGCACAGATCCACATATTTTACTTAGCTGTGGGCTTTTGTTCTTTTCCTGGATACAGCTGAAACTATACAAAACCAGGCGAGTGCCTGCCTTTGTATGAATTGGCTTTAGTTATCTCAGTAGAAATATTCATGTGAGTAAAGAAACAAATGAACAGCCTTCTGTGTAACCTTACTCTCTTTTGCAATTACAGGTTTTAGAATTATAGCCTATGGTCAAGGTAATTTACGGTATCAAATTTCTGTTTTGAAGTAAGGCGGATTAGGAATTCCTGGATAAGTTTTCCAGTAGCTAATGAGGTTTAACCATATAAACTTTCATTGCTGCCTTCCAAAGTTAAATTATGGTCTTATATAAACAGTAAATTCCCCTAGTGAATACTGATTAAATGAATTTGGAAATTGTGTTGCAGCCCAACAACCAACCAACCAACCAACCAAACGTAACAAAAGAACCCTTGAATTTTCTTATTATGCAGAGTATAAATTCAATGCTGGTCAAAGCAATACCCCGTAGATTTCCAAATCACGTAAAAGCAATGTGAACTTTTGAGTTTGAAACGCATTTGTAGAAAAAATTATGCTAATTCTTTTGTGCAGACTTTTATGTTGTGCCTCTCATTGGCACTGAAGAATTATCTCTGCAGTGCTTATTAAAGGCAAACAACTAAAAGACAGTGAAGGTCTAATGTGTACAGCATTTACATTATTAGATCAAAAATAATTGTCATAAATTTATCTTTTCATGTTATGCCACTGCTTCTATGGGAAGGTTTTATAAATGAGCAAGTTTACATTTATCATGGGTTTCACACTAGACAGTTACGTTAAATTGATTAGGCCAGGCCTGGACAATACCCTATGACCGTACTGACTCATGCAACTTTCTCTTTTTAGCTATAGAAGCAATACTGGGAACATCTGGGAAGTATTCCTATATATTGAAGTTTCTGAAAAAAAAAGGCAATCCTATTATCAGGAGACTTACATCTGAAGTCTGGAGGAAGCAGTAGATCAGAAAGGTTTAGAAACCTTTCTTCTGTGTACATGCAATAGACTGACTGGGTAAGAACAGGATCTTAAATTCTAGTGCCTGTTAAAAGGCAAATCGTTATGTTGATTCAAGTTATCGGCAATTTCAACAAACAAATGGCTCAGGAACTTGTTTACTGTACATACAAAAGCATTTCCCAACTTAGTTGTACTGGATTCACTTTCAGATAGCACAAATGTGCCCACATAGATTATATTGGAAAAATTATTCTCTTGCCAGAATAGCTTAAACTAGTAACCTGAAAAGAATCAAGCAGTAAGATGAGTTGTTACTAGACATTTTGCCCTAATGTCTGTGCTGGTGATGGCTGTGATTTTTTTAGCCTGGGTATGTACCTGTATAAATGTATGTACACATTCCTGTGTCTTTTTACATCTCTCTCCCTGCTCTCCTGTCTCTCTGGTCCCTCAGTAATTGTTTAATCACCAGCTTGTTTCCTCTGAAATAACGTAGGTCTCATAGATGTTAATTTGCCTGTACATTTATTGGTAGTAGGTGGCTGGAAAATATAGGTTATGCTTGAGTCTTTTTAAGCAGCAAAGAGTCCACGCAGGAGAAAGACTTATGAATAGTGTGACTATGAGAATTTTAATCAGAGCTCACAATTTGTTAGATATGAAACAGTCTGACCACAAGACACAGATTCTTTGGAAACCAGGCTTAAGTAGCTCTTCTGTTCCTGGAGTTAGTAATTGTTGTAGCAAAATTTAAGAGTAAAGCCTGCAGTATCAGCTTCCTGGTAGAAATGAATGGGGGCTAAGGAGCAGAGAAGTTTGCAGGAGAAGATGGAGCGTAATATGGGAAAGGGAAAGGAAAAGAAAGTAGTCTGTTGAAACTAAGGGGCTGTGTCCCAATATCTTGAAGCAGGAGCTTTAATTATCCGTTTCTTTCAAGAAGTTTGAGAACAATGCCAGATGATAAGAATCTAAAGTAGATTTCTGATCCCTTTTTATCCCCACACCCAGTACTCCGTGGTGTTTATAAAAGAGGTTGGTTGTATGAGGAGAGAAGAAGGAAGGGTGTCATCCATGTGAATGTCACTTAGGTAGTGTGTTTTGGTTCAGCCCACCCACTCTCACCCAAAATGAACTTGGCTGTAGAGATTCTGATTACTCATGCATCTCACACAGCCTTCATATGCTAGATCCAGCCAAGTAGACAGCAAATGCAAGTAAAACCAGTTTTGTACTACATCTGTCAGGCCATTCATTTGTCTTATGTACGGTTTTGTCACGTGTCAATGGACATTTCAAAAGAAAACGCATTTGAAAGGCATGGTTTCCCATTTTCATTTTTTAAATAAAATGACCATACTGAAAGACTGCATCAGCAAGCTTTGTCTAGAGATCAGTGTGCTCTTCTACAGAAGTTCCAACAAGACATTCCTGACTCCCCTTATTATTTATTTCAATGTTTACAATCATGTGGACTCATGGTTTGTATCACCTATATTAATCTTGTGGGACTATAAAATCTGTAATACTCTTACAGATGGCACCCTTCATATTCGTCTAGCTTTAGTAAAGGCTATGGTACTCTGTGTGGTCGCTGAAGAGAAATAGCTATGCCTGAAGAAAACTGTATTTAAAAAACAGCTGTTAAAGACCTCTGATGCCCTTCAACATGGTCATGCACTTTGGGAAATAGTTACAGTTTATTACCAGGGGCAAAGAAACCTCTCTTTTTAGCAGTAGTTGCTATCTATATCGCATCCTGCAATTAGTTAAGATGCTGTCTATAGGACCACTGTCCTTCACTGGGAGCTGAAGGACACTCTACTACCAAATTCCTCATGTTCCTTACTTTTTTGGTTCCAGACCACACATAAAAGCACTGTTAAAGTGCAACAGCTGATAGAACAGCACAAAAATCTTTGTATTTTCCAGCTTTCACATGCCATCTAGTACATCCTACTGCCAGTCTTGATGACTCCTATGGGTTGAAATGCTCACAGCTCCAGCTGGGGGCTGCCAAGTGCAGGTCCTGGGGACACCATAGTCAAGCAATAGGGAATGGTGATAGTCCAGAGATGTGTACACCTGGCCTAAATTTTCATCTTCTCCACATACAGCTAAGATAAGATATTGGACAAAGTGAGTAAAAAGGAAAGCCCTTTATGTAAGAGAGAGATACAGAGCTGGCATGTTGTTGTGGGTTAACCCCAGCAGGCAGCTCAGCCCCACACAGTCCTTGACCATGACCCCCTCACCAACCCCTTGTGGGAAGGGGGAGTGGATCAGAAAGGTAAAAGTGGGAAAATTCGTAAGTTGAAATAAAGATACTTTAATAGGTAAAGACGCGCATAAGCAAAGAGAAACAAGGAATTGATTGACAGCTTCCCATTGGCAGGCAGGTGTTCGGCTATCTCCAGGAAAGCAGGGGTCCGTCATTTGTAACAGTGACTTGTGAAAACGAATGCTATCACTCCAAATATTCCCCCTTCCGTTAGATTTTATTGCTGAGCACAACATCACATGATATGGCATATCCCTTTGGTCATTGGGGGACAGTTGTCCCCACTGTGTCCCCTCCCAACTTCTTGTGCACCCCCAGCCTCCTCACTGGTAGTGTGGCGTGAGAAACAGAGAAAGCCTTGATGATGTGCTCAGCAATAACTAAAACATGAGTGTGTTATCAACACAGTTTTGGTCAGAAATCTGAAACACAGTACCATATGAGCTACTGTGAAGAAAAGTAACTCGGTCCCAGCCAAAACCAGCACACACATGTGCAAATGAGTGAGAGAAGGGCCCTAGAAAGGTGTAGGATATTCATTGGGTTTGTGGCATAAGCATCACGGCCCAGCACATTCCACACTGTGTGTAGATGTGACTAGACCACCAAGAGAAAGGAGCTGCAAAAGCAAGCTCTGTGGTCTTGAATGAGGCTTTCCAGCTGGGGCTTGTACACAAACATGCACTGCAGACATAGCTACAATATCCAGCTAGAGGTAGGGTTCTGGTCAGGTTTCTGTACGCTTACATGAAATGGCTCACTGCTCTTGCAAATGCTTCTTTCCTATCTGTTGGTCTGTTCAGCTTGGAAACTCAGAAGGCAACTGATACTTATTAATCAAACAGGAAAAATGCAGCCTGAAAGGAGAGGGAAAGGGTGCTAGGAGGTGTTTTGGTGTAATGGCTTTTTATACTTTCTAATTTGTATTTTCAATTACTTTACAAAATACTACTTTCAGCACTGAGCCTGTCCCTCTTGGGTATTGTTTCTTCTTGAGATCATTTTTATTTTTTTTACTCTGCAGCTTTTCAAGAGTTAATTTTCTTCAAAATTTTCCTTCCTTAAACGTCCTTCCTTTTTGTATCTCTGGACAGCATGGAAAGGTAGAGCTCTGAATGTAGTGAAGTAGCCAGTGCAGAATTTATGCATCCCTGTAGTAAAGCCAGAGCAAGCACTCACTCTACAGCTCAGATCTTTGTTTTACCCATTGAAATGCTGTGCCTTAAACATGCTCAGGTTTATTATTTGAAATAAATCAATAGAAGTGAGGCAGTTAGGGGAATTTTTTCATCCATTTGATGTATATAGTACTTCCACTAGCATCATGCAAAGGAGGATCTTCCCAGTTAACAGATCAGACAATTTTAAGAAGGTAAGTAAAGTCTTTAGAACAATTAATGCAAGTCGCTGAACAAGTGTTCATGCCTTCATTTTTTTAGACTTCAGTAGTTTGATTGCCTCTTGAGCCTGATGAGGTGTTGATCTCTGCTAGATTGCAATAGCTCAGCCTCCTCTGGCCATAACTTAGAAATGGAAATAGGATAATTATCATCTGGCCATCCAGTTTTCCAAATAAGACCTGGAGAAATGTTATTTAAAATCTCTTCCATCAGCAGAAGTGATCATACAGTCTATATAATTCTACTTCAATCTGATAAGATCAGGAAAGGTCTATTTATGATCTACCTACTCACTGCTGCGTTTGGATAGAGGAATAATTTTTTATTTATGTTAGCACTGTCTCCCTCCAATACCGCAGCAATAAGCTAACTCAGGGAGAGGGAAGACAGGAGTGAAAGGGCTGCTATTCAGATAGACACTTCAATATTTAATATGTTGCCCCTCCTCCAGAATAGACTTTTTAACACTCTTTCTACTCTCTGTGAATGTAGTGAGAACAATTACATTTAATAGGAACAATTACAATGTACATACAAAACATGCCTTTTATGAATATGGGTCACTGCCAAGTCAGTAAAGAGCCTCATACAAGAAATCGGGTGAATTCCTTGAGATACAACTTAAAAGCAAGGAAAATAAGGAAAGTAAATGTCAAAACAATGAATCACTAAGAGTGATTTGTTGTAAATACAGTGTTAAGTCTGTGTTTAATGACCAGATCATACAATCATTTAGGTTGAAAAAGACTGTTAAGATCAGTCCAACCACTGACCTAACACTGCCAAGTCCAGCACTGAACCACGTCCCTAAGCACCACATCTACATCTTTTAAATACCTCCAGAGATGGTGACTCAACTGCTTCCCTGAGCAGCCTGTTCCAATGCTTGATAACCTTTCCAGTGAAAAAATTTTTCCACATATCCAATCTAAACCTCCCCTGGCACAATTCTAGGCTGTTTCCTCCTGTCCTTTCACTTGTTACCTGGGAAAAGAGACCAACATCCACCGCACTACAACTTCCTTTCAGTTGGTTGCAGAGTGATAAGGTTTCCTCCTTTTCTCCAGACTAAACAATCCCAGTTCCCTCAGCTTCTCATAAGGCTTGTTGTCTAGACCTTTCACCAGCTTCATTTGTCTTCTTTGGTTGTGGTAGGTCCCAAGCTAAACTCCGGATTGGGGATTGATAATGAAGGATCCATGAATGCTGAAGCAGAATCTTGTCTGGCTGTTCTAAGGGAAACTGCATTACTTCTGTGCAGAACTTTTCTTGTTGTTTAAAGTAAACTTTAAAACACTAATTCCAGACACCAATCCCACCACCAAACACAAATTCCAGAACCCCCTAATCTTCTGTACATTCCCCTGAAAAATGTATTTGCTGAATGGCAGTTGTATCATATTTCATAAAGGCTGGATCTCCAATTCATATGTAAGCACATCTTGAAACTGTGTTATATTCTTTGTGACTTCACTTTAGCTATAACTGTTTGTGTTGCAGGATCAAATGTCATCTAATAGGTTGAAAAGTGTGAGTGGAAACCTCATCCATCCTACAGCATTATAGCAAAACAGTTAGTATGATACAGGGTAACTCCTTGAAAGTCCTGAGTCTACTGTGAACATGATTTACCTGATGCCAGGAACACAGGAGACACTTTATACTTCATTGTTCAGATGGATTTTACCCTGAGCTAGCTGATCCTCTTCATATATTTTGCAAAGAACTCAATGCACAGGGGTATAACTTCAAATTTGGGTCAGTTGTCTAAGTATTAGACTCTGTGGGCTTCAATTTCAAGTGATTAATTCCTTCATCAGCTCCAGCTCAAAACACCTATCAGGTTCCCACAAGAACGAGTCCTCTTTTGAACATCATTCTGGCTAGCCCTTTCTTGAACTGGTTATCATCATGGGACTAGATCAAAACTATCTTCCCTAAAATACCCTGGGCTTGCAGGTTGGAGTGGTCCCACAAAAACTAGCAAAATCGGTACTACATGATTTAAATAACAAAGGTGGTCTCTAAGTTTGGAGGAATAGGAACTTGATAGGTTCACAGGGATTTTATAAAGAATTTCATAACAAGGCTCTTATCTCAGTCTTTCATTAATGTTTCCATCTAAATTAATTTGGTAGTTCAGCTGTTATTCTCTACTACTGCAAAGCATATTCAGCTAGCGAGCTAGCTAACTAACTATATCTCACATTCTGATTCAATGTTTTTCATCAACAAGGAGTCTGTTTGGTTTCAACACCAAGAATAAAGGCTTGTCTGGGTTTGATTGGGTGAATGGATATTCTTTTTCCATCTGTCACTGGAGAAACAGGATGGATGTCACATAAACTGTAACAATTTCTATCCATTTTTAAACACAACCAGATGGCAGTTTGTTTTCCTATTTTTTTTAGATGGAGCATCCTATGTGGTTTAGAGGACTCCTTACAGCCTCATGCCTTTTTTGACCATAGAGCAAAGAAAACACTCAGATTCGTCATTGCTCTTAACGTACGTTACAGCTGGTCCTGTTTTGAGTGAATGGCAGGGGTTTTTTTGGTAGCAGGGGAGGGCATTGCAGTGGTGGCCCCTGTGAGAAGCTTCTCAAAGCTGCCCTGGCTCCAGGCCAGACCCACCTTTGCACCAAAGCTTCACCTCTGCGATAACAAGAAGGGGAACCTGGGAGTAGTTGTGGGAGTTGTGAGGAGGAGCTGTGAGAACATCTGTGTGAACACTGAGGTCGGTGGAAAAGAGGAAGAGAAGGTGGGGAGGTGTGCAGGAGCAGAGACTCCCCTGTATACCATGGTGAGATGGTAGGGCTGCCCCCCTGTCACCCGTGGAGGTCCACGGTGGAGCAGATACTGATTTGTGACATGTGGAGGGCCCCACGGTGCACTAGGTGACTGCATCCAAAGAAGGCTGGGACCCTGTGGGAAGAAGCCCCCATTGTTGTACTTTGGCGCTGGGAGGATTACAACACATGGAAGTCACCCACATGCTCGTGGGAGTGACTCATGTCAGAGAGAGTTTGTGGAGGACTGTCTCCTGTGAGAGGGGGACTGTGATGGAATGAGGGAGGAATGCTGGAAGTTCTCCACTCTGTCGAGGTGGAAAAAGTGGTGGGACTGACTGCACCCCCCATTCCCTGCCCCCTGCGCCGCTGGTGTGGAGGAGGTAGAGATATTGGGAGAAAAGCTGAGCCCAGGAAGAAGGGAGAGATGGGGGAAGGTGTTTTCAAGATGTGGTAGCATTTCTTATGGTCCCACTCTGCCTGTTAAGTGTTGTTGTTGTTAGTGTCTGTATTAAATTTTGTATTCTTTTTTCCTTCCCCTAACAAGTCTGTTCTTTGCCTGTGCTCTAAAGGATGAGATTGTACCTCCCTGTCCTTATCTTAAGTTACTGGATCTTTTGCTTTCCTCCTCCTCAGTGCTGGGGGGGAAGGGGGAAGTGAGCAGCTGTGTGGTCCGCAGTTGCCCTCTGAGCTCAAACCATGACACAGCCTTCCTGAAATACATAATTCCACTTGTAGGTACAGCTCTGTTCTCATTTCTTCCAAGAGCTCATCACCATTTAGAAAGAGAACCCATGTTGAGTGCTGATGTTAGAAGTCCAGAGGGTATCAGCACATCCCCCCTCCCCTTCTGGGAGTTTGCTGGCGTGGGCTTAGGGCCAAGAGCTTAACTGGCTGCATTCATGGCCAGCTCATTGACAAGAGCTCTTGTGAAGAAACAGCTGGAAGATGCCTTGTCTCAGGTTCCCCACCCCTTCCCTTCAGAGTTGCTTTTAAACTGAGGCTCTTACCAATGTCCTCACCTGAGCTACCATGCAGTTGTGCCATAGTCATGCCCATCCCTGGCCATGGACATTGTTAATCCAGACTCTGATCCTGACTTGTTTGGCTTGACTCCATGACTTGATCTGTCCTGCTTTGTCTCTATGGTATTGTCTGGTGATCCAGACTCTCAGTCTAAGCTGACTACTGTCACTGGACCTTCTCTTGTCACCTCACTCAGGTACTGTGGGAATCAGCCCTTACTGGCACAGCCCCTCTGTCTGCCAGCTGCTTCATCATGCTTGGTTCCACACTGCCTTTTTCTTATGGCACAGCTGGGTCTTTCTACTCCTTGAGAGGGAGATTCATGGCAGCAGACATGGTTTGTTACCATTATCCTGGGTATCACACTGTGCACTGACTGCCTGGGAAAGAAAAACCATTTGAGAGGTGAAGAGGGGCCTTTTGCAGGATAAAGAATAGTCATGCTAAGACCTTGTCTATACCTGACAATTTTTCCTTTTGTAATTGTGCGAGAAATAAAGTTTCTATCTTTCCCTGTCACCCACCCACTGAGATATAGTAACAGTGGCACAGTGATGTTATTATTTGGCTTGTTATGAAGAGCTGAGGGATGTATTCTGAACTGTATGAAATGCATGGCACCTATAGCTAACTGATCTGGCAAAAAAATCGTACAAACTCTCACCACCATACTTAAAAATGGTAAAACTTTAAATGTACGCTAGGCTCCAATTTTTACTTTTGATGTAGTTTTGGTGGTATTTGAGTTACCAAAGCAGTGTTACTGTGCTCCTTTCCAGTAAAGTCAAATCTGGGCAGAAGTTTGTCCTATATACACTATACAAACATGTTTGGAGGTATGTACAGGATCTCTTTGCCTGTCTCTCATGAACAGTCATTTATGCTGCATGAATACAACTATCTAACATACAGGTGATACAATCACACTGGAGACTATGTGCTGGGGGGCCAAGCATGGGTTACATGTCTGAGGATAAGTAAATAGTTGTGGATTTACTTCAGACAGCAAGGCTCTTTTCTACCTTTTTGCAGAACTTCTGTATGACCTTGATTACTGCGTATTGGGATTGACATTTTCTCCTTTTTGAGGTTTGTAGGCTTCTCCTATAGCTTTTCTCCCCTTTAAATTCTTATTACTGCTACACGGTTTCTAAACTTCTTCAAACTTGTTCTTGGTAATACCTTGTTAAAGCTGAGAAGGACTCTGACACATGCTATGTACTGCTCACTCTGAAAAGCCTAGATTGTTGTTTTCAAAAACAATGTAGCTGCTTAGAGCTAAATCTGCTTCAGACTTTATCTGGAAAAGACATATTAGTGACTCATCAACAGTTACTGGATTACACTTACACACAAAGTTATTCACAGAGAGTTTTACTGATAGCAACTTCGCAGCAGTATCCAGAACTCACACGTTCCACATCATCACAGTAACAAATTAGTGCAAGCAGATCAGCTCCACAGTGGAAATTTCAGTCAGACATTCACTCTAAATTATGTATTCTTTATATGTTCTACACACAGAGCTGGTATCAACCAGGGAGAAATAAAAGCATCAATACATTTGAGGCAAAATCAGAAAGGTAGAAACTGCAGTGTGTGGAAGGAAAGAGACATCTTCCTTTGGTTTATTTGTTCTGGAAACAGTGTAATTTTTGCAAGAATTTACAAGACTACCCAGAAAGCTCACTTATATGTTGTAACCCTTACCCATCTGCCAAGAGGCGTCTACCTCTGGGACTGTATTACACTAGGGCATTGGCTTACTCAGTGTGTTTGCATTTGTCTGGAGGGTCTCCCACGACTCTCATAACTAATAGCCTGTCTTCACAGCAGAGTTAACTCAGTTTCAAACACAGTGAAAGTATGATATCAGGCCACTCAGATGAAGAGTATGTTAGGTTTAGAGGTCTTCATCCTTGAGACGCTGTAGCCCACACCAGTGTGACTGTGTCCATAGAAACGCTGTTCCAGCCTAAGTGCTTTAAAAGGACTGTTCAATGAACTCATTCACAAGGTGCTCTCTCTCTGCCAGGAGATGATGCCTATGGCAGTGACATGAAAACAATGCTTTATGTAAGTAGCTTCCAAGCAGTTACTCATTATTAATGCAGACAGTTCTGACAGCAAAAGCAAACAGCATTTGGCAGTAAGAACTTAGTAAGACTGTTATTAAGGAATTCAGTCTGCCAACCAGCAAATGCTTTATAGTGCAGTGAGCTGAATTCCCTGACTCTTTGCCTCTTTTTTTCACTGCTAAACATAAAGATGTCATTGTAAGTATATTTTCCTTCTGGATGTGTTTTACTGGTACCATACCACAGCTTACCAGAAGATTGATGTCAGCTCCTGGCAATCTGTATTCTCTGTCGTTGTTGCAGAGATGAAACAGAAATAAATGAAAAATGCAGAACACAGGAGAAATACAGCAAAGTACAAGCCTGGTAATACAAAGGTTGGAATTGGAGGACTAGCAGTATCAACATTTAGTTTCCCTGCACATTCACTGAATATATTTGCAAACACAGGCCATTATTTGTGTAGGTGCTTTGAAGAGTATTAAAAGGTGGCAAGGTATAGCTGTTAAACATGATCCCTGATGAGAACTCCTGATATTTCCTTTATTATTTATCTTATTCAGTGTCACAGAAATGAAATGTGTTTAAAGAAACTAAGTAATTTTTAAAACCCTGTGGCTTTAACTTAACCTGGAAACAGTAAAATATTTTTAACAAATGGCTCGTGTTGATGCATCAGTTGCTTTGGAAAGGTTCATCAACAAAATCGACATGTGGCACTGAGTCTTGGCAGGCCAAATATCATCCTGTGTGGCTGTACAGAGAGAAAATAATGTAGTGCTCTGGTCTTGGTCCAGATTCAGCTGGCTTTGGAGCAGCAAGTAAGTATGTACCTACTATTTCACTACAGGTGATCTACAAAGAAGAATAATGTTTATCAGTCCTCTTTAAAAACCAAAAAACCAAAGTGCGGAACCATAAAAGGCCTCATGTTTGAAGTATGAACAGCACTTCCCAGACTTTTTTCCTGCTTCACCTTCTAATGTTAGAAATATCAGGAACAGAAATCTTGTCTCTTATACCTTTGCTGAAAGATTTATTCTGAATTTAGTTAAAAGAGCAGAAGTGTTGAATGATTCACACAGATAGTATTTTTTGCGGATACTTTAATTAAATGAATGTAAACTAACTCTAATAAAACCACAACAAATGAACAACTGAGATCTTTCAAACAGTCTGAATAATGATCTCATTTGCTTTACCTGATCAGTCTGAGTTCCTTGGTATGTGTCATATCATAGCCCTGCCATTTCTCTAGCTCTTCACTGAGACTCTAGGGGAAAACAAACCCTGAAAGTGTTTCTTTTTTACAGTCCAAATATTTAAAAAGAAATTTATTTGTTTTATCCCCAGAGGAAGTCTTTCAGACCATCAACTTCACTATAATGTAACCCTCCCCTCCAGAAATTATGCCTACTTGTGTTCACAGCATCATCATCAGCTATTTGGGGTACAGAAAGGTAATTCACAAGAGCAGAAATTTGTAGCTTTTTTCACAACCACCCTTTCTGGTCAATGCATATACAATCAAGGTAAAGGAGCTGGGATGAGCAAACATGGCACACAGAACAACTAGGGAGTCACTGTACCCAGAGCTTGCGTGTCGAGTGGTGGTGATATGAGTGCTTCTGCATTTTACTAAATGGAGAATTCAACTCTGTTCCTCACTGTCCTTATACCACAGGATATATGATTTGGAATGTGACCTGTCCTGGCTAAAGATGTTTTTAAACAAGCACAAAATCAGCTTTTTTCAGGCAGTCACTGTCTGTAAAGATCCCTACATAGATCACGCATGCGCAGGAATCAGTATTAGTTAGCATCTCTTTTGAGTTGATTGTGGTGTAGCAGAGTTCCTCTTACAACAATATCCAAATGTCTATTCAGGTTTGTCCTGCATGCTTCCCTTTATGAAACCATCAGGCTTGGCTGCACTCATTTTGCACTGGTGCCAACGGTTTTACAAGCTGCCTCAGACACTGAATTCTCCACAGACACTGGCAACCTACAGTAAGCCACACAGAATAGGGAACTGCTCTTATTCCGATTTGATGAGTAGGGGACTGAAGCAAAAAGGACAAAGAAGGCCACAGCCTCCTTCTCTGTGCAGGTTACCGAGTATGTTCTTCCATGATGGTTCTCCTTGACTACTCAGCAAATACTCGGCTCAAGTGAGGGAGGCAGAGCATGACTGTAAGTGGCCTACCTAGCTTTGGAGAGGTGAGCTGCTTTAGTGTTGTTGTATTATCTAAGGCACCATACTACATGTGTGGAAAGAAACAATCCTGCCTTTCATGCAGCTGTAGTGAACCAGACTGGGAACTGAATTGGTTGAAAATGCCCTTGTTTTTTTAGTGTGTTATAATATCTGGGGATTGGCAGACAGCTGGGGTGATTATTCTAATGGAGAGGCTGCTTTATGCAGGCTTCACATGTTAAGCTATATCCTCGTAGGACATCCCAGTTTCAGGATGCTGTAATATCTTCCGAGAATAGCCACAACTATCAGTTGTGCTGATTCATCTGCTTTCTGTTCTTATTCCTCTATATAGCATTTCAACAAGCAGTCTATTTACAGAAATATCTTGTTTAAAACCTATGGGTGCATCAGAATTGTGAACTTCCACAGCTCCATGATTTTAATTCTATGTATGTTTTTATGTCTATATGTTGAACAATTAGAATTAATAAATTGACAGATAACCATGACAAACCTCAGTTTAGATGGCCAATGTTTGATTTGTCCAGAGAAGATACTTATTTTTTCTGGATTATCCTGCCTATGCTGCTGCTTTAGATGTTTTAATTTGAGCTAACCTGCACTTCTTTCAAGGATTCCTTATGGGCAACTGAATTCTAACAACGCTAATTAGAAGCTTCAGAAGTGACCACTACCAGTACCTTTGACACTTTGCACATCTTCTCTGACTTTTTTTCCTACAGCTGAGAAAATAAGGTACATATTATTAAACTCCAAATTTTTTTGTTTGTCTCTAGTCCTTCCTTCACTGAATTTCCCATCTTTGGAATTAGTGTAGTTTGAAGAATTGTCATTTACTAACCCAGTTCCCACTGAAGGGCAGAGTCACTCTGTAGGAAACTCATGCTATCTATACTAATAAGCATTAGTGATGCTCAGGAAAACTGGGTCTTCTGAGTACGCTCTGCATGTTGCCAGTTCTCTCTGCCATTCAGCACTTAATGAAAGAGTTGATGACCCTGCTGCAGCTAACAGCTGCTGCAGGAAAGGTTGCAAGGCTATTCTATTAGGAACGCAAATACAGTACATTAAGACTAATTGAGCATGCTGATTCCTGTTGCGACTGTGATGTTGCTGGTTTGATAATGACACCTCTGCTGAGAGTTTCTGAAGCATTCCAGAGTTCTGTCATAGGAGCAGATGAAAATTGTGGAATAGCAGCAATTTCTGAAGTAATGTTAATGGTTGCGCCAACAGTTCTGGTGACAATCAAGCAGGGAGGAAGTCTGCTAAAGATTACTAAAATCTCCAGGTCTAGTCTGCTATGGAGAATGCTGGATTGCTGTCAGAGTAGCATGGCAAAGTGGGTTGGAAGGAGCCTTCAGGATTCACCTACCCACTTCCTCTACCCTGCATTCCTGGGAGTTACTTGCTAAGCAGTTAATGGGGAGTCTTTGAGATCTTAGGCAATCTGTTGAAGTGCTGCACTAGTCCCATTCCTTCAATGGAAGGGGAAAGCTATATCTCCCGCCCATTTGGTGGTTCAAAACACTTTTTGTTTCTAGACCAGCTTATGTCAGGAAAAAAACATTTTTTCCCTTGAACCAGCTGCTTTCCATCCAAGATTGCTTTGGGGGGGGTGGGGGGTGGGGTGTGGAAGATTGATTCAGAAGCTTCAGGAATGTCAGTGATTCCATCAGCAGAGAATGAGCCATACTAGGACAGCATAGCTAAGCCAGCAGCATCTTGTGGTCTTATGCTTTTGGAAAGAAGAAGCAAAAATAACCCTACAAACCTCTAGTGGCAAGAATTTCAGGGAGGAGGAATGGTTCTCTTTCATACCTGCTTGAGTTTTGCTGCAGAGAAAAGATTGAAAGCTGTTGCTGGGTCCTCTCTCCGTACTCTGTTTTATGGGCAAGTTAGAAATACCCAACTGATAAGAGATACCTAGTTGCTGAGAGGCTCAGCAAAGTGAACACAGAGATCTCTAGGACCATGGAAAAAAATGACTTGGCTCACCATGACTCCTCTCTGCCCTCTGCCCTCACCTGAGACCCCTCTCTGAGACAACCAGAACATAGAGAGCTGTTGCATATATTGCAGCTTGACAATTATTTCTTATTTACTGACTTTGTCCAGACATTATAATCTAAAGAAAGACTCACAGCTGGGTGGCACTTGAGTAAGTCTCGTCTTTTTCAGAATGGGATGCTGTAGAGCAATTTTTTGTGATTTTCATATTACAATTTCTTTACCAGAGACATTTACTCTTTCTTTAAAAGTGAACAAAGGTTATTTTAAAACAAATTTTACCAGCACAAGGAAGCATATATCTGTTTCACAGGTTGCAGGACTGTATTTCTTAAAACTTTTCAAAGTTTACCATGAGTGGATAAGGTCAGTCAAAAATGGTGGAGAGGATAACATACAAATGTTGAATGGCCACATCCTTTTACAGATTTTCCACCAACTCTCTCCACCATGAGCCACTTCTTGCAACAGATGTCTTCTCCTTTCTGTCCATAACTGTCAGGAAATGTAGTACATGTGTCAACAAATACAGGTCTTGTAGCAGGCTCTGGAATTTACCAGAATTTAAGATACTGCCCTCTCAACAGCAGGAAAGGAAATGTTTGTCAAGGATAATGGTGCTTGTGCTGCAGAACATCCACATTGTTCATTTGCTGTATACTCTGGGATTTGTTGTGTCTCTTTCAAACTCCATTAGGAAACTCTACCACTGAAAGCTAAAAACCATGGTAGATTAACTTCTCTGGAATTGGTGTGTGTCTACTTGATACTGTGAACTGAATGACTTCTTGAGAACCTTCAGCTTCATTTTCTATTTTTTATGTCAATGGCTTTTTAAGATTTTTTTTTTTTTTAACCTTTGGAGGAATTAGACAAAAATTGAGAAATTAAAATAATACTAAAAAAGAAGGATCTAAGATTACCTCAGAGGTATCCACAGGAACTGTTGTTTGGGTTTGTCATGGCATGCTTTTCTGTATAGGTGAGACTCCTTGATTCAGATAAAGCCTCAGCTCTGTTTTACGGCCTCCCATCTCGATAAATCATCTGACATTCCACTGAGAGTACCCACATGAAATCCGTACAGGGAAATGGAATCATACTTGGGATTCTGACCTAAGGAAAACAAGGACACTTGAGACAGTGAATTCTCATGAGATTTTACATTAGGGTTTCTTAAATAAGATCTTTTTGATTACTAAAATATTTAATTTCTAAAAAAATAATTTCTTGCTTTTCAGGATTTTCATTTTCTCAGAAAAAAAAGAGATTTGCTGCTGTTCATGATTTCAAAAACTTTGAATTGAAAACTTTAAAAATTGTTTTTGTTCAAAATATTCACACAGTCCTTTTAGCCAGCACGAAGTATGTATGATGATTAGAGCACTGACTTTTTAATATTTCCTAGAATATTGTCTTCTTTGCTTCTATGCTCTTAATACATAGTGTGATGGTAAGCAATGCTGACTCTTTGTGTAGTCTGTCAGTTAAAATGAAAGGTTAACTTTCATAGATACATGGTTACATTCATAGATACATAGATACAAAGGTTACATTCATAGATAATTGGAGAATATGTTAACCAAGAATAAGCTTGAAAAATTCATAACACCTAATTTTTCACATGGTAAGTGATAAGAAAAAAATAATATTGAAGTAAAGACTTTCTGCTTAGTCATTATTTTCCACTTTCCGTCTCAGTCTTGTTTGATCTGGGATTAGTTGCTCAGCATATTTGGCCATGCTGAATCAGAAAGGAAACATAAAACCATGAATTCCACTTGCTGATGCATTTTTCCTGTTCTGCCCAGTTTTCCAGGCAGTGTTCCACTGCTTACAAAGCAACTTTATTCTGGAGCTTTGCAGATAATGATGAAGAAAGTTTGAACACATATTTTAAACTGATTATTCAAATTGAAGCAGAAATTATGGAACAGGTATGTATGTGTTTAAATCTGGTACTGTAGTCTGGTTAGGATCAAAATTAACGGATTTTTTTAATATAACCTAAAAAGGCCCAAGAGCCATATATTGAATACAAAGGACAACATGACTCCACAAGTCTGATAATACACTCTGATCCCAAACTCATACAAGAAGAAGCAGGAGCTCACAAATTTGGACTTTAACATTCTGTCTACAACAAGAAAACTGAAATTCTGCAAGTTCTACTTAGAATTTAAGATATTTTTTTTATTTTATTCTTTCATTATCTTAATAATGTTCAACAGCACCCCAGAGGCGTCCCAGGTGAAGTTAAACAAGAACATACATTGTAGAATCAGTAACAGGAAGAGTGGATCACCGTTTGGATTTAATTTCCAAACAGAGAACACATCGTGGAGACAGAAAGTTGAGTCAAGAAAAAATTCTCATGTGGCTGAAAAGTGATTTATTTATTTTCAATGTGACAGACAAAACTGATGACATGCACAGAGAATAACCTTTAAAGCTTTTTAACCCAGAGAACAATGACTGAAGAATTCTGCAGTTCCTCACAGATTTTGTTTATTCTGCTTTTAAAGAAATTTTCTGGCAAGTTGAGTGTTTATACATTGTGACTTATATATGATTTGATGTCTGTCCAAAAATCAGTGTGAAATCATAAAGTTGTATTAGTTTAGTGGGATTCACCTCCACAATCCCCTCCTCCCCCAAAAAACTCTTCATTTTCATTAATATTTCACATGCCTACCAAATATGAAAAAATACTAAAGTTCACACCAAAAAGTTATGTTCCAATCTCCAATTTTTCAATGCTTCCATACTAATTCTCCTGATTTAAAGAGAAGCAGGTCATACAAGACATTACTTGACATTTGCTGGAGCATGTTATGGGAATCTATAGCTGCATCTATATTATACTTTGCTTTGATACAGTACTGAATCTATGTATGAATGCTTCTAATTGTCCCCAGATGTGCATTGATTGATTTGGTTTGTAGAACAGTTGGATATCTACAAACCCAGTATTCTTTTGATGAATATTAAATCAGAAAATGTGCTCCTGCTGTGCATCAAGTGTACCCCAAACCCTCACAGAACCTAAGAGTCTGAATCAATGACAGTCCTTTAGACAACTTCAGTCCACAGCTAGAGGGATGGATAAAAATCCTGTACCATTTTGTATGGCTATATGACAAGCGTTGATTGCTTCCCTGCTGAACCACTTCACACCCAAGTACTTGCTAAAGTTGACATCACCTCTGATTCTTCACTTATTATTATTTTAATTTCCTTTCACTTTCATCTCCCGCATGTCTGTTAGTTTCCCTTATTTTATTAATATATAAATATTAAAAAATAATATAGGACATATTTTTTCTGATTTGTTCTTGGAAACAAACCAGTAGCTTGGCAAGTTCTCCAGTTTCCAGTTTACATGTGCTGTTTAAACATAATTTATCACTTGCTATTTTTTTTTTTTTTTTTTTTAATCCTTCCTGGAAGGTTTTGCATATCACTTTTGTGTCTTTGAAATGCCCATTTCCCTGTTAAGTGCAGTGGCATGAAATGAGGAAGCCACTTGCTTATAAATTACCTTCTTCCCTTGTCTTACATTTCTAGCACATTTTGAGATAGCTGATGTTCAAAAATTCTTTGGGAACATTTTTACAAGGGACTCTCAGTGAATTACTCACGGAGTGTAACACATTACATACTACAGTGTAGCAAAAGCATAACAAAGGCATAATTCAGGAAATGTTATTAAATATTAATATGCTTGAAGTAAAACTACAGCAAGCCGTCATCTCTGCCCTTGACAAGATTTTGTTTATACATCACTCATACATGGCCACAGTTTGTGTACGAAGTTTGTTCCTAGACCTTTTGCACAAGTTTTGTTTGAATATCCTTCCCACACTATCTTTTTAGATTATTGGACAGTGTAATTAGGTGTTAAAACTTTATATGTGTTCAAGAGAGGTCTGGACAAATTGCCAGAAGACAAATGCAAAATGCAGGATGTGGAGTGATAATTGGGAGAGGACTTATACTTGGTCAGCCTGCTCTTATCCACTCTCAGAAATCTGCTTCTTATCACCCAGGACCACTTCAAACACCTTTACTGTCCTGTGGATGCCCTAGTTGCCTTGACAGCAGTGGGCTCTGCCGGTGGTTTTCAGCTACAGCTCTAAGCTTGTGCTTCCTCATGAAGTGAGTCAGTGACATTTTTACTCCCTTTCCATCCTTCAGAGTGTCTCTAGGGAAACTCTTCTACCCTTTCCACCGCATCTTTAGAAGTGGATAAACAAAATCCCTTTAGGGAAGAGATATTCCTTGGATAGGAGGAGGTGGCCTACATTTAGCGGTGGATTCCAGATTTTTTTAATTATGTGTTGGGTGGCTACTTTTTAATTTCTTGTCACAATTTTTCCTTCATATACTCTGGAGCTTTTGTATTTTGTAAATATGCAAAAGTTGTTGTTTTGTGTATAGAGGTTATATAGTGGTACCATCTATCGCACATTCAGATACCGGTACAGCCCAATGACAGACAGGTTACACCTGTGTATTTGGTTTGCATGGCAAGGTTTTGGTAGCAGCAGGGCTACAGGAGTGGCTTCTGTAAGAGGCTGCTAGAAACTTCCCCCATGTCTGATAAAGCCAACGTCAGCCGGCTCCAGGACAGACCCATCCCCAGCCAAGGCTGACCCCATCAGCGATGGTGGTAGCGCCTCTGTGATAATGCATTTAAGAAGGGGGAAAAATAGAACTACACAAGAGCAACTGCATCTGGAGAGAGGAACGAGAATATGTGAGAGCAGCAACTCCACAGACCCCAAGGCCAGTGAAGCAGGAGGGGCGGGAGGTGCTCCAGGGGCTGGAGCAGAGGTTCCCCTGCAGCCCGTGGTGCAGCCCCTGGTGAGGCAGCTGTGTCCCTGCAGCCCGTGGAGGTTAATGGTGCAGCAGAGAGACACCTCCAGCCTGGGGGGGACCCCCCCGAAGGAGGCTGTGACCCTGTGGGAAACCCACACTGGAGCAGTCTGTTTCTGAAGGCCTGTGCTCCATGGAAGGGACTCACACTGGAGCAGTTTCTGGAGAACTGCAGTCTGTGGGAAGGACTCACGTTGGAAATGTTTGTGGAGGACTGTCTCCTGTGGGAGGAAACCCATGCTGGAGCAGGGGAAGAGTGTGAAGAGCTCTCCCCCAGAGGAGGAAGGAGTGGCAGAGACAATGGGTGATGAACTGTATGCAACCCCTGTTCCCTGCCCCTCTGCACTGCTGGAGGGGAGGAGGTAGAGAAAATCAGAAGTAAAGTTGAACCCAGGAAGAAGGAAGGAATGGGGGGAGGGTGTTTTAAACTTTGGGTTTATTTTTCATTATCCTACTTTGATTTGATTGGTAATAATTTCCTCAGGTCGAGTCTCTTTTACCTGGTGATGGTAATTGCTGAGTGATGTCCCTGTCCTTACCTCGAGCCACGAGCCTGTTGTTATATTCTCTCTCCCCAGTCTAGCTTTGGAGGGTACCTGGCATCCAGCCAGGCTCAACCCACCACAACCTGATATTGTTAAAGTTGCTTTGGTATCATTGTGAGTTTTATATTGTTCTTGTAGCAATAGTTGAAAAGAGGAGTGTATTTTCATACACTCTGGGGCCTCCCTGCTATGGGAATTTAGAAATCTGCTGAAGTTGGAAGAAAACTCTTCCTTGCTGCTGTGTTTGAGCACAGAAAAAACCAAACAGACCAAAAACCTAAAAACCCCCAAAGCCCTCACTATTTTTAGTGCAGGAGCAAGCTAAAAATGCTGGATACAAAGCCATACAGAATTTTTGCGGGACAACTCATGTCCTTTCCATTGTTTAGTCCTTGAGGCTTTTCTTGTGGGGAAATGGGAACCTGCAGCCCTGAGTGCAGATGTTGGAATGGCAGCAGTAGCCAGTCAGGGGCTTTACTAAGGGCCTGTTGTGTTCCTGAGCACCACCAGCAAGGTATAACAAGAACTCCCAAGAGCATTGTCTGCCTCTACCAAGTACGCTGACCCGACACCAGTCTGCTCATCATATGAGTTAGAATAATCACATTAGACCCAATTAGACCCACAAAGTGGTAATCTTTGCAGCTAACCTTAGCAATCCACCACTGAAATGTCTTGTCTTTTTTTCCACGTTCCCCCTATAGGCCAGGGAATGAGATCATCACCTCCAGCTGGGGATGTATTCCACCTGCAAATGCCTCTTTCCCTCTGCTTGCACAAAGGGAACATGAAGGACAGCCTTCCATGCTTAAGAAATTCCTACCAGTCCTAACAATGGCAAGATGCTCACCCTCATTAATTTGGCGGGGGGGGGGGGGGGCAATACTTTAAGTCAACCATATTCTAGAGGTGTCTAGGAGAATCCTAATATTACTGGGGTGGTGACTGTGTACCTGCAGTCACACCCCCTCATTTTGGGTGCTCAGTGACCCATCCAATCCTTGCTGTCTGGCCCTGCCAGGCCCTGCCTCTCTGGGAAGAGAATCAGAATCAGCTGCTAATGTGAATGTTTGGAAACAGCAATTTCTGCCATCTGAGGAGCATCAGGCATAACTTCAGGATTTCTTTGTAAAAATAGTTGAGTTCAGTGATACAACATCCATGTCCAAATTAAACACTATCAAGAGTTTTGGGGCTTAGCTCTGCGGCAGGTTGAGTAACTTGTCCTCATGTAAGCAAAAGGCCTCAGAAAGAACTTAAACCCCATGGGATTTCCCAACACAGTAAGCGCTTTGCTAAATCAGTGCAATACCTTCATATATCGACAGCTTGTTCAGCTGTATAGTATTTCAATTATCTAGAACAATATTACCATAATGTCTGGGACAGAAGCATATAATATCATGATAGTGTTTTAAGAACCTACTTTCAATAACGAGGCAGATTTAGAGGGAGTGAAGTAATTTAAGATTTACTTAGCGTGTTATTGCTGAGCCAAGTCAATGTGACATATTTATTGCTTTAAACATGTCACTGTTATGTTGACAATTAACCTTTGATGATTCAAAAGTCTTTTGAAATAATTAGTGACACTTTAATTCTATATTTAGATCTAATTAAAACTTTTGTTCTGAACATGATTTTCCCTTTAATGCCAGCTACATTACTATATGTGTTACAAATGCAATCATATAATTGGATGGATTTGAAGTGGTATCTTAAAAAGAACAAATGGGCAATCTGAGTGGGAAAACACTTCACGAAAAACTGAAATGGCAATTAGTTGGCTATCACAGCATTTTTATATTATTTTGTGAAAAGTAGAAGGTTGCAAGATTTTGCATTTTATTTTCATGGTGTCACCTCTGGCTTTCCCTATGTATATACTTTTGCTCCTTGGACTAATCTAAATCTTAATCTAAATTTAAGTCTTAATCTAATTATGGTGGGGTTTTTTGTTTTTGGTTTTTTTTTTATTGAAAAGAAGATTTTTTGAATGCATATGACTGCTACTCTCTTTTGAGCGCAAGTGACTGCTGGGCTGCAGCCAGTTCTAATTGAAAGCAATGAATTTCTCACTTTGGCATGAGTGTTTTCAGGATATGCAGAAGGCTCAGCTATTATTCTCAATTGTTACCATTGTTAAATGTTTCCTGTGTTCTAATCTTATCAATTATCTTTTTTTTTTTTTTTTTTTTTTCCAATGAGACAAATGCAATTTGATGACTAAATTTGGAAATATGTGGTTCCTTTACATATTATATTTACTTATGTAAAAATCACGTGCATACCCATACATATAACTTCTTTCCCACCACCCCGTAATCTACATCGTGAACAAAGGAATGTTTTATCTGGTAACTATAAATTAATAGTAGCTCCTGACCAGCAAGGGCAGTGCAGACAGGGGTGGCCTTTCCATCCTGCTGGGGAGGGAGGGGCAGACAGCACTGTCCCAGATGAATTTAGGAGGTGGATGTGGCTTGATTTCAGTGCTTTCCTGTGCTGAAAGTAATGGCACCTGAGCCAAAAGGGCAGCAAATGAGAGATAAAGTGGGACCTAGTGGTGATGTGCTGAAAGGATGTTTCTTTTCATTGTAATGAGTAAGGGACTGAGTCAAAGTTACCATAAAAAGTGTCAATTATTGCTTCTTTACAGATAGTGTATGACTTTTCCCATATTGATGCTGTCCTATTTGCCTTTCTGTGTCTTCTGTACAGATTTGATACTTGCAGACAGGGAATTACTGCCTGGGAATGGTGCCCTGAAGAGAGTCTGAGTGATTCATGTGTTTTTGAGTGGGAGTTCATTGAGGTTTGCAAGAGCTGCTATACAACTGTAAGCGGGCAAGTATTCCTGGCATTGGTGAGAAGGCTGCCCAGTTGTGTTTGTAAGTGGACTACACTGAGTTTGTTTCATTTGCAACACTGTGTTTTTTTGAGGGAGGCAGAGTGCTTGTAGAGCAGAGGAATGAGGATAACTGCTTTTGTGTCAAGATCTTAAGAAATCGTCTTTCTCTTTCACTTACAGGTACTAGTTGTGTAGGTCTCTCATGGTCTAAAAACATCCATTTGAAGGCCTCCCAAATTTTCCCTCTAATAGGAGACACTGTTGCATCTGATCAGGAGGCAGGGATTATGCCTGGTGAATGGTGATATGTGAGGGGGCAGATCTAAGCACCCACTGACCGGTTGTATGTGATATGCCAGGTGTCAGCAGCAGAGTCTGCACAGCTGCATTGCCTAGCCCTAGCAGACCTGTGTCTCTGTGGGGCAGAGGAGGGAAAAGACTGTCTGTCCTCTCAGCAGGAATCTTGACAGGCATGGTGTGCCTGGGAGCCCCTCTTCATACACTCTGGAGAGTGGCATGAGAGAGCACCTTTAGTGCCACAGATATCCTGCCCAAAGCTCAGGGGTCCCCTTGCTGGGAATGGATGGGGTGCAGTTGTACAAGTAGTTACCATTTTTCAAAGAAGTATGTCCGTGTCTTTGCAGTCACTCAGAGGGACCATTGCAAAAGCGAGAAATACAGGTCCCTCTCAAACAGACAGCACTGCTGTAACAGTGGTTTAGGTGGTGAGAACTGTCACACAAACAAGCAAGAAATAATCTCTCCATGTTGCCTCATGGTGAAATAAATATTTGCTCCCGCAGTGTGGTCTTTCTGCCAGCGACTGGCAGCAGCAAAGCTGCTGTGAATAGAGAGCCCTGGCATATCAGTGATAAGCATTATAAAAAGGTGCTACTGCTAAGGACTGTGCTAAGTACACTTTTACTGCACAAGGGGAGATAAGCATAGTTGTGAGGTGGTACATAGCACGGTTGTCACATAGTATTTTGAAGAAATCCTAGAGGGCTTGGACCATGATAGAGAAGAGAGGATTAAAAAGTGTGTCTTTCCTCAGTGAACCATTCTTTGCTTAAAACTAGTGACTGATTGAATAAACAAGCTGTGTAAAAAAAAAAAAAAAAAAAAAAAAGAGTACACAAATGTGACATGAAGTTTGAATAGTTCTCTTGCAGCAGGTTCAAGCTTTCATAGGACATCAAACATTCCAGGCAGATTTTGGGGACACAGCCTGCTAGAAATGTAACCACTTGTCAGTTTGTTTCCCTGAGGTGTCAGAAATTGACTTAGGGGACTAGATAGTCTTGCTTTGACTTGTGCTGTGGTGATTCTTGATTCGCCTCAGCTCATAATTTCTGGAAAGCATAACAGCTTCAGGATGACTTGGAGGTGCAGAAAGCCTCAGGGAGAGAAACCCAGGGATGTGGTCCAAAGGCAGTCTGAGTCATTTAGTTCTAGAAGGGGCACAGGAAAAGGTGTTTCAGTGATGTAGTTCTAATTAACTCTTCAAAGGCACAGGTGTTACAGTTATCTTATTCGGGATGAAAACAGTATCTAATAACACCATCTGTCAATGAAAACACAAGAAGTGAGTAATTCTGTGTCGAACAGAAATGAAGTAACCCAGCTTCCACTGTCTGTTTCTCTTCATCTCTTCCCTGCTTCCTCACCCCTGTCGGGGGAATTTTTGGTGTCTAATGGAGAGTAAAACGGCCCCTTAATGGGAGCACCAAGCACACAACACGACTCCACAAGCTTTATTTCCTTATACAGCCACACTAAAAATAGGCCCCTTCCTAGTTTAAACACTTGATTACATGCTATTACCAAGGGGAACAGTGGGAAAGGAAGAAATACTGCAGAAACATTAATCTTTGTGTATCTACAACAGCAGAAAACTAGCATTGCACTTGTATCTGAAGGGACCTTACCTTATGGGAGTTCACCTGCCTAAAGACCTTATAGTTTATCTCATTATACATTTAATTTTGGTTTTGTTCCTGATCTTGCTGTGACTGGATAATTACGTACTAAACCCAGTGCCTACAGGGAGCCTAAAATGAACAGAGCTCTGCCCACATGGCCTTGCTTACAAGATTCTAAACCTCTAATGCAATAAGGCATCTCAGAGCCATGTCACAGCAATCTGTTCTGGTTTTATGTATGCTTACAATACAGAATTTAAACTCTTAAAAGATGCAGTTGCAATATTTCTTTCTCCCTGTGAAAAACTTTATGTATGGTGAAACCATAAACAGATCTAAATGTGAAGACAAATAGCATTTGCAATTCAACATTTCTCAGCATCAGCCAGGAAGGAAATGTAAGAACCCATCAGTGTGCTGAAAGAGTTTGTTTTAATTTGTTTTCTATTTGGTTCACTTCACATAGTTTAGTAATGTCAAAATTCTTGTGCTTCACTAGAGCTGTAGTTTTAGCGTGATCTTTGTACAGTATCTCATATTGCAAGCTTTGCATGGTATCTACTGCTAGACAAGGGTCCAAAGGGAAAAATATAAGAGATCCTTTTCTGCAAGAGCAGAGATAGAATGTTTGTGGTTATGCTTTGTGAGGTTTATTCTTTCACCTCACTTAACATCTTGTGTTAGTGCTCTGGTATTTTGCTGTACATTGCTGTATTTCATTACTCCTTACTTCTTGCAAATTCAGTGCTCATGCCATTATCCTAACCAAAATGTTTTTGCGAACCATGGGAGGAAATCTGTATTATTTCATTCACAAACATAAGTCCAAACCCAACCTTTCAGGGAAGCCCAAGGTTTAGCATGGTACGGCCCATTTCCTATCGAGTCCCTATTCTTAGCTGAGAGAATGCAGATCAGAGTGGCTGGACAGGAAGCAGAAATTTTGTGTCAGACTTGGACCAGAATTTGCATTATGTGTATAAAAGTGCACATGCTCTTAAGACAGAATGTGCTAATGAGGATGGGGAATGGAAGACCTGTACTAGCTCTTCCCAAGATACTGTTCAGCCTGCAGCATCAGCCACCAAATTCTGCCTGAAATATATAGTAATGCATACTGCGCTGAAGTTATTTAATTCAATATTAGGAAGTTTTGTTGCATAAGTAGTGCCAGAGTGAATTCTGGCTAAAGATTTTGGTTTTCTCTTAATGATAATTTCTAATTTATTTACTTTTTCAGATGAATTAGCTTAATATCTGTAGGGTGAAACTTTAATATTGCTTGAGTATTTTTGTTTGATCTGAATGTGTATTATTCTAAGCTATTTGCACGGTATAATGAAAGCTGTGAAAAGTACTTTATAACTCAGCAACATATCATCAGAATCTATTTTTGACGGAGCTCTTGAGTGCATCTTCAAAATTTCTACCTGAATCAATCAGTTGCAATCACCCAGAGTACACATGAATGATTCATTTTGACATCTGGAATGGTAAGATTATTATGATACAGAATAAAACACCTGTGCCATTTCTGCCTTGAATGGCTGTTAGAGTAATAACAGAAAGTAATGAACCGTCTAGCACAAATGGTTAATGGGAACAGTTAAGCTTTCACAGTCAAAACAGAATGCTTTGTGAGGAGCAAGATTTATAAAAGGCTTGTCTCACAATGCACAGCGTCATCATTCTATATGAAGACCTACATAATCATGATTCTCACTTTCAGCTCACAGTACCCAGCATTGTATTTTGCATAATTAAGGTAGTATAGGCTGTTATTTAATGTTGCTCAGCTGGCATACAATCTAGTTACAGAAAGGCATGCTATAGTAAGAGTTCCAGTGCTTGATATTTTTGTAAATAACAAAAAGAAAGTGGCCAAATCTTTGAGCACGAATATTTCTGGTCAAGTCTGTGGAGATGTACCCCTTTGATATTAGCTCAGCATATAGCCCATTACATTAGTATTCCTGGTAAATATTAATAAAGTAACAATTCAGTTTTTCTGAAAAGTATGGCAGCCTTTTTAGCAAGTGAATCGAGAATCTTCAGAGTAATTTTTTCTTTTTCTTGGCTTACTAGGAAACTGGATGTATTTCTTACTGGTTTTGCAAGTCTTATCTTATGGTTAGGGAAAATCAGTTCTAGCCTTTATAATAAATCTGTCTGTTCCTTTATAGTTCCCCAAATTCCCAGAGTAAATCTGAAAATACAAAAGTACCTATTCTATATCTCATTAATTCCACTTGTTTCCCTTGATGTCTTTGTTGTTAGGCGATAGAGCAACATCTTGCTGGGCTTATATTTAAAATCAGCTGCAACTTCCTTAATTCTTCACATCCCTGCATGGTCCTTTCATATGTGTCATAAAGAGCTGCTTTTCATGATGAGGCTTTTCAACAGCAAAATGTCAGTAACAATAACAACATTCTATAAAGTTCAGTCAAAAGCGTATTTTAACATCATTCTCTTACGAGAAAGTCCTGACATTGCAGCCAAAAAACATTAGGGTACTGTGGGCCTGAAGAAGTTGGTGATGTTTGAATCAGATTGTGGTTTTCTTGCTATTTCAGCCAGTTTTGCCTGTTGCAAGTTATGTTCTTCAGAATGGCTAAAGCATTGGATATTTTCAGATAATCCATTTTGCTAGCTGTGTCACAATCTTCAGGCAGTACCCAGACATTTCAAAGAAGAAAAAATATTAAAAATTTTAATAATTCTACTCAGACAAATAATAGAACAAATAGGCATTTACATAAGCAAGAGTTGCTTAAAGATGTAGAACTTGGTTCTGCAAAACCATCTGGAAAGCTTGTAGTGTAATCCCTCTGATAAAACACTTCCAACCAAGACTGCTTAATGCATCAGAGCTCCCTAAAAAGACAGCACCTTAATTACCATTTGTTTGTTCAGAGATTGAACATCAGTACTGATGCAAACTACAATGGTTCAACACTGGGCAGGCTTCTTTTTTGAGTTTTCTAGCTTCACATTCCGTTCCACCAGTCTATGTACTCTGAATCCACACAAAAGAGAGAGAACTTTGTTTTGGGAGCTCCAGGCATAAGAGTTTTTTGACTTAACACCTAGTTAAAACCTTGAAGTATGGATGTTGCTAGGATGATCCATGCTTAAAATTCAGTGTATGCTCACTAGTGGGTCATTGCCCATAGATGGTTCCAATAGTGAAGAAAATATATATAGGGCTCATTATTTAGCTTTGTGACTGAGTCTGCTGTGAGTTTCACATACTAAGAGAGTGAAGAAAATTCTGCTTTGGAGTTTGAAAAGAATGCGCGAGAGCATTGCGTGGTTTTGTGTGTGAAAGAACAAGACATTTCTTCTCTGAAGATTTAAATTGTGAACCCTGATCGCCTGTTGTAAAGAATACCAGAAGCAAGGACCCGCCCCTCCTTTCCCTTGGGAGCTGCTTTTCAGTTGAGGCTTTAGTGCTGGCACTTGTGCTACTGTCACAGTTTTGTAACTGCTCTGTCTGCACCTGTTCTCAGATCAGTTTGATTCTGACCTGAACCTGCTGGCTTGGCTTCACCTTGGACCTGCCTCATCACTGTGGACGTGCTGGATGATCACTAGATGGTGTCTGACACTGGTCAGTGTCTCCTGATCTGATCCCAACCCTGACTTACTGGCTTGGCTTCTTGGGTCCTTGCTGGCCAGGTCACTGCTCTTGCCAACTTGTCATGCTCAGCTCGTGACTCACTTTCTGGAGTCACTCTGGAGAGCTGCTGGCCCTTGCTGCTCCCTGACACTGACCAAGTCCTCCAAATGGAAATTTAGGATTTACCACACAAGAGGGAAATAAATCTTATTCAGAAGAAGAGCATGAACTGAAAGGAACCGCACCAGAACTTGCTGGGTTTCACCCCAGCTGGGGGCAGGTGGGGGCCTCTCAGGAGGTTGCTGCCACTCACATTACCTTGTCTGGAATTTTTTCCCCCCATCAAAAAGCAGCACATGAAGTTATCTGTGTAACTGAATATAATCTCTCCTCACGGAAGTCAGTGTTCAGGGTCTAGTCTGACTGTGCTAGGGTCTGCCTCTGCTGTAAGTAAAACCAGAACAAACACAGGGCACAGTTTTACCTAGCCTTGTCTCTGCATGGGCTGACTGGTGTTTTACATTCTCTGTGCAAGATTTCCTGTCTACCCCTCTCCTACTAAAGTCGGCCTTTCTCTTCTCCTCATGAGACCCTTCTGACCTGCTGACAGGCAGACTGAGCAAAATTCCCTTTGCATCTTCATCTAATGCTCTTCTTGCAGTTTGTTAAAACACCAGCAACACCATAAAGCACTCATTGTCAAGTGGGAGTTTTCATTTTAACAGGCTATTTACTTGTCAGAGTGATTTTTGCAGAAGGGTCCACACATCTAGGGTAGCTGTTTGTCATTTTCGTTCCTCAGACAGCAGGGTTCACACAAAAATGTTATCTCAGTAGACAAATTCTTGGCAGGAAGCTCCAAACTCCACAGAGAGGCTGTCTAGTGAGGTTACCTTGCCAGCACCTATTGCAGAGTGTAACTGCGAAGCTGCCTCTCCTGTTTCAGTGAATGAAAAAGGGAGGGATCCATCTCAGCTGGATTTGGGCAGCTAATCTTTCTCTGTCACCACAGCAATTCTTAATCATCTCAAGGCAAGTACCTAAAATAACTGGAAGGAGTTGTCCTGTGGATGTGCCAGTTGCTCTCTCTTGACTAGTGAAAATGTTTGTGCCAGCTCAGACTGGACACCTATATTTTAGACAAGGAAGATAGCTGATGACCCACTAATAGCTTCTTGTATCATTCCATATTCATTTACTTCAGCTGCTTCACTGTATTTTAGTCCTCTACTGCCTTCTTCAGCAAGTAATCTCAGCTTCTGAGCTCCCTTGCACCTGCCCATGGCTGCAAATGCCTGGTCTTGCCATCGGTCTTATCCTCACAGTTGTTCTTGAGCATCACAAGGAGTGACCAGCAAAGGTCTGCAGGATGCCATCTTGTGAAACACATGAACCATTGTGCCACTCTCTGGCACAGTGGTGTTAATGATTTATTATTGCTTTTGTAAACTCTATCAGTACTTCAGCTTTATATTGTTTTCATTTGAATAAATTTAATCTGAAATTACTTTTATTGCTTCTTCTCCATTCCTAGCATCTCTGGCCAATATGCTGTGCAGTTGTTGAAGGGTGACTGGGATCTGGGCCGCTTTTATGGTAGCTATTCCAAACCCTGCCTCTATTTTGGTTTTCCACAAAAGACATAGAACTAAAAAATGAGGCAGGGATTTTCAAGAGTTCCTAAGGGATGTGCATGTTGAATATTCTGAAATCTATAAATTGGGAATCTAGCTTTTGTAACAATTGCAGGCCACTCTCCCTATCACTCAGCGGTAAAGAGCAGGCACTGCAGGAGGCATATGTCATCTACTCTAGTAGATATCATACTTTTAAATGTTACCTACATATAATTACGTATTTCTCCTTGTTCAGAGGTGTACAGGAGAATTATGACCTGCTTCATGATAGAGTACAAAAAGATGTTAAACATAATTTATCTGAGAGGAAATGGAATGTCATATTTCAATATAATGTTTTTGAATCAGGATGACTGAATAGATTTTGGGAGCAACAATGTGATAAAGGGCTGCCAAATTTGTGGTGCTGCCACTTCATAAATATTAGTATGTCTACCTTTTTATTTACTGAAAAGTCATCTTTCAGAGAAGTGACAGGTATATGTTATTAAACTCATTTTTTATAGGTTTTGCTTTGCCAAAAATACGCTGCTAGTTCAAAGTTCTGGAACTCAGTTGTGCTGTTGTACAAAACAATGTAATGTCATTAATTACAGGGCCTTTGTAAATAGTTTTTTTTTTTAAAAATGAAGACATGTATCTCAAAAGGGGCACATCTTTGACCAATTTTTCATAAGAACTGATTTTAGTTATGACTAGAAACAGTCTTCGTTTTATTTCTCATGTCTTGGGTTTCTATTTCCCTTTTCAGTCAGTTACAATTTTGGTTTGGTTCCATTTTATATGGTAACATTTGAAGTATTCCTATTCATAGTTTTCTATGATAGCATTTTGAAAAATTTTATCTTATTTCATTTTTAAAATATGTAAAAAGTTGTTATGTCCAGTACTGGGACAGAAGCAGAAGAACATATTGAACAATATTGTGTATTTTATTAGGTTAAAACCAAAATCTTTTCTTCATTTATCTGTATTCAGGTTCTCTCTGACATATTACTACAAGTCTTGTGTTTTTCTGCTATGTAGATCACTTGCATGTTTGTATTCCCTCTCCAACACTTTTCAGGTGTGACAGAGTTGTGTTTCTGGCATTTACCTTGTATAGTAGCTAGACATTTTCAAGATCATCTTCTTGTTTTCCTGTGTACAGAAGCTTTCATAGAAACACAGAGTCACCAAATAATGTAGTTTGGAAGTGACCTCTGAAGGTCATCTAGTCCAACCCCCTTCTCAGAAGACCACTCAGATGAGGTTGCTCTGGGCTGTGTCCAGTTGAGTCTTGAATACTTCCAAAGATGGAGATCCCATAGCCTCTCTTGGCACATGTTATAGTATTTGACTACCTTAATGAAAGTCTTTTCTCCTAATATCTATTCAGAATTTCCCATATTCCCATGTTTCAACTTGTGTCTGTTGTCTCTCATCCTATCACTGTGCACCTCTGAGAAGAATTTGACTCCATCTTCTCTGTCTTCTGATCAGGCAGTTGCAAACAGCAATAAAATCTCCACTGAGCCATTTTTTTTGTAGGCTGACAGAGACACATGTCTCAGCCTCTTCTCATATGTCCAGTGCTCCAACTCCTGACCATCTTGGCGGTCTCCACTGGACTTGCTCCAGGACATCCATGTCATCCTTGTAATGGACAACCCAAAACTGGACACAGTGCTGCAGTGCAGCCTCACAAGTGAAAACAGGAATACAGGAAGCATTACCTCCCTGGTTTGGCTGGCTACTTGCTAACACAGCTGGTTGCTTTCACCACAAGGGCACAGTGCTGGCTCATGTTCAGCTTGTTGTCCACCAGGACCCCTGCATCCTTTTGTGCAGAGCTGTTCCCCAGACAGTCGGCCCCCAGCCTGCAATTGTGCATGGCGTTGTTCCATGACAGATGCAAGACTCTGCGTTTGATCCTGTTGAACTTCATGAGATTCCAGTCAGCCCATTGCTTCATCCTGCCCAGGTAGGGGAAGGATGGTTTCCCTTCCAGTCTGCAAGAGAATGAACTAGATCTTTGACTATTTGTTACCTAGCTACAGAAAGTTTGGAAGGGATCTTGAAGACATTAACAAGAGTTAGGGTTAGACTTATTACACATAAATTAACCTAGGCATGAAGTCTAACTTACTGCTTATGTGCACTGTTCAGACTTTGGGAACAACTAGATGCCTCTAGGTGATTCCTCCTATCTTCCTATCCAAAACCATGCATATTGTCCTCTGGAAACATCTTGTTCAATCTCTTCCTCTCTCCACTTACTACAGAGGGAAGCTCATTAATAAGCCTCATCATTAGTGTTCAGGAACATCAGGTCTTATTTATATAGATCATGCTGGACTTGTAGTAGAATCATTCCATCTGTAGTCAATAAATAGATATCAGAAGTCTGGTACTAGACTCCAATATTGATTCAACCTCAGCTTGCACAAGAGTTTTAATAGTAGCTTCCTTCCTTTTTTCCCCTCCAGAAAGAAGATGGGGATGAATGCTCTGAGAAAAAAGGGCTGTATGGCTAGCTATTGAGGGAGAGGCAAGTCTTATACAGTGGGGCATTCCTTCTGCTATGTCTGTTTTTATTTCTGCCATTGCTTTGATTAAAATTTTCCAAATAACAAGAATCTGATCCTGCTGAAATCTTTATTTCTACTACTTTCTTTCTCTGGAGGTAACATATGCAAGAATCATAGAATCAAAGAATCATAGAATGCTTTGGGTTAGAAGGGACCTTAAAGATCATCTAGTTCCACCCCCCCTGCCCTGGACAGGGACACCTTCCACTAGACCAGGCTGCTCAAAGCCCCGTCCAACCTGGCCTGGAACACTGCCAGGGAGGGGGCAGCCACAGCTGCTCTGGGCAACCTGTTCCAGTGTCTCACCACCCTCACAGTGAAGAATTTATTCCTTATTTCTAATCTAAATCTACCCTCTTTCAGTTTAAAAACATTATCCATTGTCCCATCACTACACTCCCTGATGCAGAGTCCCTCCACACCTTTCCTGTAGCCCCCATTCAGTACTGGAAGGCCACTATAAGGTTTCCCCAGAGCCTTCTCTTTTCCAGGTTGAACAACCCCAACTCTCTCAGCTTTTCTTCACAGAGAGGGGCTCCAGACCCCAGATCATCTTTGTGTCCCTCCTCTGGACTCACTTGAGCAGGTCCATGCACTTCTTATGCCGGGGGCCCCAGAGCTGAACACAGTACTCCAGGTGGGGTCTCACCTTCTGAGTAGTTACAATTCTTAATGCAGCCCAGGAGACAGTTGTCTTTCTGGGCTCTGAGTGCACATTCCTGGTTCATAGTCAGTTTTCCAGCCACTAATACTCCCAAGTCCTTCTCAACAAGGCTGCTCCCTATCCACTCATTGCCCAGCCTGTATTTATGCATGGGATTGCCCTACACAAGTTGCAGGACATATTATGGGATAATATACTGTTCTGACAGCCTACTGGTGTGTGCATCCACATGACACAAAGGGCTGTGTGGTAAGTAATTCTGAATAAACAAGACAAAAGGGTGGGAAATACCACAGAACTATTCCAGCCCGAGGTACTGAGCTGGGCATTTCCAAGTGAAGAAGAAAGCACATCCCTTTTGTTGTACTCTGGTTTAATGTGTAACAGAGAACATACTGCCTGTAAAAAGCCTTTGGAAGTACCTGACTATTTTCCAGTCAATTTTGCCTTGAGAGTGCAAAATATTTACCTAAGGATTCAAGCAAAAGAGGCATCACCAGTCGTTGTGCCCTGGGTAGCAGCTGGTTGCATTGCAGGTTTTTTGTGTAACTTCTACCTGTTTGCACAAGGAAAATACAGACTCTTAGCAGTTTAAAGATCTATCCATCAGTCAGCCTTGGAGCTGCCTCCCTCACAGCCCTTTCCTGCAGACCCCTCAAGCTCACCACTAAAGCCCCCTGGTCACACACCACTGAGGGAGCCAGGGACAACTGCTGTCATGTAATCCTGTGCTGCACTACCTGGTGGTGGAGGTTGTAGCTCTGTGGATACATCAATAAAATAACACAATTTTGTTTTAACACTTCTAAATTAGAGCTGCTTCTGGCCAGTATCTTCATATATACATGTGCCTGGATACGACTGCTTTCCATTTCTACACAGATGCTTTTTTCACTGTGAAAACTATACACTAGTCTACCAGTGAATAAATAATAAATTGAATATGACTGAGGCTTGACTTTTCTTACCAACACTCTGTCACTGACATGAGGCAATATAATACGAGTTTTCATTTTCTTATCACTGGATTTCATCATGACCATCTCCACTAACACACCCTAGAAAACCTCAAAGGACTATATCTTTGCTACTGTAAGATATGTGTGCTCGGACAGGTACAAAATTACTTAATAGATTAGAAAAGGTACATAAACAACCTTTCTCGTGAATCTACATTCACTCCCCCTTCCGGGAGGAGACAATCAATGACATACTGCATCACACAGACACACACAAGTTTATGGGACCAGATGGGATACACCCGAGGGTGCTGAAGGAGCTGGCTGGGGTGCTCGCCAAGCCCCTTTACATCATTTCCCAGCAGTCCTGGCTGACTAGAGAGGTCCCGACTGATTGGAAATTGGCCAGTGTGATGCCCATCTATAAGAAGGGTAGGAAGGATGATCCAGGAAATTACAGGCCTGTCAGCTTGACTTCGGTGCCCGGGACGCTGATGGAGCAGCTCATCCTGAGCACCATCATACAACACACACGGGATAACCAGATGCTCAGGCCCAGTCAGCATGGGTTTATGAAAGGCAGGTCCTGCCTGACAAACCTGATCTCCTTCCACGACAGGGCGACCTGCTTATTGGATGAGGGAAAGGCTGTGGATGTTGTTTACCTTGACTTTAGTAAGGCCTTTGACACCATTTCCCACAGCATTCTCCTGGCAAAACTTGCTGGTCATGACTTAGATGGACACATGTTTTGCTGGGTAAAAAAATAGCTGGATGGCCGGGCCCAAAAAGTTGTGGTGAAAGGAGTTAAACCCAGGTGGCGGCCGGTCACGAGTGGTGTCCCCCAGGGCTCGGTGTTGGGGCCACTCCTGTTTAACATCTTTATTGATGATCTAGACGAGGGGATTGAGTGCACCCTCAGTCAGTTTGCAGATGACACCCAGTTGGGTGGGAGTGTTGATCTGCTCGAGGGTAGGGAGGCTCTGCAGAGAGACCTGGACAGGCTGGAGCCATGGGCTGAGGCCAACTGGGGGAGTTTCAATGAGGCCAAATGCCGGGGGCTGCCCTTGGGCCACAACAACCCCCAGCAGCGCTACAGGCTTGGGGAGGAGTGGCTGGAGAGCTGCCAGTCAGAGAGGGACCTAGGGGTCTTGATTGACAGCCGGCTGAGCAGGAGCCAGCAGTGTGCCCAGGGGGCCAAGAAGGCCAACGGCATCCTGGCTTGTGTCAGCAATAGCGTGGCCAGCAGGGACAGGGAAGGGATCTGACCCCTGTACTCGGCACTGGTGAGGCCGCACCTCGATTCCTGTGTTCAGTTTTGGGCCCCTCACTACAAAAAGGACATTGAATGACTCGAGCATGTCCAGAGAAGGGCAACGGAGCTGGTGCAGGGTCTGAAGCACAGGTCGTACGAGGAGCGGCTGAGGGAACTGGGGGTGTTTAGTTTGGAGAAGAGGAGGCTGAGGGGAGACCTCATTGCCCTCTACAGCTGCCTGAAAGGAGGTTGCAGAGAGCTGGGGATGAGTCTCTTTAACCAAGTAATGATCAATAGGACAAGAGGTAATGGCCTCAAGTTGCACCAGGGTAGGTTTAGACTAGATGTCAGGAAGCATTTCTTTACAGAATGGGTTGTGAGGCGTTGGAATGGGCTGCCCAGGGCAGTGGTGGCGTCCCCATCCCCGGAGGTGTTCAAGAGTCGGGTCGACATAGTGCTGAGGGATATGGTGTAGTTGGGAGCTGTCATTGTTAGGTTATTGGTTGGACTAGATGATCTTCAAGGTCTTTTCCAACCTAGACAATTCTGTGATTCTGTGATTCTGTGATTCTGTGATTCTGTGAAGGAGCAGTATGTGGCCGTACAGGATGAAGTGACCAGTGTCATAAAATACATGTTTGATTTATACAAAGCTGGGCAGTGAAAATGGATTCCGTTCCATTTTACACAAATTATATGTAGGTGAACTCCACATGCCCCGATTTCTTCCAAATACAATATGGGATTTTCTGCTTGACTTTGAGATCTTTTTCTATTTAATAGCTAGTGCAACAAAGAGTGACCGGGTTAAACTTCATGTTTTAATTTTCAATAACCTTATTAATTTTCCTTGAGCTGCTGGCCACAGATTCTTTTCTTACCTGTTTAAGTTTTGCAGGAGAAAATGCTGACACGACATCTGTCATATCCAATTAGGTTCAGTTCTGAAAGAAATCACTTCAAGCTATTTTAGAATGGAGTTTATAGGACTTTTAAAGCTCTATTATTTATAAAGCCATACCAGAATAGGGCTTTAGAAAGCTCTGGCTCAGAGTCTGAAAATAAAAATTGAACTGCAAACTTCTTTTAGGTTTTCAAGTGTTAAGAAAATTCTAACTGCTCACTTCTTCATTCAAACAGACAAAACCAAGACCAATCCTTTGGCAGCTAATGGAGATCATAGGTAAAATTGTCTGTTTCCTCTGGTATTTGCTCTAAACTGATTGCAGCTATACTCAGGTATCTTCTTTCAAATTCAAAGGGAGTTACACAAAGCTTGTTAAACTGTTCTTTCACAGAAGAATTACTAATCTTGACAATATGACTTGTAACAGTAAATCCTAAGTGAAGCCAAGCTATAGGGGGACATAGTTCTCCTCAAGATTGGTCAGAGCATGGTACCCACATCAAGAGAAGAGCAGACCTTTCTAGATTCAGCTTTTGTCCTGTTTAATAGGTTCTCTGAGTACTGTAATGAAAATTCATAAATAGACTTAATAATATTTTTCAGAGATATAATTTTTATATTTCTTAGATGGATTGATAAAGCAGAGACGGCATATTAATTGGCCTATTGCCTCATGTAATTCAGCATATACATTTTAATTCCTTTTAAAACATGTAGATCGCTAATACTCCTGCTTTTTGAAACAAGTTGAGAAATGGCAAATCAGCAACTAACTTCCTTGGTTTCATCTTATGTACAGTGACTCTGTGCCCTAGACTCTTGTTCCTCATCCTGCTCTTCTCTTTTCACTGATGAAAACTATTCATGATCAGCTTCCCTATGGAGCGGTAATGTCAGGTACAGTGAGAAGAAGAAGAGCTGAATGCCATAAAGAAGCTGTTTCTTAGCTGGGCTGGTAGTCCCATAATTTTACTGAGTATTCATTTTGTAAGTGCAGGGGGACTGAATTTATCAGAGGGTAAATTCCTGTAGTCATACCTGTGTTCAATCTAACCCATGTGTGTTCACCTCCGTAGTTCATTTGGATTTTTAAAAATGTTTGGGCACCTCCTGGGGCTGCCAGCATGTCTATTTGGGCTGCATTAGCCACTGATGTGCTTTTGAGTATCTGTGCATCAGATGAATGGAATATGAAATAAAAGAGGTGCTCCAGCACAACTCCCCTCTTACCGCAGTGCCAGAAGAGCTGAGCTGAAAAATAGCATGGCACAGTCCTAAAAACACTAACTGTCTACCTGAGAGTTCCAAAGCTGCTAGCAGAGATGAAGTTTAAAGAGCACTAACAACAAAGGGCAACTTTTGGCCCATTTCTCCCCAGGGTGAGCAAGGTCACTGTGACAACTCATCAAAAGCAAACGTAAAAGCCATGCTTGGACTTTTCTGTCTGACACTTAGGTACCAGGAAGGTCACACAGGCTAAGCACTGCTTTAGTAGAGGGAAGATCATTAAAATGTAAAACAACAGCCAATGGTATTACTGTCAGTGGAAAGTTCGTCTGACTGCTGCCTGCAAGTTGCTCTGAATCACTTCAGAAATGGTGACATCAATGTGAATGCTCCCAGCAGCAAGAGGCACTGTGGAAAATGTTTATATCTCTGCTTAATTTCTGACAGTTAATGAGACCTACAGGGAATATTCACAGAACAAAAAGCACCTTGTTTTGGCTTGTTTGCCTTATAAAGCAGAATATTTATTGGTCTCCAGTCACTCCCTAATGACACTTCCCTCTTTCAAATTTGGCCTCTGCCATTCTGGATATAAATAAATAAGAACAGAGAGACTTTGCAAACCTCTCTTAAAATCTGTCTTTAATAACTGTTTCTTTGCATTTCCCCTGTGGGACCTGCTTGCTTCTGTTAAGTATTTGGAGCTGTTCACCTTCCTGATCTCTGGCACGGGAAAGCCAGAGGTTGGGTCCTGAGCCAGTTTCTCCCTCTTCCCTGCAGGAAAGGCCTTAGGTCCGTGGCCTCGCTGGTACACCCCAACACGTACACAGACTGTTGTACCAAGGCAGCATCATAGTGGCCGGGGCAAGATGTCAGGGTGATGGCTCTGCATAGTAAGCTTATTTAAAAGAAAGACTGTGTTCAGTGAAATGTGATATGGAGAATCCTCCCTGCTGACCCCCTTGTGCAAACACAGATTAAGGAGGAAGGTTTTGTTCTCTAAATAAGTTTTTCCTCTTTTTCTATCTTCTTGGGACAGACATCCTTCTCAGGCTGCCCTGGCTGTGGCATGTACACACAGACACTGCCTGTGGCATAAACACTCACACACACACACAAACAGATGGCTACCAAATGAACTGGCAGTCTCACAGGGTAGCATGAACATGCTCAGAAATAAAGATGATAGCTCTGAGGAGACATGCAAGGCTGAATCTCTTCTTGCTTAGCAAGGAATGAATGTGATAGAAGCTGTTTCACTTAGACATCTCATGGTTTCCCTTGGTCAGAGGCCTGACAATGACATGGCAGAAGGTAAATGTACTTTGTCTTAAATTGTCTGTCCACAAGATAAACCTGTCCAAAGGCTAAGTGGTATATATGAAATTGTCCTGTCCGCCTACAATACTGCAGCTAGTGAGCACTGGTGCTCAATGTCACTTCTATTGCTTCACACTAAGAGGAGAGGAACTACTCAGTCCGTTGTAAAGAAGATCATAAATGCTAATGTAGATTATTGGCTTGAGCAATGAAAATAAATACAGAGGTCAATGCGATTTTACCTGCCTGGTACTAACTTTGATTTTCACATCTGGTTGTGAAGGCTTGAGTATACAAAAAAAATGAACTGGTATAACATTAATTGACTTTTATAATAGATATAGCTATGCTTCTGAAAAAGGACCCTGTTGGACACAGTCTTATTTTGATGAGAAAGAAGATGATTTCTTCAGTTGGTAAGTATTGTAGGGGAATGGTTGAGAAGTGAGGCAAATAGGAGTTACAAGGTTTGGGTTCTTGTCTGCGGGGAGGGAAGAGTGTGAGAGAAGAATGAAGAGAATTGTGGAGCTGAAGGTTATGGTAGAAGGTCAGTAATGTGTGTGTGTGAAGGCACAGCAAAGGGAAAAAATCCTTCAACTTTCCCCATTTGTTTGAAATTTTTTTAGTTATCAAATAGGGTTTCATACTTCCTTTTGGATTAGTCCTACAATGTCTAAATTCACTCCTTAAACTATACTGGTGTGATTCACTGTTTTATTTTGCAGATCAGATACTTAGCAAATCTTAAAAGAAAATAGAATGATTCTCTAGGGATACTAGGTCAATAGGCCTTCACAGACAAAGCTGTGTGATGTTTAACAGTTTCAGCTAGCTAAAATTTCTTGAATCTTTTTTCTTCCTTATCTAATTAATTTAAAATTTCCTAATGGAATATTTCAGAAGAAAGTTCTTTACAGATTTCACTTTTGACAGATTTAGTTAAAAAGTTGATTAAAACAGTGATGGTATTTTGATTCCAAGCCGAAATCCTAGAGTTTTTATCCCAACATTACTCTGTACTAAACTTATTTTTCTGTCTGTAAAGCTCTGCGAAGCACTTGAGAGGAAAGACTGAAGTTTGAAGTGGAGTGGATGTTGTTTGGCTTTGGATTGCACTGTAAAAGCTTTTCTTATCCTGTAACAGCTTCTTCTCCATAGAGAATAGTTTCCTATTCTTCCTGACTGTTAAAAACATTTCAGTTGTTTGCTTCATAAAATCTTTAGTATAATGTGAAATTCTGCATTCCATCTTTGTGAAATTATTATCAAAAAAGCAAGCATATTCAAGAAAGCATATGTGTTTTAAAACAGAGAGGTACCTCTCTTTCTGGAGGCATTCCATATCTTATTTATTTTGGGGGTGCAGGGGAAGATAAATTTACTTCTTTGTTTACCAGAGGCTGCAGAGGAAATCAGTAGGAATGGGACTAATTTTGTGACACACAGAGCACACTCAGACCCTTTGACAGGATCAGGGGATAGGATAAGGCTCTGATACATTTTTCCACCTCCTATTTTGTCAGGTTGCAAAAACTGAAAATCTCCTCAGATGGTCATACTGGAGTTTATTCGTCTTCTGCTGACACTCTTGAAGAAAAGAAGAAATTATTTATAATATGAATAGCATCAATGATTTTTCTGAGTGAATTTCCACTTTCAAATGAGAACATTTCTTGCTCCTTTGGATGCAGCAGAGTTACAGATAAAGTAAGAAATGTACAACAAAGCTGAAAAAAGAACTTCTTTTCAGTATGGGAATGCATAGCATTTCAGGTCTCCAGACACTATATATATCGCAAGAGAAGAAATCTAATCATCTGAACCATCAAATCATGGAATAATTCGGGTTTCTTGGGGGGATTGTTAGTCCAGCCACTTGCACAAAGCAGAGTCAGTCGTCTGATAAGACTGGGTTTGTTAGGACTTAGTTGTCAGGTCTTGAAAACCTCTAAGGACAGAGATTTTACAGCCTCTGCCACTCTTTAGGGTATTTCTTCATTGCAAATTGCAGTAGAGATACCCAAGAAAGCATACAGAAAGCATTGTCATATGTCAAGGGAAGTTATTATTGCCTTTCACTTAGTGCATGTTGCACCATATCTGCATCCAGTTTGGGGCCCCCAGTGAAAGAAAAATGTTTCTGATCATATTTGCAGTTTTATAATTTTATTTTGACTAATTAAATTTTTTTGGCTTATCTAGATCAAACAACTTCAGAAATACACTGGGGAAAGCGAGCAGAGTTTTGTTTCGTGTTGACTGACTTCTTTCTTAAATTGTATAATCTCAGGTACTATAAATAGTTTGGACTATCAGGTTTGATTTTTATGAGATACTCTTGTCTAAAGATAACGAAGGCTTGTGTGTTTTTCCAGTTTCTCCAAGACAGACCATTTTTGGTTTTGAGGAGACCCGATTTTTCTTTAAACTGTACATTCTTGAGCAGAGGTCTTATTTTATTTGGATTCTGTTACATAACTGTTGTGTATGTAAACAGTTGGTTTTCCTGTATGAAAAGACAAATGCATGTGGCTTTTTGAACAGCTTCTGTAGGATGTTAATACTGTAAATATTAGAAAGTTTTATGATAGCATCCCAGGCTGCACTGGGAAAGGCATTGCCAGCAGATTTAGGGAGGTGATTCTTCTCCTCAGCTTGACACTGGTGAAACACATCTGGAGTTCTGGGTCCAGGTCTGGGCTCCCCAGTAAAAGAAAGCCATGGACTTACTAGAGTGAGTCCAGTGGAGGGCTACTAAGATGGTTAAGGTCCTGAGAGAGCTGGGTCTGTTCAGTCTGGAGAAGGCTCAAGGAGATCTTATTCCAGTGTATAAATATCTGAGGGGGAGAGTAAAGCAGTCAGAGACAGACTCTTCTTAGTGATGGCCCATGACATGAGAAGTGGCAATAGACAAATATTGAAATATAGGAAATTCCATTTAAACATAGGAAAAACTTTTTTCTGTGAAGGTTATCAAACAGTGGTGCAGGTTGCTCTGAGAAATTCTGGAGACTCCATCCTTGGAAATATTCAAACCCTTCCTGGTCAGCATTCAGAGCAACTTACTTTAGTTGACCCTGCTTTGAGCAGGGGGTTGGAGTAGATGGTCTCCAGAAGTGCCTTCCAACCCCAATAATTTTGTGATTTTGTGTTCAGATGATTTAACCTAACCCTTTATTATAATTTACTAGATTTCATACCTGCTATAAAAGAGGCATTTCCTGTGATCAGAATATACTTCTAGGCATTGGATGTTTAATACATCTGTGGACATGCTATGGATGTGCTAAAAAAGATAAAGTAGTGGGGGCGTGTGCATAAGCTAAACTACCTTTATTCAGCAGAACACTTCAGAACAAGTCCATCTTCCAGTGTTGTCCAACATGTTGCATTGAAGTGGGCTCAAAGAACATAATTTGGAGTAACAGTGTGGAACTTCCACCCACATTAAGAGTAAAAGACCAAACCCTTGATTATCAGATTACTACTTCTCAGTTTATGGCATTTTTGTCTTGGTTTCAGTCCAACCAAGATTGCTTTAGAAAAACATGACTAGCTTTTTTTTTTTTTTTTTAATTAAGAGAGGAGAGGAAAAATTAATTTCCCCCTCTAGCATAACAATATTGTTTTTGCTGTCTTTTGGCAGCCATAAATGGAAGACAGCCAAATTTTGAAGAACCTTGGTATGGCACTTCCCTGCTGACCTGAATAAAACTCTCTGAACCGTGGGAAACAGGATTGTGAAATAAATCTATATACGTGCCAGTGAGTTGTCCAAGAGAAAATGTCTCTTTCCCCTTTTATGTGATAGAAGAACTTGTACCTTATTTGTTTTGTAGCTGGACCTTCTTAATGAAGTCTACAGAACAAGACAACCTTGAGTTTCTTTAATAGCCATAGAAATACAGTCATGACTAGATCAGCAATCATGAGAACTACCACAGCTGCACGATCATAAATCTCTCATGATTTTTGCATGAGTTCTTGTTTTTTTCCTGATTGATTCTTATAGTTTAAAGTTTGTTTTCAATTTTAATATAGCAGCTTTTGATATCTGTAGGTGGAAACATATGACTGAGAGGTATCTGGACCATTGCATAAACAGATCTGAATATGACTCATTTATTAACTTTCAGTTTCCAGCAATGAGCTCTGGGCTGTGAGGAAGTTTAAGTTTTTCCTAGTGGCTGCTTGCACCAAGATCAGTGTAAGATCCATACTTGGATGAGAGGAAAACAAAAGAAACAAAATCCTAGTTCCTAGGATTAAAAACTCCCAAATGTTGGATTTGCAGCTGAACTTTCATCGTGATCCTGAGTGTGTCACAAATCTCCCCCAGCCTCAGCTCTGCTGAGAACAGCTAATAGCCAGGCATCTAGGGCAGCTTAGCAAGTGACATACTGAAGTACAGTGTTGGAAGCAGACTTTCAGTCTGTTCTTCTGGGCACTACCAGTACAGAACAGAAAGTCCTGACATTTTCTGAAAGGAAGACCAATGCCTTATTTCAGACAGTCGGACACTTAGAATCACAGAATCCTGTTCTTAAGCATGTGCCTGCCTGCAGCCTGGATTCAGGTGCATACATAAGCATGGAAAACCTAGGAGATTTTGGACAGGGTTTCCTGTTCTCTAGCTGTGGTAGCCCCTGGCTATGTATTCAACTGATGTAATACCACCTGAAATCCAGAACCTGGCTTAGAGCCAGCTAGAGCCACATACCCAGAGGTTCACAGCAGTCACAATGGCATAAGAAATCACAAGTCCTTCTTGAGGATCTTGTCTTTATTTTTATTTTCGATTTCTTTGGGTTCCTCCTTTCTTCATACCGAGATTCTACCTCTAGCCTTGACTACACCTTGAGACTGGGTGGATACTGACAAGTTGCTGAGAGCAAGTAGTTCAGATCACCAAGCTATTAATTTAAATCAGTGAGCCCTTTAAATCTTCAACCATAAAAGACCTATCTGTCTCCTTATTTTTTCATATGCATGTATGTTTATATGTATATATACACCTACATATACATACAAACTATGTATATCTGTAATTTCCTTCAATAATCTAACAAAATTCTGGATGATTTATTATTGTGTGCTACTGATACAACAGTGGAAACTGCTGATCCCCATGTCCAGGGTTTTATTCTTCTATTACAACTCCATATTCTACAGTCCTAGAAAGTATTATTAGTGTATAAATAATCTATAAACATTACTAGTATTTTATGTCCTGACTTATGCAAGCATTTAAATATACTCTCAAGTCTGCTACCTTAAAGGAGACTTGCAACATTGGCCTGAATGAAAATGCTTCTCTGAATTGGTACCACAGGAATTTAGATTATTGCCACATTTATATTTTAAACCCTTCTCCTCCGATTCTTTTTTCATGGGCTATGTAGTAGCAAGTGAAAAAAATACTTTGCAAGTCCATCCTTATCTCAAAGCATCTATCAACAGAGATGGAAACATACTTCACACTTGGACCAATCTATAAATTTTAATAGTAAGTCCTCCTCTTTTAGGGAAGGAAGGCTTTGATTGCATCCATGCAGTGTTTGTGAGCTAGAAACTCTGCTCCTTCAGACTAATTAATGAGACCTGGCCCACATCCTTTAGACTGGAGCTGAATCCTCAGAGGGAGCAAGTGGAGCTTGGTGGAAGCTTGGTGTCCAAGGGCTGGTATGACACAGTATGGACAGCTACAGTATCAGGACCTAGGACTGAAATAGGGATCAAGCCAAACTGATGGTGTATATGCACCCTCTGATGGTTGTTTCAATGCACCTTTTAATTTTTATTTATTAGAGAGAAAGGATAATAAGAGAGCTGTGGTGGTAAGTACTTACTCTCTCTTTATTATATCCTTGAAAATCAAACTGTTTGCTAAGCACAGTTTTACTTGAAAATTAATCTAAATTAACTTTTTCTTTCAGCTGTGAATTCAATGTACTACAGCTTTGCTGATTAGCTGTATGTGGAGACACACTTTCCCAGAGTCATATGCCTGTTCGTGTTTATCTTCATTCATTCTGAAAAGAAAAGGTCAGGAAAAGAGAAAATTCAGTGTAGAGGAGTGGAACTGATTTGGAATGGCAACATGAAATGTGATAGGAATAGTGTAAAACCAGCAAAAACAGCTAAAATGGTTGAGGCATTTGTAAAAGCATAATGTGCAAAGTGTGAAAAGAGACAAAAGAAACAGTGGCTGGCTGGTTCCTGTCACGGTGCTTTTATGGTCACCTGTGTCCATGTTGTATGTCAGTTGTGACCCCGTCACAGTGTAACGCGGGAGATCTTGCAACATTCCTTCTGGTGGGGTAGGGTCTTGTCTCAATGACCTCAGCTGTTAGTTTCTTTCTACACCTGCCATTTTTACGTATGTTTTTATCCTTCTGGGATATTCTAAACTGAGAACAGTAATTTCTTTAGTAAAAATTTGTTAAAATAAGGAAATTAATATTTCCTTCATAATCTTGCTCTATAAAATGAATCTACTCTACTACCTGATATAGCTGGCCAAGTCACATCTGTCCTGTGAGTTCTGTCTGTATTCAACTTACCTATTAGCTTTGATCAAAAATAAGCAAATTCTGCTTGCTTATTTTTGTTGACTAAAATATTTAAGAACTTCAGAACCAGAAGTTATACTGAAGATAGCCATGGTCATAGCCTGCAAGACCACAAATCTGCAAAATATTTACCTCTCTGTTTAAGACAAAGAAATATTTACTTTGTGAATAGTGTGTCAAAATAGCATTTATCAGCTGGTTAAACACGCAAACAAATATAAATGCTAAAATGCTTCCAAAACCCTTAGTTTGCTACAGAAGACCAGCAATTTCCATGCCTATATTTGCATGGAACTTTATAGAAAGTCATTCTCCACTGCAATCTTTCTGAAGATGTTTGTTTATAGAAAACATGTGTTCAGTGTCTATAGCTCAAAAGTGCAAGTGTAGAAGCAGAGAAACACATGAGAATTAAAGCAAAATGACCTCTTCGGCTTGCTGAGTGGAGGGCTAGTTCTATTTTGTATGAAATTGCTACCCCAGATGTTGGGACTCATCTGAGGGATTATGGCTTTGATAAGACCCTTCACCAGTCTCACTTGCAGTATGTCCTCCGTCTTGTAGTGCTTTAAGTCAGGAGCTTCTAGTAGACATAGCTTAGTTTCTATGTCACATCAGAATTTCCCTAAACTTAGGAAAGCTAATGCAAGAGTAACACTGCTACGCCAAAATGCTCACCTGAGTTCAGCCCTTTGATAATCAGTGAGGTTTGCTCATATCCCCACTGGAAGTCAAAGCCCTGTTGGGTTTCCTTCCTGCGTGGAAAACCTGCAGCTTCTTCTTGTCCTCTCCTCTGCAGTCTTGCTTGGTAACTCCTATTATACATAGCTGGTTTCAGCTTGTGGCCTGTCACTGGGCATCACTGAAAAGAGCCTGGGTCCATCCTCCTTATAGCCTCCCTTCTGGTGTTTATACAAGTATCTCCAGGTCTTTTTCTGCAAATCTGCTTTCCATCACTGGGTGGCCCCCAGAATATACTGGTGTCTGGGGTTGTTTCTCCCCAGGTAAATAGCAGATGTAATACTTTTGTATGTATTCTTTTCTATTTCAGCTGCATCCATCCTTTTTTTTCTTTTTTTCTTTTTTTTTTTTTTTAATGAATTTCATTATTCTGTAGATATTCCAGAGAAGAAAACAACCCTGTGAGTCACAGCAGAGAGCTCACCTGACCGCTTCATGTGACAAGCTTCCAGCTTGGGGCTGTGTTCAGTGGCTGTGCCAAGAGAACAGGAAGATATCTGAGCACCAAAAAAGAGTGCTGGACTGATGGGTCATGAGTCAGTCCCAGCCTTAGTAACAGCTATTACGAATAAAATGCATGACAGCTTATCAACATGCAACTAGTCTAAGAGTGTGTTAGAAATAAACAACATTTTGAAAGGGGAATAATGTGTAATCCAAATTAAGACATTTATCTTACACTAGCAGGAATGGCAAACTCACAGAATCACAGGTAGTCTGTTGGAGCATTCTCTGTTCTCTGTTCTGTGTCTCCTAAGTTTTACTTGGCTTGAAGCAAATGTGCAGGATGAAATATGCTATAGTGTACTATTGACTGCAGAATGGGGTCAGTTCTGGAGCATGCTCAACTCTGCATCAGTGAAACCTGGATTTGTTGTGGCCAGTAGTAGTGCCAAAACCATTAGGAGACTTCAGTAACCTTGTCAAAGTCTGGCCCTTACACATTACCTTCACGTGTTGCTTCAGCTATTGCTGTGCAGCAGCTTGGATGCTAGCCTGTATTAACCATAGTCACTGGGGACAGGTAGGGACATGGGCACTGGGCTTCGCTGCACAAGGAAGAAGTTGTCAGCACGTCGTGTATCACAGGAGGGTTCAGCTCTCGGTGACTTATATGAGGCACATTGCATCAGAACAAGTCTAATGCAGAGGTGGGCTGTCAGAGGCTTTCATCCTCTCTTGATAAAGTGCAGTTGTCAATTAACATTTAAAATGAAAAATTTTTACGCATTTGTGTCTTCTGTCCCACAACAGGACCTTTTATTTATTCCTTCTATTGCTACTGCAACCGTTTAATTTATGTAGTTTACTGATTCAGTCACAGTGTGTCATTCATTGCAAACAAAAATCTCTTCCTCTCACATTTTAGTATCAGTTATTTCCTGCCAGCAGGGGTCACACAACGACCGCAGCTTCCCATCGCCGCTGCTGCCCCAGCACATCACTTCTGGGTAAACGACACTTGGGAATGCCTCTCAGTTATAGAAAGGAGAGCTGGGGATGACCATCTTATTACATAAATATTTTCGGGGAAAGATCCCATCCTTTCTGCAGCATAATTTTTTTGGAAGCTCAGATTTATTTTTCTTAATACTCATATTAAATGTTGTAATAGTTCAGATAAATACAACCATTCTGCACTTCACTGTGTTTGCAGGCTGTTTTGCTCTCCGTGTTAAACTTGACTCACAAATCTCTGATGCAAATGAGCATAAAACTTCCTTTCGTAAAGGAAAAAAGAAGCATCTGACTCGGACCCCACTAGGAAAAGCAAATTAACAGTCAGGAATTGAAATAAAATGTTAATGTTTTATGCTTTCATATCTGATATGCCTGTTAGAATTGTCTCCTTAGTGAATTTTTCTTCAAGGAAAAAAAGTTGGCAAGGATGACAGAGCAGCTGAGGAATGAAACACTATTATAACATTTGAAAAAAACACTAGTGGGAGTAGTGTGCAACCTTTAGCTCACCTGTGCATAGGATTGGCATTTCAACTGCAAAAAAATTGTGGATTCCACTGAGGGACCAGGGCTCCCTTGCACTAGGCACTGTGCACACAAGTACCAGAGGGACAGATTTTTCCAAGACAACCAAGATCCTGGATGGTTAGATAGAAGCAGTGACTAAAAAAATATTTTTCCTGTCACTTTTAGCTATTTAAGAGATTCATAGCTACCTCTCTTACAAAGATACCTGAATGTTGATACCCCTGGAGGTTATCTGCAGGCTTACTAACAATGCATAGGTTCCAGAAGACACAAAGTGGTGCTTTCACCTTCCTCTGTACCTTGAATCCTGAATTCTATGAGAACAGCATATTTGACAACTGTGTTGAAGTTTGGGTTTAAATTTGCAGGGAGAAATGGTTCAAGCCCTGGCTGTGACAATACTGCAGAGAAGGGCAGGGCTTGGAGGGGGGGGGGGGACACGAACGACACGGGACGGACGGGCATTATTCTGCCATGTCCACTTCCCCCTTCTCCAGCTTTAGTCAGGGAATTGGGACTCGCATGCAGGTCTGAGCTACAGATGGCTTGATGGTGCTGGGAATGGCCTGTCCTTCTGTCACCACATTTCTGTAGGGTGCAGGATGTGTCTGAAGCCACTTTCCAGCCCTTAGCGGCATGAGAACTTTCTCACTTAGCTTTAGTTTCAAATAAACAGCATGGAAATATCTTACAAAGGAAAAAGGAGAGGAGAAAAAAGATTCCAGTCTATGCCTGTGAAGATACTCTAAACTGTAATTTCTACTACTTGACTGTCTGTTAATACTTGTTCAACTTAATTTTTCTAGCAAACTGAAGGGATTAATATAAAAAAATCCCAGGAGAAGAAAAACCAGTGTTGTCAAAGGGTCAGAGACTTTTAGCCAACTTTGAAAAGAGACAAGAAATGAGCGGATGAATTTGCAGACCTGAAAAGAAAGAAGTGGGGTTAGCAGCAGTGAGAGACAGACATGCTCAGTAATTACTATAATGACAGTACTAAGTAGAGATGTAGCAACCCATCTGTAACAGAGAGAATGGGCTCACTAAATGAAGTTAAGGCTAAAACCTGCCTTAATTTATGTGCATACAGCCCTATTTCTTCAAAAGATTTACAAATGAGTAAATCATTACCATATTAGGCCAAGACTTTTAAATAGGATATTAAAATTCACATTGTAGTCACATTTTGTTCATTTATGTGAAAGTTTTCATAACCTTCAATTATTCCCATGCAGAAGTCCTAAGGGCAATTAAAACAGGTGTAGAGGTGCACTCAGCATCTCTTACTTTAAGACTCTGAAGTTCCATGTATTATCTTTTACAAATACTGAGATATTGAAGTGAGACCAACTGGTGAACTTTAAATGTTAGTTTTAGTTAGAGTGTAACTTAAGAGCTGATACCAAGAGAGCTCATTATCTAACTTCCTAGGACCTTATTGATGTTATTAATTTTCTTCTGTCAAATAGTCAATGACCAGGTCATTCCAGGAAGAAATAATCAAACATTTCCAGTTGCAAATGCTTCTTCTTTATAGGACTAATGTCAGACTCTTCATGATACAAAATTACACTAAAATCATTGTGTTAATATGTGAGATGTGTTCTAATTCTGTCCTAAGCTGCAGGAGACCTGTGTTGGAAAAAAATATCCACTTACCCAGAAAGATTACTCAGGGCATATTCTAAAAAAAGTAGTCAAACATCACCCCAAGGAAGGTACCTGTTAAGTGTTGTGAATCCTTTTGAAGTCTTAAGCAGGAAGCCTGTCAAGATGGGATTGTGAAAAAAACCTCAGAAACACGTCAGTATCAGTCAGTATCACACCTCAGTTCATAAACCAGCTTCTCAGATTCCGGTTCTCAAGCTGCCTCTTGGGGCCTCTGCATTACTGCATTACACCATAAAGATCTGCCCCCACTATCCTGTGGTCTAATAAGACCTCTATTTGACCTTCTAATAAGACCTCTAGAGAAGCTGATTTGAAGTTAGGTATGTGACAGACATCCTCAGATATCTGGTGCTCATGAGTCTCTGAGACCAGCCAGCTTCCTGAAAAATTTTGTGGCTGCTTTGTCCCGGTGAAGTTTCCAAATTCTTGCTGTAGAGCTGTGAAAGCAGAGACTAAAAGCCACTCTATGTCCAAGAAATTTTGAGTGAGTTTTCCTTTTTTCCTTGCTTTGTAACATTTCTTCTGGACACAGAATCTTGAGTACTACTCCAACCTCTTTTAAAGGCTAAGTGGGTGGTGGTAACGATCTGTAAAGGTTTTGTCAGTGCATCTTCTTAACAGATTGTTAGTGTTTAACCACCACTTGAGGGAATGTTTTATGTGTCTGTAAACATCACTCTATCCAGAAGATGCTGAGAAGACAGTACTTCCAGGCAAATTCTTTGAGAATGTGGCTGAAGTTGCCTGGGGAATTGTGTTTTGGCAAAATGATGTTAATCTTGCTAGACACAATACTGTCTTTGCCTCTCGTGTCATTTGGAAAAAGGAGGTCTTCAGACCTCTGTGGTTTGGGTTTTTTGTGTTTTGTTTTGTTTTTTGTTTTTTTTCCCTCTCTACGTTTCTTTTTCTATTCTATTCTGAGAAGGAAAATGACCTCAGCCTTTCGTGTTGAACAGAGAGTCTTAACTGGTATAAATGCTGACCCAGACTGACAATGCTCATTACTAAGTTCAAAAATTGATTCTTTTTTCTTTTGCTGTTGTAAAAATCGTAATATTTACAACCCAGACTTTTAAATATCGGATAGACAAACATTCTGCAAGCCGTCCACAATCGCAACATCTTTTGGGAAGATTTATTGGCTGCTGATGGGAAAAGTATTAAGCCTGTGTTGACTACTGAAATGCACGGTGCATCTGCAAGGTTATAGCCTAAAGAAGGTAATGGAAATATATACCGCTCACGTCTGCGTAATGTAGGTCCACAGTCAAGCATCTTGACTAATTTACAGTACACAGTAGAGTAGAATTATAATTCCTTTATCACCATGACAGTAATTGAGTGAAATGCAAAGCATTTTTTTGCATATCAAATATACATTTTCATAATTCTTGTAAATGTTTACAGCAAAACAGGATTGTGAAAACAGGGCAGAGGTATAAGTTTTCAGAATACAGTGTACACCTTCTAGTGCTGCTCATTTTACTGTGTGTTTTACAAGCCACCAGGAAAAATCAGAACATTACAGTGAGTACAGCTTGGCCTTTTGTGCTTGTTTTTAAGAAACTTAATAGCATCAGTTCTGATTTTGTTGAGATAAATGAACAATTGATAATTACTGATAAGGATCTTTCTTAATTTCTGAAAACTACGTTATATTCCAGAAAAAAAACCCAACCGCCTAAAATTAAATCACTCTCCTCCTCAGATTTGAAATACCAGCTTTCACAGATACACATGCAGTGCATCTGATGAAAAAATCAACAGCAGGTGGGAACAAGTTATATGACACTGCAGGTAAATTAGATGCGTGATAGTTCACAGACAAGAAGCAAATAAACCATTGAAAAAATCCCTGTGAGTATTGAAAATGTCACCGCTGCAGTTTTATCTGTATAAACAAAGTCAACACCACTGTTTTAGGACAGAGAATATATTTATATGTAATTAACATATACCTGATGTTATAGGTGGTAAACCGTCTGTTCATCAAATTCAGCGAACTGTAATATGAACTATTGCATATTGTGTAATACTAACAGCAAATGCTTAATTGAACTAACATGATAGTGTAAAAAAAAAAAAAAGTGACAGGAAAGTGGGGGGGAACAACAAGAGAGGAAGCATCTGTACATCAGAAGATGTGGAGAATTTCAGGCGCATAACTGAATAAACCAGGAGGATGTTCACGACCATCAATCTCATTACGCAAAGAGATTACTGGGCCTAGACTGATAAGAACTCTGCAAACTCAGAGGATCATCACATTCCAAGCCAAAGGTGAAACGTACACTGTGAGGAGGACCTACGGCCTTCCTCCCAGAAGACCACCCCCCATGATTTGAAGACCCCTGACCGTAGTTTTAACAACTTCTGCACAAGCGTAAAGGACTGATAAGCTAATTACCATACGAAGCGGAAGTAGGCGGGTTCAAGTAATGAATATGTATATGTGTATAATGACTATGTAATACTTTGCAGTATAAGATTGAAACAGAGTGCCCTGGAGGGCGCCGTCCGTTGTTGGAGCAGGAGACTCCCCGGCCGCCCAGCGCTGTTTTGCTTGTTGCCGCTTGCTAAATAAAGAAATTGGGAACTCTGACTCAGCCAAATTTAAGAAGTCAGTTTATAACACCTGACATTACTGGCACCAAACCCACTTTATGGAAATAACTAAGACACTGTAGAGACATAAAATCATATACAAGCAGTGTCCAGCCTTGCATCTTGTAGTGTCAGGAAGTCTCTTGTCCTGAGAAATAACAGAGGAGGAAAAGGATATTACATTGGATTTGTCAGCCCAATTAATTTTTTTCTTCCCTGCTTTGAGTCCAGTGTTAGGTTTTATCTCACAGTTTATTAAACACCAGCAGTGAAGCCTCAAGGAAGACTTAGGCCAGAGTTTAATTGTATGGTGGTTTTGGCATGAGTACCACCATCTTGATTCCTACTCTTGCCCACCCATGGGCAGCTTTTTCTCTGCACAGAGGCTGAGAGGACAGTTTCTTATGGTAAGAATAAACAACAGTGGTACATTGCTAGGAGTCTTTATCCAACTTTCCTCCCTGATAAATGCAATAATGGAAAACAGTTTTGTGGGTTTTCCATTTGAAAGTGGCATAAAAAAATGGGGTTCATGGGACCAATATTATCCATTTCTAAGGGTGTCCATTATTTGGAAATCTTTCTTTCTGAACAGAAGAAAGCCATTCCTTTATGTTCTGTGAGACAAAACTTCTTTATAGGTTATTTAAACATACCATATTCTTTCACCTCTCTTGAGCTTTTTAAAGTTGTTGAAAATTAGAGCATCTCAAGAGGGTGACTGAAACTTCAGTTTAGACACATATCTTAGTGTGAAATGAACAGCTCTTGTAAGTATTTATCTGCTCCTATTTAGATAGGTAGTTCTGTTCACATGTGTTATTTTAAACCGGTTAAAGTCATCAGATAGGAAACTCAGCCATTTCTATAATTTGGTGAGAATTATGGGATCCCATAGACCTGAACACTTGGAAGACTTCTGAAGCAAGCATCCATCTGTAGTTGTATCATGGCCTTGAATGCAAGTGATTCTGAAGAGGTCCTTCTTTCCTTTTTTTATTCAGATTTTCTGTTGGAAAACATCCATTGGTCACTCAGAAATTTAGACTTTCCAAAGGCAAATATAAAAAGCAAAACACAATTATTTCCCTAGTTTGGTAAGACTTAATAGTGTATAAAGAGGAGAAAATATGTTAGACTACCAGTTGGAGGGAAAGGCAAGACATCATTATTATTCTGCTGTTTAAGTGGCATCCAAAACAAAACAAAGTGCTTAGCAAAACTGCTTTTCAGGCAAAAGAAAACATAATCTTTGTTCACAGTTCACAGCAAACTATTATCCAACACAGAAGAAAAGGGGTTTATATGATATATGTAATGGTATGCTAACTATAAATAAACCATAAACCCCATTGTCTAGTGCATTTTATATCAGACACACAGAAGCTACATAGTCATATTCAAATGTGCATATTCTAATCTACTGTACCTAATTAAAGTGAAGCAATGATTTTTGAGGTGAATAAGAAAATGTAAGTTATGAAAATCTGGAAAAAGAAGAATGCTTATGCCATCTTTATCCATCGTCCCAGTTTCCTTGTGGCATGGTTTTCCTTTCTTCTCAACACATTTTGAATTTCAAAAAAGGAAGACATGTAATGAAGGGTGTCAAAAAATAGAGATAGCAAAAGTCTGCCAAGAGGAAATCAGATCTGTGACACTGAAACTATATTGAGAGATCACTGACCTCCTGAGAATTTTGCTAGCAAAAAAATATATGCATGGAAGAAGCCAGACAAAAAAAAAAAAAAAAAAAAGAAAGAGAAAGACTTCTCTTAAAAATACAGAATTACCTGAAAGATATTTGCTCAGCTACAGTAAAAAGAGAGAGGACACTGAAATGTTATGAAAAGACTCTCCACAGCAGTACGTCAGGTGGACCTCTTTTCAGTGACAGAATTGTAAATTACAAATTCTTCAGATAAATCCATATAAAAAGTTCATGCTCCAGCTTCTATATGAAGGAGAGATTATTTTTTTACTTTAAAAATCAGACACTTCAGATGAGAGAGGCCAGGGAACACAGAGGTAGAAGGGCAGACGTTACAGTTCAGCAGTAACAACGCATTCAACGTTTGTTTTGTATGAGCATATACTATGGACCAAGACAGAAATGTGGATGCCTCTCCCTTCTCTTTCCTCAAAAAGCTAGATTTGTGCAAATGAATGACACAGATTCATGTTTGTCTGACCCCTTGAATATCAGGGTACTAAGTGCCTCATGGGTTTATTTCAGACTGTTGACAGCTTGGTGGCAGAAGCCTACTTGCAGGAGGCAAATGCCTTGCTTTTCCCTAACTTCTGGCCAGCTGTCATTCACCTATGGCCAGGAAATTTCCTTTGTATTCTACATTGTTACAGATTATTTTAAATCTACTTTTAGAATGAGCCTATGTGTGGTCATATGACGATATGGGTTTTAGTTCCCAGCTTTGTTGACATTCACAACTAGCACTCTGAATTCTTTCTCAAGGAATACTTCATTAGGCAGACAGCTTTCTGCATGTAAAGAAAACATAAAAATCTTTAAAATATCTAGCTTTAAAAATTAAACTGAAATATCCTACAGCAATTCTATGCTTTTCTGTCATATTAACACATGTTTTCAGCGCTCATTATTGTTGCATAAATTCAGCCACAGTGTAACTTATTTTGACTTAAAGGGATCTTTCCCAGGAATGCAGTTAACCCTACATGTCTGTACTATGGCTGAGGTTTTCTGCAGGAAGCTTGAGACTGATTCAGTGATGAGATCTATGAATATGTTGTGCTTATACCAGAAGGAAATCAATTGTTCTCAGAAAGAAGCTGTGTGGGAGAAGAAAAGGTGGATGGGAAAAGGAAAAGTGGAATCCTAGAGCAAACGAGAGGAATAATGGAATTTGGGAAGGTTGAAAAAATTATGAGTCTTTTTGTCCTAGAGACTCCCTTGGTGTTAAATTATTGCAGTCTCGCTTAAATCAAATCAGACAACCTTCAGGATGACCTGCTTTGGAGTATGGCAGCCTGGCTGAGGAGTAAAGTGTCTCGGCAGGAGCATGTGTGACTCACATTTTCTGCCAGACGGGAGCTGAAATTCCGAATATCGCATTTTCATGTCTGAAGAAAATCTTCAGTGTTTTGGATAGTGCTCCTCACGCTGTGTAAACCCACTGCCAGATTAAGCATTCATCTGAAGTGCCCAAGCAGAAAGGGCAGGTGGATGGATCCTCTCAGGAAGGGGTCTGTGGAATGTGTTCTGCATTGTTGTTCAGGTTCTCCACTTTTCATTTATTGTCCTATGCCAGGTTTTGAATCATGAACATTTCATCGCCTACGGATTTAATGATCATGTCTCCTTTACTGTATACTCAGACATATTTGCTCCTATTACACAGATATTGGTAAGATGGCCCCCATCTCTGGAGTTTGTATTCTTTATATATTCCTATGTAAAACTGTTTCCTCTTGTTGACAATTCACAATTCATGTTCTAATCCTTTAAGGTAGCCCTCCCTCTTCCCATTCACCTAGAAGTAAGAGACACACAGGTGCCAGAAGACTAAGACACAGTGATAAAATCTGATAAAGGTGATTTTATGAAGCTCTGAACTAAAGAAGATTGCATTTTCTCCTGTAGATATGTTTTATATGTTTTCCCCCACACTTATAATACCTAGAGCTGCATTCGGTTGAATTACAATTATGTTCAGAAAACTATAATGAAGGTGTTGGAACTGCATGACAATTCATCAAGATTATCTTGAAAAGAGCAAAGATTTTCTGCCTTGAAAAAGCTGTAAAGTCTTCATACATCTCCTGATATTCACAAAGGGAGGGTGTCTCCTCTGGATTTCTACACTGATGTTGGATCAATCTCCTTTCCCCTCTGGCTTCTCTGGTGGAACAGGGAGAATGGTTTGCAGAATGCACCCAGCATGACGGTAGTTTGTAAGCCATGTACAGAGATACTGTTATGACTTCTCTAAGTTTTTATCATCAACACTGTGAGGTAGAAAAATGGAGCTTTCCTCCAGAAATACAGTTCCTTTCCTCAGCTCTTGCCCCTAATCCGGGTTTTTGGAGGAACTGTGGTTCAGATGGTGTTGGTGTTTTCAAACTGACCATTGGGTCATCTGTGATGTGAAACAGTTGAAGAAGGGAAGGGGAGCCAAGTGCTGAGTGTGGTGATGTAGTAGGGAGGGTGGGGGCTCACCACTTGGGAAGCTACAATCACTTCTGCTGTCACAGTTGTATCCTTTACAGCTGTGAGCCAGGTGTGCTCAAAAGCTAGACCTTGAACACTCTGCCAGGGAGAGTGTGCATGTGTGGATCATAACTGAGTGAGAAAAGGCAGCCTTGCTATCACTTGTCCTGGGAAGGGACCAGGGGGTGACAGTGTGCTACGGAGAAGTGGCAGTCTTGGCTCCTAGTTGATTATTTTGCAACTCTGTGCTTTCCATGTGTCCTGATCCAATGTCAGGGGAGGTTTCGATATGATCCCAATAGCGAGGTTAAGACACAAATGAGGTCAAATGCTGTATACGCAAACCAGTTTTTTATTATTAAAAAACTGAAAAGGGGTAGTGATAGGACAGAATGGAAGACAGAAATAAAGAAAGCGTGCAGGATAGTATTGCAAGAATAGCCACCACCATGAATCCAGCAGCGTCCCGTTGGTTCTCTGTCTTCATTTCTTAGGTGGTGAGTGCACACGGATCTGACTTCGATGGTGAGTGTACACAGGGCAAAGTTTTCTGTTGTCTTTTTAAGTTCATTGTACCTGCTGATTAGCATATCTGCCCACCTTTAGGTTTTTTTCTCTGGTCCCACAGGTTTTTGCTGCATCTGGCTTCTGGGGCAGAAATGCTAGCCTCATATCTGTTCACTAGCAATGCAAGCATGTTGTCTGGCCTACACAATAGAGCCACAAATGGCTACATGATGGGGCCAGTGATAAACAATTGGTGTCAGTCAGTGGCTTATCTAAGAAGTTTGACAATGCAACTGCAAAAGAGTGGGGGGCTGCATACATCAATACACTCCTGCTTCCTTGGGTGACATTCCCTAGACTAATCCAAAGGCCGCAGTAGCTTGTCCTTGAGGTTTACACAGACACAAACAAGCTTTGAGACAGTCATTTGACATTTCAGTATGTCACACCCTGGTGTCTTCTGTTGAAATCCTGTTCTGCAAACCTGTTGTTCGTGAACAGGGAGAAACTTCTCAAACATTCATATTCTCAGCTATCAACCTCTCTTCCTTGGACAGTCCAGCCCCACCGCAGCCCGTGGGCTCTGCTAACATCATTTCTGTTGTTGGTCAATGGGCTGGATCAACAAGCTCATCTGTTGAAGGCAGGGAATAAACCTTTCTTCAGAGCCTTTCTTCAACTCAGTCATTCTCCTGCTCTAGTTTGTCACATAGCACAGAGCAGGAGGTATCATGGGGCTGTGGAGAAGGGTGATGGTGAATATTCTGTGACACAGTATTTTTTTTAGGAACCTGTAAAAGTGGAACTTATTCTTTCACCTGCCAGACAGTATCTAACTCACACACAAGATCACAGACCACATCATGGACTGAGCACCAAGGGTCCTCGCAGTCCCAGTTCCCTTGGGCCACCCTGTGCTGCAGCTGGAAGTGTGACTGTAGCCCAGAAATGCCACATGGGCTGTTTCTAATTCAGGGAGCACTGGGGGCCTGATGCACTGCTGACTTACTTAGCCAAAGCTGAAGTCTATGTAGATATGATTTCATTCTTAATGGGGTCTAAACTAGGTTGATTAAAATAAGGTCGTATGCATTTTTAGATCTTAGTGTGGAGTCATGTCTCTTTTTCCTCTTTGTGGGGAAGATGGCAAGCGGTGTTTTTTTGCTTCTCCAGAGAAGAAAGTAGCTTCAGGCCAGCCTAAATGTAATGAAGGCCACATGCAAAAGAAAGCAATTGAATGGATAATATTAGCATAAGTGTAATGAGGGTCTAAGGTAAGGAAGGGCTGGAAGTGGTATCCTATTGGGAGCAGAAGGGTCAAGAAACCTTTCTAGTTTTAATGAGATCCTTTCTCAGTGAGTGACTCAGCTAGCTTGCAAAAGCAGGGAACAGATGAGAACCTTTCTGGGGCTGAGTGCAGGGAGACTGATCCACCTCCTTGGCTGTAACGTGCAAGTAAAGTAAGAGCAAGTCCAGAGAAAAGCCAGAGGAGCAGCCTGCAGTAATTATCTTTTATTAGGACAGGCACCAAAGGTAAGTGTTTCTGTAGTTAAGGGGACAGAATGACTTCTACTTTGCCTTCACATCCTCATAAGTCTCTTAGACTTAAATTCACTGACTCACATAGTTCCTATCTGAAACTATTACCATTTTTAAAGCTTAGAAGAAGGTTTGTTGAGCTAACTTTGGGTGTCAGGAAATTTTCTCCACCCCAAAAGGCTAAATTTGCAGAACCAACTGTATTATCATATTGGTATGAGCAATGGTCCTGGTTGGCTCCCTTCCCTTTCCCCCCAGTTTTGCTTTCATAAATTAGGCCTCTAATCTTACACACTGCTAATATCTTGATTATTCTTCAGAGAGGGGAAACAGCTAGTATGCATATTCAGCCATTATGTTGAGCACCGTATAGTATTGATAAACAATATGGTCAGTGATTAGACATCTGTGTGGCACACATGAGACCTTTGTGCTACTCTTTCTGAGTGGTATTAATTTTTATTATGCGCTTTTGTGAGGAGAAAGAGAAAATCCAGAAATCTTCAGCTTTATTGGAATCTTTTAGATCGCAATTGTAAATGTAGATGCAAAACTCATTTACAAATGTCTATTGATAAATGAAGTGTTATGTAGGAATTAATTTACTTTCATGTTTATGTTACTCTGTGTGTGAATTACAGTACTATAACAGAATCACTGAAAAAATATGTAGTCCTAATTATGAAAAATATAGCGGCATCTGGGAAGCTTGGGGAGGTGCCAACATGAGAGCCGATGTCATTATGGTTTAAAAGCTGGAACAGTGGTTTCTAAATACAGAACGTTTCTCACATATTTTATAGCTCTGGGAACTAGCAATGTCAAACCCATTCAAAGCTTATGACTTGCATAAATGTTCATGGCATGAATTGGAAGGTAAGATTTTTAAGAACATGTTTAAAGTTAATTACTTTAGGTTAGATAACTCTGTATAGGGCATTTATCAATAAAAGAATAGAGGTCTTTTAGTGTCAGAAGGTGCATAATCACAAAAGACAGACTGTTAGAGTGGTGGATGAGTTATGCAAGGCAATTCTAAACAATCATATTAACTATCTTGGTCTTTACCAGGCAAAATTGCAAATTTTAATCATAGCAAAACCAAACAGAGTAATCTAACCCTATTCTAATTGCACAAAAGGCTACATCTACTCAAGAAAGATATTTGAATGTCTTTTTTCACAACCCAGTCTGGGGAAAAATAAAAAAGAATTTTTAAGGAAGTAAATACAGTTTAATACTGGTTCTGTTGAAATAACAACCCACTAGCCTCATCATACATTATCCATTTCTTAAAATTTACATAATTTTCTTAGTTGTATGAATTCTCAGGCATAGGCACAGAAATCATAACTCTTTAATAGTAAAAAAAAAGTGCCTAGATATAGAGATTAGAAGTCCCAACAATCTGTATGTCTGTGCAGTTTTGAAACAGTAAGAGAAAGTGAAACAGTGCAGAATATGGGATTTGGTTACGGATGTGGAACAGCGAAAGTTTAGTCAAACAATTTTTTATGTTTTCTTTAAATAAGACATGTGGCTTCCTTTCTGTGTGCTTAATGAAAGACAGTGATCTGTTAATGATGATTGCTTCATAGGAAGTCCCACCCCTCCATGTCCTTCCTAAACCTTCATCTCTCAGGTCAGCTATGTTAAAGGTATGCCTGAAAAGTGCTCAGAGAACATGTGTCCTCATCTGGGACTTTCTCCAGAGAAGAAAAGACATTTCCTTTCCAGCCAGGGCTTGATGGCAGTGGCAGAGGAAGTAAGGCACACGGGACTTGCTCATACCTGAGCACCGAGCCACGTGGCGGCCCTGGAGAGGTTTGTGCTGACCAAGGGCCATGTAGTGGCTGCTATCACTTGGGGAGCAGCTTGAGAGGGCAGACCCAAGGAACTGTCAGGGATACTCCTCATTGTCCTTCCCAGCTGCAGCCTGTGCAGTGAAAAGAGATTTGGATCAGTATTATGCTGTTTCTCTGTGCCTCAACAGGGCTGACAGTTTTCACCATAGCAGAGGTCTGCTGTCCTGGTTTTGACTGGGACAGAGTTAATTTTCTTCGTAGTAGCTGGTACAGTGCTGTGGTTTAGATTTAGTGTGAGAGTAATGATAACATACTGATGTTTCAGTTGTTAAGTAGTGCTTATCCTAAGTTCAGGATTTTTCCATTTCCTATGCTCTGTCAGCGAGGAGATGCACAAGAAGCTGGGAGGGAGCATGGCCAGGACAGCTGACCCAAACTAGCCAGAGGGCTATACCATAGGATGCCATGTTGTACTGGGTCTGGCTGAGCTGGAATTGGTTTTCCCCTATAGAAACCCTCACGGTGCTGTGTTTTATGTTGGGAGCTGGCAGGGTGTTGATATCACACTGGTGTGGCTACTGTTGAGTGGTGCTTACACAGCACCAAGGCTCTTTCCGACATTTCCCCCTGCAGCAGGATGGGGTGGGCAAGATCTTGGGAGGGGACACAACCAGGACAGCTGACCTGAACTGACCAAAGGGATATTCCAGACCATATGATGTCTGCCCAGTATAAAGCTGGGAGAAAGGAGGAAGGGGGTGGGGTCACCCTTGGTGCTCCGAGGCAACCACTACACGTATGGGAGCCCCGCTCCTGAGAAGGCCCGACAGCGCCTCTTCATGGGAAGGAGAGAATAAATCTGTTTTCTTTTTTTGCTTCTGTGTGCGGACCTTTGCTTCACTTTGCTTATATTAAAACTGCTTTTGTTTTACCCACAAGGGTTGTTCTATCTTATTTTCTTTCCCCTCTTTGCCCTGCTGAGAAAACAAGGGGAAAGGGGGAAAGTGATAGAGCAACTTGGTGGGTACTTGGCATTTAACCATGGTCAAACCACCACAGTCTTTTCTGGCACCCAACGTGGGGCATGACAACAGCAGTTTTATATTAAGTGTGCTGTAGCTACAGTAGTTATTAAGCGACAAGCTCTTGTGCTGATCCCAGGTTTGTTGATTGCGCTGCTTATCTTTATTTTGCTAAGCTTGGGAACATGCTGCAAGAAATTGGGAATATCATAAGTGGTTTTATTTTGCAGGTTCCCGAGGTACTTATTCATCCTTATGTTAGCTCATTGATACTGTTCATTAATGCTGTTTGCCTATTGTGGGTTGTAAGGAGCTCTGTCTGTTTTTGGTGTAAGAGAAGGCAAATTTTGAGTGAGTCAATACCAAAATGTGCCCTGAGGCAGCCTGTTCCTGGGTGGCAGGGGGAGTGGAAGGATTTGGGCAGATTCCTAGGATGGTTATCACCTCCTGTAGCCTGGGATCTTACCCCTGAACAGGCAAGCAACCCCTCATAATTGACACGTGATAGAAGGGTGCCTGACAGAAGATGCCTTATAGAAGGGCGCCTTGCCTATCCCAGTGAGAAACAGCAACTTCTAGCGCTGTACTGGGGCCTGGCCTGTGCTTATCGAGCTGCAGTTCAGCACTCTCAAAGGACTGTGGTTGAGATGGGAACTCAAACAATAACAACAGCAGTAGAGATTGCCCCGGTAGTAAAAAAGAAACAGTGGACAAGAACAACAGGTCCATACCCTCGATTAATAAGGGAGGAGAAAGAAGAGGAAGAAGCTGGTCCTTCAGCAAAGGAATTGGAAGAGGGAATATCAGATCTCAAACAGGGGCTTGCTCAAATCCCTCCAAGGGAAGGAGTCAGGATATACCAATATATTGACAATGTTCTGATTGGTGGCTCTGATCCTGCTGCAGTGGGACAGACCCAGAGAGAGATAAACTGATTGCAACCATACAGGAACAAACCCACCAGATCTTAGCAACTATTGATGTAGAAGATATGTTCTTTATGGTCCCCATACAGGAGGCAGACAGATCGCTTTGCCTTTACATGGGAAGACGTGCAATTTACTTTTACACATCTCCCTGAGGAATACTACCATTCACTGACAATTGCTCATTATGCACTAGCACAGGAGCTTGCTCAAATCCCTCCAAGGGAAGGAGGTGGCATTCATGAAGAATAAATCTGTTTTCTTTTTTTGCTTCCACATGCGGACCTTTGTTTCGCTTTGCTTATATTAAAACTGCTTTTGTTTTACCCACAAGAGATGGTCTATCTTATTTTCTTTCCCCTCTTTGCCCCATTGAGAAAACAAGAGGAAGGGGGGGAAGTGATAGAGCGACTTGGTGGGTACCTGGCATTTAGCCAAGGTCAAACCACCACACATGTGCAGTATATAAACTGGGGGGAGTTGGCTGAGAGGGTCTGATGGCTGTTCAGGCATCGGTCAGCAGGTGTTGAGCTATTACATTGTGCATAATTTGTTTTCATTTGGGTTTTATTTCTCTTTTTGCTTTATTATTATTATTATTATTATTATTATATTTTAGTCATTAAACTGTTCTTATCTCAACACAGAAGTTTTAATTTTTTTTTTTCTAATCCCCCTCCCCATCCACTGGAGAGGGGAGGAGCAACAAAGTGTCTGCATGGTGCTTAGTTGTTGGCTGGGGTTAAACTACATCTACTTATATCAGCAGTGGTAGATGGTGTAATGTACCTGTTAATAGCAAAAACAGTTTTAAAATGTAGAAATTCTGAGTCCTTTGCAAACAGCTTAAAAAGCAGCATCAACAATGGCATTTCAGTGCTGTTAGTATTACCAAGCCAGCACCACCACAGAGCCAAAAAATCTTGTTCTTTTTTTGGAGGTGCTGATCTGTGCAAGAATGAAAAATATCAATTTAATTTAAATAATTTTAATCCTAAACAGTGGCCAAAAATACCACATCTTGACTTTCTAATCCCATGCTGAGTTTGTAGGTGTGGTACTTAGAAAGCAGATTTGTACTTGGAAATTGTTCAGAGTTGGTAAGAAATCACTGAGAATATTCAGAGAACAAGAGGAATATTTTGTCTTGCAATTTTCTGGCTAGAATCTTATTTTTATCCAGCTCTTCTTGTTATGATATGTTCATAAAATTGAGCTAACTCCTCTCTAAGTCTCCATACCCGTAGGCAGGACAGAGGGCTTCTACTCACAAGAAACAGCTAGGACAAATTTAGTTTTATGGTTGATGGAAAATTTTCTTCATTTGTAGCTGCTGGCAAATGTAACAGTGAAATGAGGTGCAAAATTTATTTGGTTAGGTACAGTAAAGATGAAGTGTATAAAACAAATGGCCCAACATATTTTTTTAATATTCATAAAAATATGAAATTTACTCTACCCCTCACCATGTTCCCTCTTCCTTGCCTACTGCCAGAAAGGCTAGATGCAATATGTAGATACCTAGTAAAATGCACATCATATTCTAAATTACAATTATATGTATAGGATTACATGTTGTACAGAAGTCGGCATAGAATAGGAAATAAAGAGTCTTACTGAAGAGAATTCTTAAATATTGAAGATTCCTAAAGATGATAAATTCTGTGTCTGAAACCAAAATAATCTTCTAAAGAATTTTTACCTAATCAAGAAAAAATTGAACAAATACTCCAAAAGATAATTATTAATAAGAACTTCTTAGATACTCCATTGTATCCTTTCTGTAAGCTGAAGTCCATTCAAAAGAAAGTTTGGCTGTTCTTTATTATTTGATTATTGAGACATCTACTGTATATTTCATTGCGAAATAACAAAAAAGGCAGACCTTGAAAAACGAATCTAGTTTTGTTATGATTTTCTGACATTGGTGAAAGAGTTCTACCTTTCTCTAATTAAATTTTTGTATTACTATTGGGGTTTGTGTGTGTGTGTGTAACAGCAATATAACTCTCGCTTACTTTTTGTGTAGCATTTCTTCCTTACTTCAGGAACAATAGCTGCTGAATTACCATCATTCTTACTGTGTTCATGTCAAGAAATTAAAACTCTTTGGATCAGGGATGGTACAAGAACTATAGGTAAGCATGAGAACTGAAATTAGTGCACAGAGATTGAAGTTATTTTATTTCCTAGAGGCTTTGCATGTCTTTTCGAATATAAAATAATCCCTTTGTAGAAACATGACATTTCATGACTAATTAAAATGCATTCTGCAGGCCCCTAGAGAATTTGTCTGTCAGTTTACTTATGTATCTTCCAATTTAAATGCCTTTTAAAATATGACCTCCTAATGGATTTTAAAAACCACAGATATTCAAGATTTATATTTTTCAGATGTGTAATAGCTGATCCCCTTAAAAAACCCCTGACATCAGTTATGAAGTTGGGAACTGCATAAGATACAGTCAGGGATATAACTTTCTTATAGTTTGGGTAAATAACCCAGTGAACACATGAAGGGAAGATTAAAGAACTAATTATTTGTATTTGTCCTTGCAAGAGAAAAAAAAAAAAACAAGTCACATCATACCTTGTTAAATAATGTCTATATATATAATTCATACAGTGATTATAAATGCTGCACATTTTATATATGTTTGTGTAACTTAAAACCACAGCTGGATAAATTTAACTCCTAGTCAAACTGCGGAGTGATAGGAAGGATGCGAAAGAGGCAGAAATAAAAGAAGAGAGGGGAAAACAACTTTCGGGGTACTGTTCTAAGAAACTGTCCTGCTTTGAAAGAGTGATTGATCAGCTTGTCAGGAAAGTCCTGCCACTCTGCCACTGCCAACCAGAGTGGAGGGAGACACCGCACACTGATGTCCTGGCTCAGATTCCAGATCAGATATGGGAGCTAATAAACCACAGGCTGAAGGCAGGAGAATTTGTGACCACCATCAGGTTATTTGGCTTGAAAGAGGATCCTGAAGCAAAGAAGAGGTTTATCCTAGATGTGAACATTGCCCATGGCAGGGGGCTGAGGCATGTGGGAGAGGGAGAATGTAGGAATGAGCTGAAGGGCAGCTTGCACATCCCTCCTGCCCCTGGCACATGTTACAGTTGATGTGTCCTCTTGCATCCTTAGACCACTGCTGTGCTAAGGGACCTCAGAAAGTGGGATGCACACATGCTGTCTGTGGAAGAGGTGAATGCTGTCCCCAGCTGAGTTGGCCAAGTACTATTTTGATTCTTTGTGGTCAGAGGAGGAAAAATCTGCACGTAGTCTGTAAGAGTATCTGTTTATATTACTTCTGTCTCCCCCTCTTCTTGAAGACATCTCAGGGCTGTATTTGAAGACAGCAGAGCTATCTTCTCTGGGTGTTGAAATTATTTACAGGAATGCCACCACGACTCAGCCCAGCGACCGCATGGCTGGAGAGAATGCCTGCAGCAGGCACAGAGCACTATGGATGTTTAGTGAAGGTAAAACCAGACCCAGTGTAGATTTTATCTTCTTCAGTGAATAAACACCCTTTCAGGAGCAAAATTTTACTAGTTCATGGAGTCTTTCAAGGAACAGGCTTCCATTTTAACACGAGATGCAGACTTGACCCTAGGGAAGGATTTTTTCACTTGATATCTGATTCATGTTATTTCCAATTCTTCTGCTTGCCATTACAGCCATTTCCTGCCAGCCCATGGCTTTAGTATCAACTCTTAAATTTGTAAGAACAATTTTGACATACATTGGTACTTTTAAGACAGATACAGAAAGGACTTTTCCAGATAATTGATTGGTGGAGTAACCCTCACTGACATCCACAGCAGGTCTCTTGTTGGAAACAACAGACTTAGATGTTGACATTTTATGTGGGATTCATCCCACTCACCTGAAAAACAGGCCACTTTTACAAGCTAGGCAAATAAAGAAAGGCTAATTTACAGAGTGATTCATCCCATCCTAAGACAAGTGGCTGAACCTGGAGGCATTGTTTTTTCCAACTACTATGAAGGTAGCTGGATTGCTAAATGGAGCTCAACATGTAACTGGGATGGTTGAAGACAGCTGAGATGAAAGCCTTCCCTTAAGTGCAAAAATGTCCAGATACAGATGTGTGGGTAGGATTCTGATTCTCAACCTCCTTACGAAGCACATCTTTCATGTTCTGTTTTATGTCTTTTTCTGTAACCATGAAACTCGTATAACCTCATTGTGTTAAGGTATCAGATCAAAAGACATACAACTCTCTAACAAATTGAGATGAACAATGCAGTGACTGTCACATCTACTGAGTTTCACAGGCCTTATTTTAGATCCACACTAGTTTCCATTTACAGTTTTGTCATGGTTTAAACCTGACCGACAGCCAAGCACCACACAGCCGCTCACTCACCCTCTATCCCAGTAGAAACCAGGACAAGCTTCTTTGTGCAAGAGGCAGAAGATAAAGATTTTTAATTGCCTGTCTGCAGCAGAGAAGCAATTCAGATGAAATTATCCTGGTTTATATCTCCCAGGATAAAAGCTACCATCCTGATTCCTCTGAAAACCATTAGCATAGCTCTCGTAATCATCTCAGCACGGACCATATCTCACATATTCAGCAGCTCCCCCTTTCTACCTACTAATTTGTGCCTTCAGTCTCGATCCTGTCCACACAGAGACTGGAGGAAAGCCACCTGAGAAAAAAGAAAATCCTGCAGCTTCCCCAGAATTTTGCTCAATGGAGCCAAGTGACCAGGAACTGGTAAATTCTTCTGGAACAACATTTTTGAAAGGAAGTTTCAGATATTTCATGTCTCTGCCCTCCTACAATGTTATTAGCCAGTGCAGTGGGTGCCTCTGACTCTCTTGGGTAGCTCCTTAAACAAGAGAGTAACCCCCTTTTTTCTGCATCAGCCTTGGTGGGGATGGGGTTGATCCTCCTGTTATCCCAGAAGTCCACCACTGCTGCCTGCCTGCCCTGTGCTTGCTTTGCATCTCCTGGCCACATAAAAGCTTTCTTGCCCCGTGGTGCAAGGATGGCTGAAACTCTCTTTAACAGGTCCTCCCTGCAGAACAGCCTTGCTCCTCTGAGAGTGGGAGCACCTCCTCCCCACCCAGCCCTTCGGGAACTCTCAGGGACAGAAGTGTTGCTGTTGGCGTCGTTTCCAGGAATTAGACAAACTTTAATGATCTTTACCTGTGACTGAGAGTTGAGCACGGGAGAATGCAGGCTCTGAAGGAATGTCCCATCTTTGATCTTGTGCCCTGCTCTGCTGTTGAGCACGATGTTATCTGAAGCTTAGGCAGGAAATACAGAGATGGTTGAGGACATGCTGGACTGCTTCTGAAAGAGCCCATAGAGCAGAAAATAGAGTGTTATTTAGGATGGGAACAATAGTAAGTTTGTTTAATCAGGCAGGGGTTTTATTAGACCTCAGGTAATGAAAATATCTTGAACAAAATAATATTGTTTCTGTTCAGTGGACTGTGTTAATATTGGTTATGTTTTATCAGTGATATGTAAAAAATGGCTTATTTGTATTGAAATAGCGATATAGTTTATCTTATGAAATGAAATGTATGATCATGTTTATTTTCCAATATATTTTTTTTCACATACAGAAAACTTTTCTAAGAATTTATATACCAACAAGGTACAAGAAACTGTAATTTTATGCTTGAAAGAGGAACAGACAGAAAACAAGCTGAGTCCTTGGGGAAGAATTTAATGGCAGAGACTGTATTTCTGCTAGTTAGGATTATGAATTGCTTGGACAAGTAAATTAACCTGGGAGAGCACTGAAGAGGTTTGTATATGTTTTTGGAAGATGTGTTTACTTCAGAGCAGATGAAAGAATCAAAGTGATTATGGTAGGGACTATATAAGGGTGGCTATTCATAGGGCAAAGCCTGAAGGATCAGGGAGCCAGAGGGATCCATGGTTGGATAAGATCATATTTAGATCCCACACCTCAAAAATACGGTTTCTAAACCATTTCTGTACTTTTTGAACACTATTACAAATGAAGACCAGAGCTCTTCTTTCAAGGGTAAGAAGTTTGCTGAGTTTTGGATTTAACCTTAGCTGTATTTCCATAGCACCCAGGCACTCCAGTGAAGACAGACACCTCATTATTTGGTGTTGTGCAGACCAAGAATGAGGATGAAAACTGATGGGGAATTAGGCACCCAGGGAAAACAGGATGTTGGCCCAAGGGAGTCCTCCCACCAGATCTGGTAATTTGGATTGCTGTCTCATACATTTTTGCTTCTTGCATGGGACACAGCATTCCGTATAGATCTTAATTGATTTTTACTGTCCTTTTTCATCCTGCTAGTTATTCTCACTATCACAGAGGTATGTTCTCACTTCATGGGCCACTGACAAGGCCAAACAGTCAGAAACTGCTGCCTGTGTACACATGGCAGGGCTGATGGTGTTAAGTATGAAGGATCCTCCATCCTCAGGGGCTGAATTGGCTGTCCAGGTTGTTCTTTGTAGAAGTATCTACACAGGAGATGAACCCAGGGCACTTCAAGCTTATCACATCAAACCCTTATGACATCAGACGTAGGTCCCCAAAACATATTATAGGCAATGCTTTTATGAGGGCTATTAGACAGAGAGGAAATAAATCCTGTGACTGTTGAAGTGTACAGCACTGTTTCATTGACACATGGTACAGAAATTCTTTTTCTTCGCTTTACAGATTTGCAATTTGAAATTTAAATATGCTTGACAGCACTTGTACTGATAGTTCAAAGGAGACCATCACCAAAGTTATTCATGTTTCTAATACAATTCATGGAGGACTTTTGTTTGTGGTCTTGATTGCATGAAAATACTGCACAGAAACTCACTGTCATGGGGCTGACTTTCTATTCATTTAGTTCATTATTCACCATTTATAAGAATTCACTTTTAATATTTTTATAAAATGTTATAATGCCAGGTGTTGATGATGTCAGTTTGTCATCCTGAAACACTTGAAAGCTAATCTAAGATTTGATATTTTATTTCACTAAGTACCATTATGATTGTATTTAAAATCATACTATTGCTCTGCATTGTATAAAATAGCATCTATATTCCATTCTTGCACTATGCACTATATGTGAGTTATTTCCTAGCTAATACTCAGGCAATTCACAGTAAGTGAAAGGAAGCAATATGAGAATGTACATGCTAAAAATTTACTTCCAGAGTCTACAGTCACATATCTCATCTTGATCCCAGCTGTATGCATAGCTGATTGCATTATTAGCATCTACAGAACTAAAAAAGTCAAGTAAATTACCTTGGGTCTCACAATGGAATGGTTTATCTCAAGGTATAAGGATATGAAGCCTAAAACTGTGATAAAGGTTGAAAACAGCTGTTAAGTGTTGTAACTTCTGTGCTATCTTGACTTCCAAAAGACTGCATCACACCTCTGTGTAGTGCCACTGCTGAGACAGCCATGGGGACATAGCACACCACAGGGTGTGACGCAACCAGCTATGGGACTGTGCTGTCCCAGCTGAAAGCATGACTGACTGTAGGTAATACAATTTTACAGAGACTGCTTTGGCAGATTAACACATTTGACTGTAAAAACCTCCGTGTGGGACACCTGCAAACAGACTGTTTTGGATCTGCCCTTACAGGCAATGGAGATCTGGTCAATTCAGCCAGCGGAGCCTAGAGTACAACTTAATTCACACCTCATGTCTACTCATCTGTTGTCTTCTCCATTGTCTCTAGTGATTAGGGTCTTAGTTTGGTTGGCAACATGTAGGCATCTACAACCATTTGAGATGCCCTAGGGTATGACGTGGGACATATAGGAAATCTGCTCTCCTAGACTGGCAGCTATGGCATGAAATAGCCACAGAAGCTACCAACTGAGGCAATCCCCTAGTGTGCCATAGACACCATTTGTATAGTCCTAGGTTAGTCTTGACCTTGACTGATTCCTACCCTTCAAGCAATATTCAAGCTATACACATTTTGTGGTGGGCACTTGCCTGTCCAGGACTTTCTCTTGGAGTCTAGCTTATGAACTCCAACTTCCCACCTGTCTTCACAAACTGCAGGAAGCAGACAGTAACAAGTGGGAGATTACAGTTGGAGGGCACAGGTAGTTCAAACCACAGTTTGCAGAACTTGCTGGTGGAGAACCAGGCTGGGAAGAACAACCAGTGGCAAGCCTGACAGCAGGAGTGTCTGACCAAATGTATAATGAAGGTGAAGCAGTTTTCAGGGATGGCATCATCCAAGTCAGCATCTGAGTTACAGAAGCTCAGTGTTCACAGCCATATATAAGAAACTGCTGTGGTCTGCACAGTGGCTACTCCATCCACCGCTCACAGGGGAGGCAAAGGCTGTATGCTGCAGGTTTTGCCTGGGGAAACTTCACATTCACACACTGACTTGTTCTTGTGGGTATTTTCTTCCTTATTCTGTTCTATTTGGGTGAGTCCATATGCTGGTTTCAACAGGACAGCCCCCACCATGAGAGTTTGTTTCCTAGGCTTAGCAGGGAGGGGATGGAGAGAAAGAAAAGAGAGAGGCTAAGCAGAACTCAGGCTGCTCTGCCCAAGTGTTTTAATACATATAAAGAGAGGATTTAGTCCTGAGTGCCCACAGCCACTCTCTGGTAAAAGGTTTCCACACGTGAAAGAGCTGTAGCATCCTTAGCAGCTGTCCACAAAACTGGAACAATCTCCTGGCAGATAAATACGGAGAAATGCAGTACATGCTCCTTTGCCCACACACACCTCATCAAGAAACATCATGCATAAAACCCCTGAAAACAGAAACCACACGCAATAAACAAAATCAAGACCTTACTGTGTATTAGGAGGCCAGTGACAATATGCTGACAATCACTTATTATCTTTTGTTAGTTCCCCACAAGGCCAGACTTCTTCATGTAAAAATATTAAACAATGTTTTAAACATCCATTTCAATTATATTTTTTAGTCTGTGAGGTTTTTCTCATTATTTTTTCTCTTCTTGTGGACATGATGATTAAAAACCCCAGTATGTCCACCACTGCTGATGAAGTCGAATCATTGCACTGCATTGGATCTTAGTTCAGGGGCTATAATTAAACTATCTAAGTTCTCTGTCATGCTGTTCTTTGGATCATTAGCTACTTGGTACAAACTGTAAAATTGTGGTCTCACTGAATGCCATTGCACAACTCTCAGTTTTGTTACCAGCAAGAACACAGGACTTCTCACCTGAACTTAACTAATGTCATGTCAAGAAATACATTTCTTGGACAAATGTTATTTCTAAACAAGATGAAATGACATTTACATCAGTTTAAAACAGGTCAAACTCCATGGATTTCAATAGGTTTGTTCTTACACTGTGCTATTAACTCCAGATGAATGTTCTTACATTTGGGTAGTGATATTTAAAGTTGACTTGAATCACTTAGATAAAACCCAGAAAATTAGAGAACATTTGTGTGGAAGGCAGGGCTGAAAATACTGAAAAGAAAATGGCTCTAAAGGTTTCTAAAACTTTCTTTTCTCTGTAAAAATTGCGTGTCAACAGTTGGTGGCTCTACACTGCTTCTGCTTTCCCCACTTGACATCTGGAGCAACACACTAGGACCTTTAAATGAAAAAGTCATAAGGTGAGTGCTTCTGGTCCCTACAAATGCCTACAATGGAGCAGCCTAGAGGAGAGCAGAGAGGTGGGGTTGTATGTTCAGGGCAGCACACATGTCCCATCAGGATAAACAACATATTAGGCACTATGGATGGATTCAGAAGGCCAAGTGGGGTTGATGTGAGCCTTGGATGTGAGTATGTGAGGGAATAAAAGTTCTATTCAGTTTTATTCATTGCTCCCAGCTTGCCAAAAACAGCATCCTCTTTGTTTGTCCTGAAAAATTACCAATACTCTATAAACTTGAAAAGATAATGAGAGGCAATAAAATCTTAAAATATTACTTGTTTCATCTGAGTAACCAGTTAAAACACAGATTTAATTTTAAGACTGAAAGCCAATGGTAACTTCAGCAGTTGAGAGATATGCATATGAAGATATATGGCATTAGGGACTGTTTTCCATTATGAATAACCTCTGAAACAAATGAACCATAAGATAATGCCACACTGTTACTCTGTTTTTGGTACTTGCATTAAAACAATTAGCACTTAAGTAAATAAATCTCTTTTGCTATACAGATGTCCTCTATCTGATAGGCTTCCAAATGTATAAAACTGGACCAACCATCTATTATAAACTGTGGTGTAATGACAATAAACTCTGAAATGTTTTTTGCAGTTGCATTCATTTTAGATGACTGATGTGTTACAGCAGCATCATTCGGAGAAATACATTGCCCATTTATTGCTGTGCAGGAAATTGTTCAGGTAATTATTTTCTAGCTAATTAATCCATTTTTTTTCAGAAAAAAAAAAAACAAAAAAAAAAACCAAACAAGACCAAACAAAAAGCCCCCTGAAAACCAAAGGGCAAAATACAGTACTGTTGTGACAGGGAAAATTGTATTACATTCTTGGATATTGACTTTTCCTTCAGCACTCCCTAGTGGCTCATTATAATGTATCCATACTTTCAGCTGTTGCATACCAATGAAGTAAGCATTAACCATTTCTGAATACTTTTCTGATACAACTGTGTGTCATTAGGAAACATGGGGCAATGTATAGCCATGGCATATCTGTTTCCTCTTCTTCCCAGTCAAGATCCTCCTGGATATGCTTTAGTTTTAATTCACTTCAAAGTGTCTGAGAGTTGAAATTACAAGGCATAAACTCTTCTAATTCCATTAAGTTATAAGGAATGTTGTAAGTAACCAAGCATGGGCAATAAAAACCGCAGCCTTATTTTGGAAGTTACAGAGGATTTTGTAATGTAATATCCATCAAATGCGGCTGGCTTTATGTAAGTACTTTTAAGCAGAATTGCTTCTAAATGTGCCATAAGAGCACATGAGCAGTAACAACAGATTAGATTTTCTGTACCTCAGAGAATGTGTATGCATTTAGCTTAGATCTTACAAGCAGGCAGTTATCAGTGACAGGGAGTGGCCCATATAACAACCATTCTGCCCCCAGATGTTGCTGCAAATCCTGCTGAGTAGGTACCTTCTTCCCACCTCCCGTAATCTCAATTATGACAAGATCTGGCTCTGGGCTGTGCTCTGCTCCCATGAGCTGCCTTGCATTTTCCAGTCTGGGACTTCCAGCCCTTGCTGTGCCATCTTTTTATGCTCGGTCGGCTCTGTGAAAAGAATTCAAATTTTTGTGTTTGTCGTTATCTTTTTTAAATGCACAAGCCACTGAAAGTCAGAAAGCAGAGATGGCCAGGTGGTTAATTCAACTCTTTCCTTCTTTCTGGGAACCAGAAAAGGAGGGGAACAAAGCAGCCAAACCATATTCGAAGAGCTCAGAAGGGGCAGTACAAAGGAAGAAGGGAAAATCTGTCTTTGGAGGAAAGACATCTCTTCCTTTAAAAAATACAAAAGGCTGCATTGTGCCATTTTAGTAGTGATGATGATTAAGGGAAGTGTGGATGTATGTGGCTGCAATAACCATGAGACCAATGGAGATGGGTGCTCTGTGGAGTCCAGAGCTGACAGATTCGTTATACCGTGCACCCTTTGGGAATCTGCTTTCTACTCCAATCTGTCCATGCTCAAATCTATTTCCTTGTGTCAGGGTCTGAGGAGAGAGTCAGGGCTCTAGCACACACTTGGCACCGTGCACAGAAAGGGAATATTTCTTAAGATCTGCACAGCTCCAGGATTATTATTTTGGGATGAGTATTATGGAGATTTGGCAACAAGAGCATGCAAAGATTTTTGTCAAGTACCACCTTATCTCCAGTTGTTTGCATCTTGGACCTCTTTCTGTTACTACAGCACTAAAATGCCAATTTTTCTACAGGAGGTTGGAGGCCCAGCTAGTGACTTGATTTTCAGTACTACTTGGCTTTTCTCTGTTTGTCTCATGTTGTTGCAATTCTTGTTTGAGGAAATCAGTACGTTTTTAAGGATGATTTCTTGTCCTGCTCTACCAAGAGCTGGCTCAAGCAAGAACAGGCTTTCAAGAAATGTAAACTACTCCTTCAATGACATTTCAGGAAGCCCACAGTAGCACTAAATACTGTAGCGTTTGGCAGTGCAAAGGTGGCTGAAGTGGCAACTTTGGTTCGTGGTTGAATATTTCTCAGATATATATCCCTTCATCTCTGGTACATGCCATTTGCCAGCATTTTAGGGACATGACTCCTGATGCAGTCACTAGGCATCAACGATCTTCAGCCTCTTTCTTTGCTTCCAATTCATTTACATATTTTAAGACACAACTGTGTTATAATGAGTATATCCCTCGGAGCATATTCCTAAATTGAGCAAGCACACACACACAAACAATGCCTTGCAGATATTTATCTCTAGTCTTTGATGGGATGCCTTGCCATTGACATGCTGCATTTTTTCAGGCATTGTGAACATTGTCAAGTTGTATCATGTTATGTTGGCCTAGGACAAAACAAAGCCTGGAAAATGTGTGACAGAACTTGAAAATATATTAACTGTGGATCTTTTGTAAAAGCAAAAGGGCACTGAAGTTGGTGAAATTTGGTCTCAGCTTTTCATAATTTTCTTCAATTGCTTGCCAGGTTACATCTATAACAGACAATTCTCTATCCAGTCTGTTAGTCTTTTACAATTTTGTCTGTGGTTTATCCTGTATGTCTCATTATTTCCCTTGTAATAATGACATTTCCTTGGTTCATTTCATCTCAGGAAACTTGCTTTTTTTCTAGCAGAGAAAAAAACCTGTCTTGTCTCTGCATCAGTTCCTATATATTTAAAATTGATTAGTGTTCTGAGACAAAATAGCTTTTTAAGAGAAGTCTGATGTAATCTACATCTTTGTATTAAATCAGCAAAAATTAAATGTGCAGACTATGTCCTGTCTAACAACGGGCAAGGATATAAAAAACCACCTCAGCTCCTCCCTTAAGTATCTGTTGCATACATATAAAAAATCTTTCTGTCTTCCAGCTACGGTAGATCATAAATCAACGAGCAGAAAAACCTGAGTCATCAGTCTCTTTTATAGGATACAAATTAAATTATTTATATTTTTTTCTTGGGCATTTTAATATCAGAGGATTTTCATCTGCCTAGTTGCTGGATCAAAAGACTGTCCCATTTTCACAATCATGTGTGATTGTGCACCGTCACAGTAAAATGCAAAGGTTTTTGGACCTAGTGTGGAAGCATGCTATTTTATGGCAGAATATATCCCGATAATCTTCCCAGAATGCATTGTGAAATCAAGGCTTGACTAATTTAAAGTGCTATCAGATTCAGTGTGCTTACTAGAGAATCTGAATCCCACATGACTGGGCACTGAAATGATAAGGGCCATGTGCAAATGTCCAGACACAACCAGCTTCTTTCTTCAGAGTAGCAGGAGCTGTTTGCAGAATTACCACAGAATTGCTCCTGATTTTCTTTCACCATCCTTCTGTAACTATTAGAATAATTATTCTCCATATATCAATAGTAAGTATTTTCTTAACTGTGACCTACTCTTTCCTTGCCTCTTGAAACTGGCAATGAGTATCCCAGAGCCCATCAAAATCAGTGTACCTGAAAAGCACAGGGAGTGGGATTAACCTTATTTAGCTTTAGGCATTTGCAATATAGATGTCAAATGGTTGTTGAAAGGAGTATATTGCCTACATCATAGCTCCTGAGCCTAGGCTCCCTTCATCATTAGTGCACAGGAAAGACACTAGACCTATTTTAGATGACTACCTTAGGATAAGAAGTTTTGTGTCCCAGAAGGGCCTCCTTCTGTCGATGAGTGTAAAGGGAATCTGCAGTGAATGAAGATAATGTTGACTTCTCAATAGGCATGTGTTTCACCAGCAGCTTTAATAAATGGTATCTTTAACCGTGATAATTACTGATGAAGCTTCATTGTTTTTAACCCCATTGTGAGTCCCCCACTGAATTTTATTCAGTCTTGGCATTCACTGTTCTGTTGATTTCTTGTCATTTAGCAGTTTTCACATTATTTGCTCAATCAAGATAATCTTTGGTGACACCTGATGATCTGTTTGCCTAGTGTTCCAGTTTTGTGGCTTTCATAATAACAGTGAAATAAAAACAGTGTCATGCTGCTTAATGTTTACTGTTGTCCATACTTCTGCCAGTCTCTGGGCAGAGAGTTTGATGGTCCATTGCTGAAATCACTCAGGGCATTGGACCAAAACACCATCTCTAGTGGTTTATTTCCTACAGTATGCAGAGACTGTGGCATGACAATCCCTCTCTGAGGATGACAACCCCATATTTTGTTGGTCAGGCTTTGGTAGCTGAGCATTCCCAGAAGCTGCCAGGCCTATGCAATGTCTTATTTAACCTCCTCCCTTCTCAGTTCACCTCAGTGGTCACAAGGTATTTGTTCAGCCACTCAATTGGTTGGACTTTATTATAATTCCTGGGGGAAACATACCTTGAGAAAAAGTTTTTCCTTTCATTTTATCTTATATCTCTCATATCAGCTTGTAGCTCATCATTACATCTTACATCTTAATATCATGCAATTCTGCACAGGGTAACCTGTACTGAAACATCAACCCAAATGCACCTACAGAGACCTACTTTTCATGATATTAACAATGTTCATTGCTGTCTACAGAAACAACAATCTCAGCACAGGTCACTGTTTCTTCTTATGTTATTTAGTTCATCAGTAAAACACTGAAATATACTTGACAACAACCTTCATGGCTCATTGCAAGTTTTGAGACTACAGGTCTTTAAAACTATAGAATCAAATATCAGAGTGCATGTTAAGGTTGTGTTTTTACCAGTACCTAAATAAGAACATGGTTTGTATTCATCTTACTGAACTGTTTCCTCCTACTGTCTACTGGGATCAGCTGGTGGTCCATGCTCTCCCCAAGATGAGCTAATTCATTAATTCATTGTGTGTTAAATGTAGGCAGGTATCCCACAGTATACTTGGGGGATTTTAGAACAGGACTCACATCACCTCTACATGAACAACAACTCTATGGCCATAATAATATCAGAATCTGAATCAGTATGTTAAAAAATATTGACATCAATGTTACCTGATCTCATAGATGCCTTCTCAGGATGCTTGGTGATAGGATAAGTCTGTTATCTGTTCCATGCACACCTCTCCACATAATGAAGTATTGCTAAGTTATGCTTTTATTGACAAATAATAACTGTAGTAATAAAAAAAGTGGTTTATTCTATGTCCAAGAAGATTTCTTAATCTTATTCTTATTTCTCTCACAAGAAAGCTGCTATTTATATTTTTAGAAGTGAAATACTTGCCTATTTCCACATAAATCATAACACATACTTATCCAAGGCACGTTTCTGTAACTGCATTTACAAAATCACTGATTAGGCAGATCACTCAGCCACTAACCTGCATCTACTTCCATGTTTAACAGTGCTTTAAAACTTCATAAATGCACTGAGGACCTTTTCCATTTCACACTTGTGGCCTGATTTTCTGTCTCCCCAGAGCCTGTTCTCAAATAGTAACTGCATTGATTCTCCCTTTGGGTATGATCCTTGGACTCCACAGGAACTGGTAAACATCCTCAGATGACTAAAATTGTTCTCTTAGGGCACAAAAGCAACTTCCTCTGACATCTATGTCCATACTGCTGTTTCCTAGCATATTGATGTCTATTTTCAGTGTCAGAAAAACAAGGTCTTGAAGGAACTTCAACTTCTAGCCTGTAGGCCTTGCCTTCAGCTTGAATCTGCATACTGGATAGTTTAATAGCCTGTTACTCTCAACTGCAGATTTTGATTCATATTTATTTCTCCCTCTGCCTTCCTCTCTTTTTAGCAATCTTTCTCTCACAAGAAAGCTGATATTGCTTATATTCTTCTGAATTTAAATACTTACCAATTTTCACACAAAGAATGATGACATTTGGTGAGTATGTTTTAACATGATTCTTTATTTCCATGAGAAAGTTCCTGATGCTCTTGCTTTAGATAAGCTGATATATTATTTTCTTTTTTCCAGAACTAGTTCAAGCTCACTGCTTTATGAAACATACTTAATGGTGAAACAGTGAAAACAAATTTCAGCTGAGGCAGTTATGTCTTTGTTAAGTTTTTTTCCCAAGTGCCATGTAATTCCATAGTAGTATTAGGAAGTATTTAATCTTTATTGTGAATATGTATAAATAAATCATACAGCTGCCTACTTCTGTAAAAAGGCATCATCTTCAGTGTGGATCCTTTCAATATATGATAACAGTGGAACAAGTGAAAGAAGTATGTCAAGAGCAGAAATAAATCCATGCAAGTATGAGATGGATATAAGCTTATACCTGGTAAGCATCTTTTCTTTCACACTTTTGGCCAATCAATGAGTAAATTGCTCAGCTTCTACTAACAAGACCAAGCCCAAGGCCCCCCACTATGGTTTAAAATGTTCAGGGTCTTCCCTTTCTTTTCTGCATGAGCACTGACAAGAATCAGGCAGAAATCCAATTCTGACTTTTACCAGCAGGTTTGTATGTTGGACTCAGTGAGGGAACTCTGGTCGTGATTAAAATTTCTGTCAATCCTTTTTTTAATAAACATTTTATAGCAGCAGAACAAAACCAGAAGGTTTTACAAAATAAAATAACAGTGGGGCGGGGGGAAACTCTTAAGAGCACATCTTGAATAGCCAATATTAATTATTTTGCAATTATCTTTTAATAACCTCAGTACAAGGGATGTGGAAAGTCATGGTGGCCACGTGTGAGAAACTCATACGACAATTCACAGAAATACATTTAAAGCACTTTATTTTCATTTCCAGAGGAACATAAGGCACTGAAGAATGTGTTCATCCTTCAGATTGTTTATATAGCAGAGGTAAATATTTTTTAAAATCTTGAAATATATGTTCTACTAGAAGGAAGAAGGTTGGGTTTTGTTTGTTTGTTTGTTTGTTTGTTTGTTTGTTTTCCCAGCAGGGAGCCTGGAGTCCCTTTGGCAACAAGGCTCCAGAAGAAATGTGCAGAAGGTGATGGACATGTTTGTGTGCAACAGTTGTGGCATTCATACCAGCAGATCTGTGTAATATATTTCTGTGTTAGTACAGGCAGGGTGGGATGGGAATTGTCTCTGCTTACTTTTGCAGCTGAATTCACTGTCAGAAAGTGGTGGTAAAGACTGCCCAGTTGGATTCTGTTAAAAATAATAATTTCTGCCTCACTCAGCCTGGGCTGATTTATCTGATGGTGAGAAAAAGATGGGCAGAAAAAGGAAACAATGGATGCTTATGAGTGGTTGCTAAGAATATTCCTCCGGGTCATCCATTGAATTCACAGGTTTTAACCAAGTGATGAGCTAAGTGTATTTCTGCAAAGTGCTTCAGGCTCAGATTTTACCTTTTCTTGGGAACCATTGTGCCAGAGTTCAAACTTTGCATTTCCTTGCAGGAACCACTGTTGCCGAGCTCATTTCTCATTGTCTCACAGCCTTTATCACACAAGGATGAACTTTAGATACTAACATAAACTGTGCCTATAGCCTGCTTATGCCTCAGTCAGCATCTGAGGAGTCACTTAATGTCTAATCTGAGACAGCAGGTACTGACCTTTTGTCTAAATCAGAATCTTTTAATGTTAAAAAATTGCCCTCCTCAGAAGCTAGGAAGTAACTAAAATAGATGTGCCCGGGTGGTTTTGTGTGTTCTGTGGTTATGAGTTCCTCTGAGGAGCACCCAGGAGTGTTGTTGACTGTGATCCAAGTGGCTTGAATAATGTATTCCTTTTAGAGCTTCTTATCACACTGATTTTCAAATTATCCACTCAACTTACTGTTCCTTTAAAACTGTGTTCCACTTTCAGTTCTAAACAAGGTAGCTAGACAGCAGCAGAGACCAGCAGCGTAAGAATGCAATTTGGATGCTGTGAACACAGTCCTCTGTGCTTTCAAGCTGATGCATGGAGGTTATAGCTGAATTCTGTTCAAAAACAATCTATTTTTCATTGTGAGTTTCTTCAAAAATTTAGCATTCATGTCAGCCCTTCTTTAGATTTGGTTGAACTGAGCACTGTGAAATCTGATCGCTATGAATGTGTTACATACTTTCCATAATTATGAAATTAACATTTACGATAATAAATTTCTATGCGTTTTATAGCCCATTTATAGACTCTGTATTTTGACTCTTGGCTGTTCATTGTGTACACTTGCTTAGAAAAATAAATCTGAATTCCGCAGCCAGTTAAGTACATATCTGACAGAAAACAAACTCTTTCATAAGGTGTCCTGATATGTCTCTGAATAAGAAAATGCTTCTGCAACAAAAATAATATAGAAGGATACAGTTAAGATTTTCTTCAAAATACAAGGCACTCAAAGTGAGTTTGCATGGTGACATTCATTGTGCCATTACTGTTACATGAAGATATTTGACTTTCTCATAACAATAGTGTTCTCAGAAAAACACCGGTAATTTTTACTTCTTTTCAAGTTTTTATGCTCACTTGTGCTACCAACACAGTTTTGACCCTTCAGGTTGACAACACAGACTTTGGCCATTTGAATTTACAGAGGCTGCATTCAAATTGTGGGTCTGGGAATACTTCCAAATGACTGGATCCAGGTGTTCACCCAGTTAAGCTGTAACCTTCTGTTGGACATGGCTTTGCCCTGATTTCTCCATTGCATCTTGGCTTCCAGCGAAGAAAACCGACATGCACTTACCAGACAGGACACAAGATGTGATCAAGTCACAGCCCAGATCTAGATTTTGCCTGGTGGTGCTCTGGCGTCCGGGTATTTCTCTGCTGATTCCTTTCCATCCTATGGACCTGGTATTTCCTTCTGTTAATCTGTGGTCTTTTCTTTGCTCCTCTCTTCCCATGACCATAGTGCTCTTCTCATACATCTAGCTCCAGTCTTGTCTCCTCTAGCTCCAGTCTTGTCTCCTCTAGCTCCCCTGCTCTTCTCCTCCCAGCTGTGGTCTCCCCCTGTAACCAGTTCCTTTCCGTGTGCCCTACCACTTCTCAGGCTCTTTCTGATACCTCTATTTCTCCCAGACCCATTTTCCTATTTCACTCTTTCTTCTTTTACCAACAGCTTCAGAACCTGCCTCACCCTCTTTACTTTTCTCTCCTTGTCTAGACTGTTGTCTCAGTCAGTCCCATTTCTTCCTGATGTCTGCTCTTCAGCCCCTCATCGACTCTTATTCCTCACCTCTTCTTCCTTTTGTAGTCCCAGCTTTTCCTCTCTCCATTTAACCTCTGTAGGTCCCCAGTTCTCTCACTGGGACAGGTATGACCTCTCAGTTCTCACCTCCTTGTCCAACAAGTCTGTCTCCCATTTCCACCTCCATTCCATAACTACATGATACATCTTTTGCCTCCGTGAACAGTGATCCTGCCTTCTTCTCCAGGATATGTCTTCTTCTCCTTTAATGAGCAAAGTGTAGCTCCTTTCTCAGCCTTGCCCATGTGCTAGCAAGGAGCTGATGAAGACCATTTTCTGCTTTTCTTCAGGTCTCTGGCTTCCCTCCAACTATGAGAGCTATCAGTCCTGCCTCTAAGACAGGAATGCACTAACAGTTCTTCAGCATTCCGTTGTAACTGAATAATCTGTTTATGGAAGAACAATTGCAGTTCTTGGTAACTCATATAAAAGCTTCATTTCCCTAGGAAATGGATAGGTGACATTATTTTCTTTTTAATGTTGAAGAAGATTCTCTGTAATGTTATCATTTTTCCCTTTATGTTTACTGGCATAATCACTGTATCTTTTTCCCCAAGAAATACTACACTATAAAAAATAAAGTGACAGTTTTCTAGCTCTGCTTGACTTTTTGCCAGCTAAGTCCAAACCATGTCCCATGGACTTCAGAAATTTGTCTGAATCTCTTCCTTTGTTCATCTTTCTTCCAAACTCAAATCTTAAATTGAAAGTTGCCTGTGACAGGCAGAGACCAGTATTGCTTATTGCCTCAAGTTATTCATTGAAGTCAGCAGCTGCAAAAGGTAGAAAGATAAAATTCACCCAGAAAAAAAAAAAAAACCACACCAAAACACACCCCAAAACCCAAACCTGCTAATACTATTCCATGATGCTGAGATAATAAAGAAGAAAAGAATGGGATCAGTGTACACATATTAAAGAGAAGTCCTGTTAGGTGAACACAGCCAGTGCAGGACTGACACTGTGATCCCACTGACCCTTCTGGTGTCCTTAAGCTTTTTAAATGTTGAAGCCATCTCCTACTAAGTTATTTTAAGCATAGCCCATTTTAGGTCATAGTTTTAAGGAGTGTTCCTGTGGAATTGTAACCATGAGTTCTTCTAGCAGTTGTAAGAATACAGGAAAGAGGGCTGCAGAGTGCTGCCTCCTGCTCATGAAGAGGTGGGGTTTTTGACCATTATTTCCTAGTGAGGGCTCTTTGTTTTAAGAGTACTAGATCTCCAAGGACTTGCCAAATTAAATATAGTGAAATTCTCTCTGAATTAGTCACAGAGGTGTGCAGTATAAATTTAATAGTTCAAACCAAGATACTAATTTGATAAAAACCACAGCAAGATTACCAGTTTGCTTGCAACCTGAGTTCTAAAATTTGTGTCAATAGCACAGGATGAAAGAAAAGTGAATGAATTAAAGATTGTACCTGTGTTTTGCGAATACGCAGGAATGAATTTAAGATGAGCTCAGCACAAATGGCTAGTCAAATGTCATACTCTACAACTCCAAAGATAAGTTTTAAAGACTTACTTAAAGATCCACATCTCTTTAAAACCTGCAAAATCACTTCACGTGACAGCAAATTTTCTTGTGATGTACAGCAGAATTACACAAATATGTGATACAACTTTATTTGTCTGGCATATTGAGATAGCATGTCATGTTTACAGTTTAGCTGAAACTGATGGGAGATTGGGAAGCACATCTTATACCTGAGGGTAAAATGTAATTTTCTAATAAATAAGGAGTGAGGATGGATGAAAATGTAAATCCCTCAGATATTCTGAATTCCATCATGACTTTGATATATAATTGTTCAATTATTTCCTGAGGGAAAATGTCACCTTGTATTTAGGGAATAGTAATATGGAAGATTTGGTGAAGGAGATGTTCTAGAAAATATTTGTAGGAATGCAGTGGTTCTTCAGGAGATATAGCTTCTTTTTTTAATGTAGCCTGTCTCTCAGGTCCCCTCATTTATTTCAGGAATAATGCAGCCTTCACAGTTCAACATTAGTATACCGTAGGTTGTTGAACTGTTAAATTTACATAGCACTAGGGAAAAAATACTTAAGGAACAGGAATCTGCTAGAATATATCTAAGCAGTGCAGCTAAAGCAGCCCAGCTAAAATGGAAGCACTGACCCAGATTCTTCTCTGAGAGGCATCATTGTTCTTCAGTGCCTCCACAGAGGTCAGTTTAAAGCTATTCCACATGCCTATTGGTGAAAATGAAAGATGTATACGAGGATTCACAACAATTGCCTTGCTTTTTCTATTTTGATTTTTTTTTAAATCAACCATGAAGTTAAGAAGGTATCACATGTAGAAAGTGTTACAAAAGCAAGCAGGTTGTTTATATGTTTCAGTGTATTATAATCAGCAATATCGTTGTGAGATGGCCAGGCCTGTTAAGGTTGTGACCTCAGGTGTGCTAAATGTGAGCCTGTAATAATCTGTATATTTTTCACTGAAAGTGGCACATAATTATAATGTGCATATCGATTTTTTGAGGCCTTGTTGTGCCAGGAGGTCAGCCTTCGATGCATCTAAAATGATGTTTCAGTTTGGATCAGCAGTGCACTCCTGAAGCAAACCTCCTGACTGTCCTTGCTGTGGCTTGGCTCCTGTCATGAACTGACTACGGTGTGTGTGACATGGATCCCTTGTCAGCCAAACTAAGCTGCAAGATTTCCTCCAGGAGACAACCCATAACAAGATGCCTCTGTGGGTGGGCATTCATCTCCCTGGCTTGAATGAGCAAGAGTCAAAATTAAACTCCCCTGAGCATGCACACTGATGCTGTGCACTCTGCACCAGCCATTTTGATCTGTGGACTGATTTCCATTGAGCTGCTCTACTTGCTTGCAGAGGAGTAGCAGGGCACTCAGCAGGTTATCAAAAGGAGGTGGGTTTTGAAATAACTTATTAAGGCTCAGGCAGTTATACACTCTTCCACCTCTCCCTAAGTCACCCCTGGCTTCAGGTTTTCACTAACCAATCTGACTTTCTTCCTCAAACAGTGGGCGAGTATAAAAGGAATACCCACAGGACTATCTGAGAGTAAAGAGTGAGAGTAAAGAGTACAAGTACTTTTAAGTGAAAGTATACAGCACTCTTTCTACCAGAAACTACAAGGGAAAAGCAAAACATTCACATATGTAATTTTACTCATTCTAAGACTAGCAGGTTTTGGTATGCAAATACAAGGGAGGAAAAGAATGGGAAACAGATGTGCCCAGAGGTACTGGAGTTTCTTGAGGAACTGGAAAAGGATACTGTCCTAGATTTTTTTAGAAGAAAAAGCCATAAGAGAAATATTCAAATGAAAGCTAATAAATATTAGTAACAGGAGAGTTACTTCCTTTGAAAAGAATTGGTAGAAAATGCTAAATTAAGAGATCAGAGAAGGGTTAAGGTTTCCACATAGAATGGTTCAGGATTCTAGCAGGAATTGAAAAAATTAGAGAAGTGCTAAGGTTTCCACGTGGAATGGTTCAACATTCTAGCGGGAAAGGTGAAATATAATACTATGGTTTGAATAAGTGTACTCCATATCAAGGCACTTGAGTTTACTGAGTAGAACAGAAACCACATTATGCTGCCACAGTGCCTCTGGGAAATTGTGCTTAGAAGGCTGGCTTCTGGGCAGGCTCAGTTCTAGCCTTTATGTCATATTGTCTTCTATCCTCTCTGATGGTACAGGATGGGAAGTGTCGGTAATTCAAGCAGCATGCTCTGTAGGAATGTAAAAATGAAGAATTCCATGTTAAAGCTTTGCTTTCACAATGCTCACTGTGTTTTCTTTCATGACAGTGTCATACAATTGTTGGTAAGAGAAAAGTTTTAACCATTGAACTTTAAAATGTTGTCTAATATTCAGATTGTCTTTAATTTTCATTGTCAGAACTTCCAAAGTTGAAATTCTAAATTTCAGTCAAGACCAATCATGAACGTATGGCAAAGCACCCTGTGAAAACATTTTGTACTGTCAAAACAAGACTTCGACAGCTTCAGATTACATGTGTCCATAGCAGAACTGGCTTGGGTAGTGGCAATGAAGCATAACATGCTTGCATTTTTTTGCTGTCATTCTGGAGGGTGACAGCCTTGAAAGGCTGTCCAAGCTTATTCTTAGCTTTTCGCAGAAGTTGCCATTAAGACATCAGCTTCTGAGGAAGGAGGTGGTACAGACCTCCTTGTGCAAAGCAGTGTTAGGAAGAGTCTTATATGTTTCACACTTGCCAGTGAAGAATTACAGGAGTGGCAACTTCTAACTGCTTAGGTGCAAGCTATTGACATGAACTAGTACAAGCTAATGAATTAATCCAGCCCCACAAAGCATAATTGAAGTGTCCTGGAAACCACAGCACAGGAGGTAGTACACATCGGCAGTACCAGAGAAGAATGAAAGGGTGGGTTGTGCTCGATGATAAAATATTATGGAAAAGCATCATCCTGAAATTGAGCTCTTGCAGTTGATGGATACTTGCCAACCTTGGCCACTCTCTGCCTGTAACTCATTTCTCCCATTTTAAATAAGGAAAATTAAAATTGAAACAAGATTAAAACTTATGACACACTCAGTTACTATGGTGGGAACATCACAGGCTCATCAAGTATGATCTTGTGTGTTCAGTTTGGGTGAAATGTGTTAAACTAGGCCCCTCTGATTGACAGGAAGAGAAACACTGAATATCCAGCTACTGCCCCCAAGATAAGGTTCAGTGAAAAACGGTGTGTGAGCATGTAATTAAAGGTTTATAGTGGTTCACGTGTAGAAGAGGACATAAGGACACTTTAGAGATTTCTGAACTATGCAGCTTTGTAACTTGCACATTTTTAATACAACTTTTTTTTTTTTTTTTTTTTTTTTTCCAAGTCATCTTGAATTTCAGCACAGTAGCATAGAAAGAAAATGAGCAAATGCTGCTCCTGACAAGATTGACCATCTGGCATAACTTTTCCGTGTAATAGTGTTAGGAAATGTCATCTGTCACTTGCAAGTGAATGTGTGCAGGTTCAGTTGCCTAAATTTATCATGGAGGGTGACAGACCTAGGGAATTTAGTCCAAGACTCAGTTTTCAACAGTTGCCACAGCTCAGGATACAGCATCCATCCTCAGCGTGATGGATTTACCATCCAAAGTGCAGTTAGACAGCTGCTAAATTTTAGCCAGCCCCACTGCTTTGGTACAGCTCTCCTCAGCCAAGTGGGCAATTCCCTTTCGAACTCTGCATCGGGAGGCTTGCACCTCAACTGAAACCAATGCATTTTAGCCTGGCCTGGACACTAAGGCGGTCTTGCAACAACCTACAGGATATGACCAGTGCTGCATCCTTGTCTTTCTCCACTTCTGTGTGGGTGACTCAAGTTTGGGGTGGTGGGAAAAACCCTCTGACCTGGAACAGGGGACAAGAAGGCTGGGAAAGGCAGTCAAACAATGCTGCCTGCTCTCTCACATCTCTGTTTTTAACAGAGTGTCCAGTGGCATCTTCAGCCACACCAAGACAGTCCCACTCTTCATGGCTGTGGAGCAGCCACTGGTGTGACCATAGGTTCTGCTGTGCATGGGGGAGGCTCCCCCATCCTGGGGCTGCCTCTGGGGTGTAATGCTGTCCTGCCCGGCCCATGCTTCAGCTCCTGGGGGGTGACCGTCAGCCTCAGTGCCACTCTGCCAACCAGGAGGGCTGCGCTTTTCCTGCACTAATGCAGAGCAGGGTGCTCACTGGGACCAGTTCACACCGTGCAGCGTGCCCTCCGTGAGACAGGTCTGGGCTAGGGGAGAGCTGCCCAGCCTGGGCCAAATCCAGGCAGTGTCTGCGCAAAAGGAGTGAGGGTTTGCAGGACTGCCTCGGTGCATACCACGACACCATTTATCTTACCAGTACAGCTGGTGAGGCTGCTGCTGGTGGAAAGGGTGAGCTGTCACTTTGGGAGGAGGGGGACAGAGATGCTCACCCAGAAGCCAGCCATCATACTACTTCATGGGTTGAAGACACAGTACATGCTGACCTAGAGCCAAGTGCTGGAATTGTATTTAATAAGTTGTTAAACAGGAAAAAAATGGACCAAACCCAGACAAGTTCACAGTGGACTCTAAATCTATTTAAATACAATGCATGAATGCGCAGCCTTAAATTTGGTACAAGACCATAATCACAAGAAGCCTGGGACCAGTCACAAGAAACCTGGGACCAAGGTCCAAAGAAATTGAACACATAAGCGTGAAGAAAAGTAACAAAAGAAAAGTGATACTCACCTCAGAATATGTTTTATTACTACTGCAAATTAATATCTGAAACCCTTTGAGGTTACTAATATCTGTCCTTATTCAAGATAGCTTCCTCATTGAGTCAACAGATAAATTTAATAGCAAATTCAACATTGTGATAATTCCTGTCTTCCACAGTATCAGTAAGAATTTATTGCAGTATTCAACAGAATTTCTGGCTCTGAGGGCTATTGCATCTTCATTGCAGGCGTTTATTGAACAACATCCTGCTTTGCTTAATGGCTCATACAAAGCGAGATGAATTACAGCATTTCTGAGGTGGGAGCTATGAGGGTTAAGATGTGATGCAAACAAATCAAAAAGGAAGCTTCAGGCTTCTGCCCAACAGTTTGCACAAGTGCCACCATCAGGAAAAATAGAAAATCAGTTATTTTTTTAAAATATCACCTAAACATACATGTGAATTGTATCACAGAAATTATTGAGCAAAAAGACCTCAAGGGTATTCCCACAAGAAGGCTTCTTGCTGCACAGGTGCGATAGAAGTAGCCAGCATATTTTTAGAACTGGGTTTTTAATTGCACATTTTCTGTTTCACGTGGAGTTAAGAACAGGCAACCATTTGAAGCTCCTGGGAAATGCAAAGCACTAATGGAATAAGTTGATGGGCTATTTCAACCAGAGCAGAGTAAAAAGCAAGATCTAGTGTAGAAATTTGGGATTGTAACATAGAAACTCCGTAAAACTATTATTTCATTAGCTGCAACTAATTTTTCTTCAAAAAGACAAGATGTAGGTGGGTATTTAAGAGCAGTGCTGGGGAGCAACAAAAGTCTGTAACATGGAGGAACTTATGGTTCTGGATGTATCTGATAGCAAAATAATAAATATTAAACAAGAAATTTCAAAGAAACCTTGGAATGTTAAATAAATGGCTACTGAATAAAAATATGAAAACTGAACAGACGCACCAGCAGTCAAAAGTCCCTCACAGTCAGATAGTGTAGGATGATGGCTCATGCTAGGTATCTCTTGCATTGATGTCCTCACCTGAGCATATTCTCCATGATAAATGGAGACAAACAGGCTCTTCTGGAACATAATTTTTCTACTGTAGATAAATCTCAGATTGAAATGAATCTACAACTACATCTGTTGCTACTGCTTTTATTGCAGATGTCTGAAGTGAGATGAGATATACCCTACCCTGAGTATTCACATTAGAGTAAAGGTAATTTATACACATAAGAGAAAACACCTTTTGTTCAAATGCTACAGAGAGTACCAGGCTATTTATTGGTATAGGATTTTCTCAAGATACTTTGCTGAGCTTGACAGGATTACTTGTAAGACATTTTCTTAGACTTCTCTGTAAAAGCTTTCCTCTGATGAGGTGCGCTACCTTATCTGGGCACTCTTGTGTAGATTATTGTGCTGATAATCCTAAACTTCCTAGTTCGGGGTGGGGTTTAGGTGTTGCAAACAAGGTAGCCAGAGTAGGGGACACCACAGTGGAAGCTAAGCATAAATAGCCAATATACTTATGTTCAATCTGAGCCTCATTTGGCCCCAGCTACACTATAAAGAAACCAAGCAAGATATACTTGAAGGAGAAGCAAAGGATACAAACAGCCTTTAGACTATGTGCTCTTCATGCCAGTGTTTACATGTGAGTTAACGTCTGTTTTTCTTTATTTCAGCTGAACGTAGATCCCTTACGGTATGAGCATCCAGATGAATTACAAAGTATGACTTTTCTGATGTTTGATACAAAGAGTAGCCTGAATTTAAGAAAGCTTTATTAGCTTTTACTTTCTATTTTACATTTCTGTACCTGTCTCTACAAGTTATTTTTTACCCTGCTCTCTCTTTCTTCCATGTGTTCCTCTTAATTAAGTATCAGAAAGCAAAACTTTGCAGAAAGTTCTTTGCAACAGGTGACACCAATGGATGATCTTACCTTTCATGAGATTTCGTACACTGACTTTGCTCTGACAGATGACAAAGTCTGAATATCCACTAGCTTTTGATTGCCCTAATGAACCTTCCTAATGAGCTCATCCTGAGAAAAGAGGACTGGAGAGGAAAAACAAATAAAATGATGAAAAAAATGGAGTGGAAAGGAAAGAAGACAAGATATGATTAAAAATGTTAAAGTATTTTAAAATTATTCCTGAATTTATTCTGAATTATTTTGGCCTGAAAATTTCCTCTTTCCTTTTTTGTTTTGCCTATGCCACTTTGCATTTTTTGTGGCTTCTTGCACGTTTGTCCAAAGTTCTGCAAAAGGTAATCTCATGGGACAGAGCTCCAAGGAGCTTCCCAAGTTTGTTTCTATAATAAAGCTATCCAAAGCTCCAGCTTCACACAGCTCCCTCTTAACTGGGGTTATATCGCTAACATAAGATCCCGAATAACGACTGATGCACATTTGTGCCAAACTCCGCCGTCTGCCTCAACTGGGTTCACGGCTTTATTTATTGCTGGTCAAAACCAGATCAATATGCAGCTTACAGCTGTTAGATAACAAGATATGCACTACGACCTCCTCTGTCTTTCCTGACTCCAGACTTTTATAACTCTCATAAAAATTACTTTCAAGCAATCTCTTCTCCAGTCACCATTTGCTATATTCTCAAGTGTACATGGTCCTGTTAGAGCCTATAAGCTACAGTTTCATGAGTCCCATGTGCCTTTCTACTAAGGAAAGACAGTTTTTTCTCTGTTCCTTTCCCTGCTTCCCCATGGAGACAAAAACCTGAATATTTTAGTCTCTCACCTCTTACAAGGTCATATCTACAGACTCTCTTCTACAATGCTTCATTGTTGAAAAAAGACAAAAAAATGCAAAACCTGGCCACAAATGATGCTCAGACAAAGAAGTAATGATTGGGTTTTTGTATTTGTGGCTTTTTTATTACTGTTCAACAATCTGAGAATCTTTGGTATGTTTATTGGAGTTACAACTTTTGGTGTTACATTTGCATGTTTAATCAAGTTGTCTTGAGGGAAGCTCCCTAATACTCTGAACAGAGACTGCTAATTGAAGGAATACACTCAATTTCATGTGTGTGTATTCACCTGAGACAAATAGACAAGACATGGTACAGACAGATGTTTTTTTTGGTAAAAACAGCTGACAATCAGAAGGATACTTGCTGTGAATTTCAGGCATCAACTCCCTGCTGTCAGTAAGCATGTGGACAGACCCTGCCCTCTCAAGAGCCACCGCACACCGCACACCTCAGTGCAGAGCAGCTGACTTTGTGATAACACTGAGAACCCAAGTCAGCTCTCCAAGATGGCAATTTTCTAATTTACATCAGTAACAAGGCAAATTTGAACCAGACAGATTTATTTGTACAGGTTAGTAAAGACTTTTCATGTGTGATAAGTTTCCCACAGGAACAGCTTTTGAGATAGCTGCCAAATGAAAATTGAATGCCATGATACCATGTTTATTTATGCATGTTATCACTGCTCTTATTTACATGATCCTGGTAATTTTCTATGTGTTTTACAGTGCCGACACGTTTTTATTGCACATTTGAAGCATTAAGTTCATATTGTTGGAGCTAAGTGGTAAAAAAGCCTTCTGTTCAGCCTTTCTGAACAGAGTATGTGTTTTCACACATTTCCCACTAGAGATGAGAGTTCACACAACTTCAGAAGCTCTGGGTGCTCTCCTAGGCTCATTTCAGAGATCATTTTCATGAAAGCCCATCCAGAGACACACCCATATCTGCAGCCATATTCCACCTCGGGATAGTGCCAGAAAGATGAACGGGAGTGAGATATCAAAGCCATCATGTCAATACTGCAAATTGTTTCTGATGAAAATTTAAAAACTCTTTGAAAGATGTGTATGTCATAAGAACATGGCAGAAATTAATCTGACAAGGGCAATAATGCCATCTGAGAGACTTAGTAGGTCAGGCACAGCAATCCGTGAATGTAGCTATACAGCTTTTAGGTTCCAGCAGTTCAATCTTCATCCTAAACAGTTTGTATGTTTACTTGCTGCAATCAGCACTAGAAGTTATCCATGACAAACTTCATTGAAAGGATCGATATGCTTTAAATATCCACAGTTTATGAAGTCTAGCAAAGCGAAGGCTGAGGAAGGATACAATTGCTCTGTTAAACTACTTCAGTGGGGTAAATATCACAGGAAGATGAAATATTTATGTAAAAGAGGAAAGCTGGCATAAGATCAAATGCACAGATGTCTAGTCATGAAGTGGATTTCTATTCAGCCTTCTGAAAGGGGCAAAAAAATCAGTTTGAAGATGGAGTTATACCACATTATGAGAGAGGCTAAAATAATATTTTTTCTGAGGAAAGCAGGAAATACAGTCAACAACCTAATAGATTCCTTCTAGAATGATGCTTTTAGATGGTTTTGGTGCTGGTAATGTGTTTTCTCTGTCTCTCCAGCATTATTTGATGTCTTGTGTTCTGAATGGTTTCCCATCGTTTAGTGGGAAAATATGACTCAATTAAGGGAGGCTTATTTTAGACAAATAAAATTAATAGCAATATTGCATTGGTTAAAACAAAAACAAAACCCACAAATGCTTTTGGCTACTACATAGAAGACAGAGAAAAAATATCTACAGTCTATCAGATTTTCAATTATGCATATTCTTTTTCCTGTATTTAGAGTGTATATTATTTCAACAAGTAGCTATGAGATTGGCTATTTAGATTTAAAAACCCCTCTAACAGTAAAGACCGAACAGGGTTCCTAAACAGGTGTTTGCCTTTTCTGTACAAACACAGAACATCTCATTACTTAGCTTATGGATAAAATTTTGGCTGCTGAAGTGCTGCGTGCAGCAGATGACTTCTTCCAATACAGATTGTAACTCATAGAGAGCTCCATCCCGATTTGGGAATTTTACAGAATTTTTCAGGATGAACAAGTTTGTAACATTCATTTTAATTGTACTTTTATGGGCTGTAAATGGTCCTCATGCAGGTCTAGCTCCAGCAGAATCCACATGTGAAATCTCCATCCAGTATCTGTTTCGCACACAGAAAGGGGCAGAGCTGGCTGGTGGGAGAGCCTGAGCCCAGGGTTGGATGAGGATTCCTGCCCCTAGGTCAGGGCTGGGAGCAGGCATGTTAACAAGGACAATGTGTGGCACAATAAGAGTCCTGAAGAATGAAACAGCTGAATTTGAGTATCTCATTTTCACAACACTTGCAATTTGCAGGCTACTGTGGACTAGGCTTGCTAGGTGTGCTCTGGCTGTGTGTCTTTTGTTTTGCATCATCTGCAAGAGTTTGTTTTGAGAGATCCTTCTGCAGCGCAAACTGAAGTGCAGTTAAAGTAGTGATGACTGAGATATTTCCTTGAAAAGTTCTCCCCTGATGTGGGCTGGCACCCATTGCTAAGAAGGAACTAAGGAATGTATAAAGTTTTCTTTTCAAATTCAGAAAAGAGAAAATGTTGGTATCCCGTTTCTCTTTGCCCGATATTCTGCAAGTTGTCCATGTTCTGAATGCCCATATTATGCCAGAGGAGTGGAGGTGTGCAAGCAGTAGCACATGTTTCTCTGCTGTGTCTTGGAGTCAGCATCAAGCATATAGGAGAGGACCTGGCAGGAGCTGCTTTTTCACAGTGGCAGGATGCTGCCAGATAGGTGACACTGCCAGCAGGGTGGGAAGTGACATGAAAGCAGGCCAGTGTGCCTCTGCCTGAAGCAATAGCTACAGTTTATGCAAGAAAAACTAGCGGTACAGACTTAGGAACCATTCACCCTTTTTCACATGCTTCAGGCATGACCTCATTCAGCCATGGATGGTCATGAGGTCAAAAAGGAATCACTGGGAAGGTGTGAGAAACTCCAGCTTAACACAACACTTGGAGTTGAGCCCTCCACCACCAAGGAAGGTGGCAACAACTACCACACTATGCACCTCCACCTTCCCACTGAAGCTGTCTCTGCGCCTAGGGAATACAAAAGAGCACCCTCTCTTCACGGCATATGAAGAGAGGGTGCTCGAAGGATGCACATTTCATGGAGGAGGGGTTTGAGATTCTGCTTTCGTTTTAAACCATAGTCCATTCAATGCAAAAGGCAAAGGTGCCCTTAAGGATGAATCCAGGAATCCAAGGCTGGATCCAGCATGGATGAAGACTCCTCCAGTTGAGTTTGTTCAGGTGGGAACCACTATCTTGTACCAAGACAAATGGGATTTGGCTTCTGTGTGAGTGTCTCCACTGCAGTGAGGAATTAACACGTCTAACTCACTCAGCGGTGCTAATACGGCTATAACAGTGCTGCTGGTGTGAGAACTAGCTCAGATATCTCTGCCCAGCTCTTCACTGCACTGTGTAAAGTGACTGATAGCTTCTGAGACATTGGCCAGTGTGAGCCACTCACTGATTGGCACCGTTACAGATGGATGCAGAAACAAATCCACAGACAGCTTGAGAAACTTCCCATCAAACACAGACACCTGAGATCCTGTTTGGAAATCTGATTTTAGTCAATATGGAGCAAAGGTCTCTGATTCACACATTTAGATATTGCAGCTGAAGTCCTGTCAAGCCTTTATTTGGATGGCAACCTTAATTTTTAAACCATACTCAACTGCCCCTATCCAGTTCAAGGGAAGTGGTAGCACTGACTCCAACGGAGTCCTGGAACGGCACAGTGCTTCTAGAGGAGAATATCAATTGTACAGGTGATGTGAGCTCTCCCTGCTCTGCTGGCCAGCAACACTTTTAATTAGCAGCTGGAGTCACACAAAATCATCAAGACTACATCTGACTAATTTTTAGAAAATTTGTCTTAATAGAAATGTATGACTGAAGCATGTAATTTGTTTTAGTGCCCATTTCAGCTGTACTGCTAATGAAAGCACTGGGAGGAAAGCTATATGCAGAGAGTCAGCAAAAGAAAATGTAATCTCCTGCTAATCAGATGGGATTTAGCAATCTACGGTAGGTTTTACCAGCTTTTACTTCTCAGCCACTTAACTGGAACAGTATTCTTTCCCCTTTTTATTAGGAACTGCAGACATCGTTCTGACAGTCCTCTTGAGAAGACCAAGCGAAAGCAACTATTATTCTTTATGATAAACGGAAGTCTTGGAAATATTATCTTTGATGGATAAACAAGTCTGTGAATGAAGTCAGTAGGACTTCCAGGTGGAATTTTAACACTTTTTTTTTTGGTAACCCAGTATAATTAGGGGTGAAGTAATGGAGAAACAAGCACAAACAGTGAAGTTTTGTTATGCATATGACACCCTGTACACTAATTTTCACATGAATGAAAAATGGTTTGCCTTCTGTTCCAGTGGTGAAAACACTCTAGGTGCAATAGGCTGCAAATGAGGAATGAACTGTGTGAGCACTGATAATCTTAAACTAAATCTATTGAAGTTCATGAACTTTCAAAACTGCCACTTTTCTCCAGTAGTTCTGAGACTGTTTATATAGGTGTATATATAAAATAGAAACACTTGTGACAAAATGACCAATTGGAACATATGCTATAAAGCTTTGGGAATGAGAAAAACTGCATCAACCTAGTTTCTTTTTTCAGATGGAAAAAAATCGGGGTCTTAAATCAACACCTGAGTGACACAAAAACTAGGAAAGGAGAATTTAATTCATTCATTTTTCTGCCCAGTTACCTTGGTGTCAGACTTGGAATTACATCTAAAAATACCAAGTTTTTTTGATAAATGACATTTCTTAGGACTTTGAGTCCCAGTCAAAGTTATACAACCCTGTAGAAATATACAGGCATAAAACTGTGGCATACAAAATTGTTTCAGAATAATTGTATTTCCCATTTTTTAGCTTCTCAGACTGCTGCCTGGCCAATGGATCCTAGTGGAAGGCTCTCAATAACTATGGGAACACGAAGGCAAGTTGCCTCCAGTGTGTTCTCCATCAACTCTGGTGTGATCCCTGTTCAGGACAGGGTGGAATTAGGTTACAAATAAAAGAAAAAATACATTGAAAAGAACAGTTCTGCAGTCTCCAGAAACAATAATGTGTGTTTTCAAACCAGCTTTGCAGAAAGAGGTGGATCCACAGCTTGGCATTCCTTCCAACTGTTTGCAGCTGGAGATGTAATGATCCTAATCCACAGCTTCATTTCCATTCTCAGTGGAGACTGTGGCTGGAAGAATGGACAGACTCTATACGTTCACTGGCCATAAACTAATCTCTAAACAATAATTTCTGTGTTGAGAATTATTTTCAAATGGATTAACTCACTCTGTACACCAAGACCTTATTTTGTGAGATTGCAATTTCAGTGTAACTAACAGTCACAGCTACTTTCATCTTTACTTGGACAGTTAAAAATAACCAAATTAAAGCAATGGATGGCTTAGAAAACTGCCCAACATCTGTTTGTTTGAATTTTATTTATTAACCCTTTTGGAACTCATAACCTTGCTTATATTCCCTGGTATCCTCTCAGTAGTCCACAGCTTGACTATTTAACGTTATTTGCCATTGCCTCAAAGATAAGTGAGGGTGCAGTCAGGCCCCTGAGGAGTGAAGAGCACATGGTTGTCTCATCTTGGCTAGGTCACAAGGTAAGAGATGAGGACCTCCAGATCTCCCTCATTTCTTCTGCCTACAGGGCAGTGATTGCTCACATTACTTGATCCAATCTGCCTTGACAACAGCTCTTTTCAGTTTCCCTATAGCAAAGATGTAAAGATCATGTAAACTTGAGCAAGTTTTACCAGATTACAGTGACACACAATACTAATTTTTAATGAGATTCAGGTATAGATAAAGTATGAAGAATCTTTTTGGTAGTGTGATTGGTCTTTGTAGCATCTTGTGAAATGATTTCCTGAAAAGCTTGAAACCCGTTGCTAGTTATTGTTAGCAATTTATCTGGTCTCTCACACTCAGGCTGGATTAGCCGACCGTCTTTAAATTTCCATGCAGCAATTTTGTCCTCCACTGCAGAACAGCCTGTTGTTTGTTTAAAGCTGAAAACGTTTTTCCCAGCTACACTGTTAAAAGATGATGAAAACCAACAAACTAAAAGACTTACTGCATGGTGCTGGTAACAGCCTTTTTACCCACAGTCTCTGTGGGGAGTCTGTAGTGATAGTGATGGATAACCTATGGCTCCCTTGAACAGTTTTCATCCGAGTGCTGTTGCTGCAAGTACAGACACAGGTTCCAATATGCTGGGAGCGGGCACTGGTGCATTGATCCAACAGCAGTAAGTGCAGACATCTACCAGGCTTCAGAGATGAAGTATTCAGCACACATCACCCAGCCTGCATTTACAAATTGAAATTTCAGCCCTTCTAATTAGGCTGATAGGCCTCAAAATGTCAACCAGTACCCAGGAGGCTTTTTGAGCCTAAAGACAAACAGACAACAGATTTAAGAAGGCCATTTTCTGTCCCTTCATCAGAATTAGCTGGGTGACTGGGAAAGGTTTTAGGACAAAGTGTCAGTAATGTACAGATATTGCACACTAACACACTTAAATCCAGTGTAAGTATTTACTTCACCAAGTGTATGTACGCCAGGCACTGATTAGCTGTTTTACTTACATGAGTTTGCAAGATATCATCTGGAAATTAACTGCAAGCACTTTAGTAAAACCATTTCTGTTCATGAACTTGGGGGGAAACAAAACAAAACAAAAAATTCATAATGTTTAAAAACCAAAGATATAATTAACCTGATGTTTTTAATAGTGTCAGCTAAGCTACCTTTTTTTTAAAGTTACTTGCAAGGTTTTGACAGCTTCCTTTATAATATGATCCAGCAGCAAAGGCAATTATGTACATAAACTTTTAGTATAGCATCATGAGTCACTTCAGGATGGGTTTTCAAATGTGTTTCTCACCTACAGATGCAGAGGTCTTTGTGACATTTGTAAAAACATCTGCAGATACCCAAGAAGGCACTTGTTAAGAAGCCAGAAAACTCTATTTGCCTCACTTTTGACACACCTGTGACTGAAATAATGATGACTTACATCTCACAGGAATGGAAAGTTAGCTGGAAATGATATTTATTAAAAAAATCTTTATAGGTTTCACTACAGAGAAAGCTATGGAGTTGTCAAGATTTCCCACGTCTCTCCTTTCACATGTCCAAAATTCACAAAACTGAATTTCAGGTCTGACTACAGCTGTGAGTTGGTGGGAAACACAAAGGTATGCAGAAAATATATCTGACCACACTACAAAAAAAATAAATAAATGGTTCAACAGTTTTAAATAAAATTATTGAAAAAACATGTTTCCAGGGTAGTCATTACTCTTACTTATGGTATAAACACATTTTGGTATGGTTTGTATTTAGCAAGGATTATCACAAAATCCTGACTACTCCATTGGAAGTCGTATTTTTTACTTCATCTCAGAGGTGTCGAGTTGCAGCCTGTAAACAGTTGCAAGGCTCACACATCGATGCTGAGTAAAATGCTGCCATCTTTTGGCTGTACTCGACAGAAACAGGTAGAAAAGACCAAGATTTTACCTTCAGAATGACAAGCAGCAGTTGCTATCTTCGCAATAGCTGCTCCTAAGCATGTAGTCATCGGCTATAACCCTGTTATCTTTGTCCTCGGTCATGGACTGTAACTCCTAAGTGCTGTGCAAACCCTGAATAAAAAGTGGTCCTGTTCCCAAACAACGAAAAAAAAAAACCCCATCCCAAAACCCCAACAACAAAACCAAAAAACAAGAGAGAGAGATACGGACAGATAGATGCAGAAGCACAGCAAACCTGTGAAGGAAACATGCAGAGATAACAGGCAGTGGTTTCAGTATACCTGCAGGGCTGAGGAAAGATTTTTAGACACTAAACAGGTTCTATCAGGTCTAAAAATAATCTTCATGGGGTTTGCTTTGTCATGGCCTTTAAAAAAATAATTGCCCACGTTAAATAAGTGGTGGAAGGAGCATAACTCATTTTGATAGGAATCATTTTGAGGAAAGCATATCTTGAAATTCTAAATACCACCACTGTTAGATTAATCCCCCCCCCCCCCCCCCCCCAGCTTCTTACTGGTTGCTTTACAGCTAAAGTAGGACTAGCACAGACATGTGCCTTGCCTTAGAAACAAACTCCTCTGAAAAGAGATAGTTTTTCCCTCCTTGGAGCCATCAGGAAGACCAAGCAGTGCAGCTGCTAAAGAGAGCTCCCTGCCTAGGTACTCCCTGGGGGCTGCCTCTGCAGGTGAAGTCGCTCATGCACTTGCCCTTGAAGAATAAATCATTTACAGTTTAACACCTTTCCTCTTTCAGGAAATTACCTTCTGTTTCTTTAATTTAAATGACATGATAAGGAGAAGCCATGCAACAACTCAAAATCCTAGGTTACAAGTAAAAATGCAAGGGTGTTTTTTCCTCTCCTTCAACATTTTTGTCTTTTATGTTAAGTATAGCCCCAGGCCCTTCCCCGTTCCTACTGTACATAAATGACACCTCTCACACGCAGAGTTAGGCAGCATGCTACAGCAAAAATTCCTGTTTTCATAACACAATAATCCATAAATCCAGCTTGTGACCAAGAACTACCATTCAAATATTTGTTACCTTTTTGCACAGTAATGAATAGAAAAAAAAATTAATTGCCTGTTCTGTTGTTAAAATGTAATTGCCAGTTGTACGCCCAGCAGCAGTTAGGATCTGCCCAGCACATAAATATTTCTCAGCCCTCCTTTCACATTCTAATACTGTCCAGGGACTCACTCTGTCAGAAAAAACTAATGCCTACACTTTGCCAGGATCATTGCTTATTAGGTTGAGGATTATTCCTGCATGCATACACTTGTATTTGCTCTTGTAGAATTTAGCTTGCTACGGGTTGGGTTATATGCATTAGGCACTGGAAAATAACTGCTTATTGGCCTCCTGAAAGCATTCAGGGATCCTGTAGGCTGGTATTTTATGAGAAGGACTCAAAATAATATCCACTTAGAAAATATATTTATATCAAAGGTACATAGCTCAGATTAAATATATGAACTGTTAACGCAGGTATTATTCCACAGATATATATGTCTTGTCCATATTTTTACCAAGATGAGCCTAATCTTAATCATAAAGGCTAAAGCTAAACTTTCCCACCACTGAATCTGTAAATCAGAGACAGATGTGCCCTCTCAGCCCATGGAAGCAGTTGCATCCAAGGAAAGACCAGGGAGAAATAGCTACTGTGCTGTGTTTCCACATTCCTGGCAGAAACCTGGCTAAGAGAAGCTGTTCTTCCTTTGAACCCTGGAGCTTGATCCTTTTGGCCTCCCTGAGCACAATTCAGTTTCTAGGGTAACAGCAAAGAAAAAATAAACTCGGTTCTGGGAGAATGATTCTAAATCAAACCTGAAAGATGTCTCTTCTCTTTGACTCCCCAAAGCCAAAGACACCAACATTTTATTGCTCTGCTGCACTGAAGTCATGTCATTGAAATGGATGACAGAAGTAGTAGTGTTTTGCATAGTAGTAATACCTTCCCTTGCATAGTCCTGTTCTCTCCCTCTCTATAACCCATCGACTGACAGGAGTTGACACACTTATTTCCGTCAGAGGTGGAACAAAAGAAAGCAATATAAGGAGAGCTGACTTTCAAAAATCTCTGAGTCCCAAATCCAGGTACTTGTAAACTGGATCGTTACTCTGGATTAGGAGAGGAACTGGTATCTGAGGACACATCCTAAAACATCAGAGCGATACTGCTGTCATGTTTTGAAGCAGATCCCAGTGCAAGAAAAGCATGTCCCAGCATCCCACTGGTTCACCAAGGAGAGAAGGAAGGAAGGAAACATTGGACATTTCCATTTTTACACATACACCCCTAAAACAAACTTTTGCATAATGAAAGTAAACACCTCAGTAGCCCTTGCTCTATTGTTCACCTTGGTCATTGCAATTGGCACTGAACTCTTCACCTGATGTTTACCACATGGGTATTCATGTGGCTGGTTTCCCACCAGCCAGCCAATTCTACTGCTGGTTGCTGTTACAGTTACGACACACACCCAGCAGCTATTTGACTGAGTTGTCTGTTCTTGTTTTCAGAAGGTGGTAATGCTAACTATGGAACATGACAAGTATTCAGCAAACTGTTTTTTGTGGAATGTGATTGTTGATCTCCTCATACAATTACATTTTTGGCCAGAATTGTCATAAAACCCTCAAAGTGTTATCTTAGGGGTTTGTAATCAGTAATGCTAAGACAAAACAGCTGTCTTGCTAAAAAATCTGCTGAATTTTGTAAGAAACCTTACTCTTGTATAACATGGCTGCTCTTGTTGGCAGCACATATTACATCTGCTGCAACATCTTGTTCTACAACTAGATCTAAAATGGAAAATAGGAAGCAAATATATATTTTACAGATGATTCCTGGTTAAAACATGCTTTTGAATGTATAACACTCTGAAATCCCTGTAATACCTGAAACATGGTTATTCAAAAATTTTTTTCCTCTAATTTAAACACAGATCATGCCTTGGTTACATCTGAGTGCAGATGTGAGTTGTATGGACAAATGTTGATGGGCAGTTCATGTCAAAAGATGAACTCAATGCGTGGATGTATTGTTCATGAAGAATGCTAGTGAAAGACAATGTTAGTTTCTGTAGGTATTTAATGAAATTGTGGGAGAATATATATTCCAAATTTTGGAATCAAAGAAATGATAGCTCTCTCAATTTCTCATAGAACAAAATGCATGCTTAACATTGACTTTTAATTTAATTAAAATAAAGAGAACATCTTTATGTTTCACGGCTCGGCATGTGTCCACAGACCAGCTGCAAAGCCATCATCTACTACAGGTTCACAAACGAGTAATTCAGAAGTATGACAAACATTGTTGAGTGGTGAAAAATGTCATGGAACTGATATTTTTGTGGAACATCATCTGACTCATATTTCTCAGAGAAACATTCTGAGAATGAAATCATCTTCCTCTTCCATTTGCATAAACTTTACTTTTTAACCACTAAACTCTCAATGAATAAACTTCCAAAGATGTATTTTTAATTAAGCTTAATTGAAATTTTACCCTGAAAATTGAAAGTCAGTCCCACTCCATCATGATAGGCTTAGAAGATTCAAGATTTTAGGGAGGGTTACACAGGAAGATTAAGAAAATGGAAGTTTGGGAGACACCCTAGGGAAAACAGAAAGTGGAGCTAAAGCAACAGAAAGACATATGAGAGAAGCATTATCCATCTTTCACTTATATTTTTGACAAGAATGGAATCTGTCTCCAACTAGGATACGTTTTTCTAGCAGAGTAGTGTTTTAGTTGTAAGCAAGGAAGAAAGATGGCCTTCTTTTTCCATAAGGATAGACCAGAGTGCTAAGTACATGAGTTGAAAGTAATCTCAGTAATTGTCATTGTGGAGTTGAAAATATTCTTTTTAAATTGTTTGAGATGCCTACTCTTAAGGAGTTCAGTTTGTGTTGCATGGGAAATCTTGTTACTATGCTTTGACAGACTGTGCCGTGCTTTAAATAATGCTGGAAATAAATTTCATCCTCCAGAAAACAGAATATGTTGATGGTAAAACTACCCCTCCAGGACCAATTGCTAAGAAAGAGGCAAGAAAAGGACAGCACTTTAGAAATATAGATTCTGCTCCTGACTTATACAGACACAAAAATTCACTAGGTAGTAATTTTGAGTTCCTAGAGAGATTCTTTGAATATTCATGAAACTCTCAGACGACACAAAATGTGTCTTTTTTTATGTGTGTATAAATCAAATGAGTTGCATATTACTCCATTTTAAAATCAATAGTTACTTCAACTTCATTTAACTTCTGAGTGTTCCAGATTTACTTACATTAATTGACTTTTTTCAGTTACCTTTTTAGAAAGAAAAAAAAAAAAAAAAGTAGTATTAAAACCAGTAACTTTGATGTTCTTTTTCTGTACTTTTCATGGGTCAGTTTTAACTGGGGTCATATTTGAACCATCTTTAAATAAGTGAAAGCTTATATAAATGAAATTTTTTATTCTAATAGAACCAAATTAATCTAGATACTAGAGACTTAGGTAAGGAAATAAAAATCCCCAAAATAATCCTCTCCTCTTACTAAGGAGATCATTATAAAAAAGATGATACTCATCATCAAGGATATAAGGAACATAAGGGGAAAAGTTGTACCTCTACTTCAATTCAAGTCCTGATCATGGACTTTGTATCACTCAGAACATAAGCAGTAAGAGCAGCTGGTAAATTCTTAGGGACAGCTCCCCAAACCCTTGTGCCCTTGTTCCCACTATCTCTATTATAAAAGTTCTACTCAGTCATAGTGCTGACATGATTGAGCCTGCATCTCAGCTGATCATTGCTTGCCTTCTGTCTCCTGGTTGTCCAGCTCAGGGATGTGTATGGGGTAATTCAGGACAAGCAGCTGATTTATATGCTCAGCTCTCCTCTTAAACCAAGGTACAAGAGAAGTCAGAAGAGCTGTGGGCTGAGTCTCACCCTTGAATGGATCTGGGACTCGAACAAGGTATACTCTTGGACCATGTCATCATGGAAGATCTCTGTGGCTCTGTAGCTTGGACAGACCCAGAGAGCCCTGACCAATGTTGAGAAATAATGGACTTGGCTTTAAGTGCATTAGCACAGGTACCTTTATCAGTGAAACCATAGCAGCAAATATTTCAGGGCTTGTGCAGAATCAGCCAGTCCCAGATGGTTGATGCCCACGTCAGTGTCACTTACAAAAAAGCTGCTACCCAGAACAGCTAGGATGATGGGAACAAAAGCAAGTGTCCACAGGATACAACTACATTTCCCAGTTTAGTATAAAAATAACCTTCTAGCTACCAGCCAATCTCCATGCTGCAAAACAAATTTAAGACTTGTGCCCATCTTTTAAGGCATAATTTCATCCTCTTCTGATCCTTTTCTTCACCCTAGTTCATTCTTCTTCTGTAGATCTAATTCTGATCTTGGTCGGCTCCACAGCTGCCTCTTTCCTTCTGCTGAATACAGACTGTTGGTTGAAGGAAGCATAAGTCTCACATCCAGTATGAAATGGAACTGCTGGGAAAAAAAAAAAAAAATCACCTTTGATTCGGAGGAACTGCTAAGTGGTTGCTAAGAAAAGTAAGATGTAGCACTTTGGCAAGAACACATTCAGAAATATGAAAAAGCTCAGTGCCCTACCATTTCCCTGTGGCAGATCTGACATTTGTGTGCATTGTTAGCTTGGACTGACAAATTACTCAGTATTTTCCATTAACATTTGTGCTGACAGGTCTTGTAATAAGTAAGGAGCTACTAGATTTCAGCTGAGCTGAAGATAATGTTAGAAAGCACACTACCCCAGCCATCTATCAAACTACAGTCAAGCCCTGACTGTTACCCGGTTGTCTCAGCCACTGGTGAGGGGCAGGATAGCCAGACAGGGCAAGCTGGAGAAAAATTACGCTTCCCCTTCATCATCTTAAGAGATGGTCTCTGAATAGCAATCAGGAAACTCTCAAGTTTTGTTCTCTTTCTATTGCCCAGGAGAAAAACTTTCCTCAAAGAAAAATCAGATCAGAAAATGATGCAAGGATGAAGAGCTCTGGGTCTATGTCTTAATCTCCTGTAGCCCCTAGTACTTTGATAAAGTGGATCCAAAACTCCTTAAGGTGCAAGAGGGACTGACGTGAGAATTTAGGAAGCAGAGGTTGTTGATGAGAACTGTTGGGTTGTAGGATGACACTGAAGAAGCATTTGTATCAGAGTCTGTTAGGGAGGCTGTTTTTAGGGATAGCATTAATTCCTGGGTACACAGTGAACAGATGTGCTTGCAGCAGCTAAATATGGAACAGTGAGAATCACAAATATTCCTCTCTCTCTGTCACTTGCATGCATACACAGGCACACACCTATCTCCAGGAGGGTAATGCAAGCTGAGGGCTCAAATAATCAAGCCTTTGTTTAAAAAGTCCTTTCTATCAGAAGGAGTCTGTGATTTTTGAGCCTTTATTATTTGGCATACTGCAAAATAACTATCCAAAATCCTGTTTGTGTCTCTGAGCCACCTTTATTGTGGCTAGACAATGAGATAAATAAATGTGCCTCTGGGTGAGGCTGTGGCCCACCTGATTTCCAGTGGGACCACTGGGAGTGATGGAGTTGACAGAGTGTGGAAGGAAAGAGAATGCCTTTAATCTGTTTTTCTAGGGTACACCCTGGCAATAAGGCAGGATGGAGAACATCTCTGAGGTACTTCTGCTGAGGAAAGGCTCTGACAGCCAAATGCAAATATGTGAAGTGCCTCACCTGTCTTCTGTAGTCCTTTGATCTCTTTTTCTCTGCTATCTTTTCTCTTCAATTGGCGGATGCACTGAACATCTGTCTTACTGGGACCAGTGTCAGCAATGCATGCAGTGCTCTCCCTTGGCTACCCAAGGAAGAGAGATGCCACTAGTGGTTCAGAGGATGAAACTTGTGCGGTACACTCAGGACAGCCTGTGCAGCTTTCCCACCTGTAGTCTGGCTCTGGTCAGCCCTGTTCTTCCTGAGTGATATCAGGCCAGAGAAACACACGATCCCCAGAGGGAACAAGAATATAAGATAACTCCCATGTTGCATAAAAGTAAGGGAAGTTGGAAAAAGCTCAAATAACAACCTGAGCTTCCTCCATAGTTCCCACTCTGTCTTTTTGAACAAAAAGTTCCTTCTGCTGCCTTGGTTTCCCCTTTACTAAAGCAAATAAAAACATTCCTCAGATATCCCCCATTATCAACAGTGATGTGAGTCACAGAGGTTTGTGTTACCTGAAGTCTCATGCCTTCTGAAGGCAATTCTAGCTCTGTGCCTAATTTTCTGAACGCTTTCCTGTTGCCTTCCCCTTAGCTACTGATGGCAAGAAGACTCTGGGCATGAGTTGGGAAGAGAAAAGGCATCAGATCTTCTTTGGCATAAGGATCTTCTTTTGGCTGTCTAGATTCAGACCCTGGGAAAAGCTTCTCTGTCTCACAGCTTAGCTGTGTGTTTAGAATCTGTAAGTAAATTAAGGACACCTACTACCTGATTGCGATATAGAAATTCAGATGAAGTACAAAAATGAGAAAGAAGTTCATGCAGGCTTTTCAGAGCCTTGCACAAGCCTAAGCAAAAACATCCCGCAGAAACAAGCCACCAACTGAAAGAACTGGCTCACTGAATGGTCATACTGCACTTACTGTGACAGAGCAGATAAGACAAATCTAGACAGAGCTGGCATCTTTTATTAGGCCAGATAGTATACTTGGAAAATTAGATAAGCCTTATGCACACAAGTTCTTGTCTACAATACAGATAATGTCTTTTATTAGACCACCTTTTGGGGACCCACACTCCGCTGGCTTAGCAGAAAAGGGTTGGACAGGATTCTTTAGGATGTCTCAAAACACATCAGATACCTCTATGTGGGTAACTGAACCCAAAGATTGTTTCTAGGTAAAGAAAATAGTGTTTGACTCACAGATTCTCTCTGAGTTTACAACAAATAATCTTCCTCCACACTGTTCAGAAGGCATTTCAAAATCTTCTGATAATGGTTTTATTATGATGCAATATACTCCTATCTCTTAATTCCAAAACAGGAATGACTTAAATTTTATATCTAACCCTAAATTTTCATAGTTGCTTTCAGAGTCTTTGAACAGAATAAGGAAACTGTGAGCAATTTCAGTCTTGGACTCACATCAACTGTTCTATCTCCAGACTCACAAAATGTGAGATCTGTGCCATCCAAAACACTGACATACAGAATCGAGGTCAATGCATCTGTTGCCATTTTTCATAAGTAATCAATTAGCTGGGTTTCAAGGTATAGGCTATGAGATGTTGTGATAAATCTGATGGTACTTTGGTTTCGCTTCCAGTATTCATTGTTAAATACCATTGCAGTAAGGATTTCAAGAATTGTAAATGTTTGCAGCTGTGGACAGGCAGAAGGGAAGAGTTTCCCTCCATTTCCATTATGGTTTCTAGTTATTTTATCACTGTCATGCCAAACAAAATGGCTCCACTGTTAACGAAACAACTACTTGGCAGAACTGTGTAACATGCCACTATCCTTTTAGTATCTCAGGGTATGCACAGTATGTCATTGAGCTAAGCAACCACTCAACGTCATACGTTAAACCAATGAAATTATGATGACTGATGCAAATTTGAAGTCTTTTTAGTAAAACCAGGGAAAATGTCAGGAAAGTTGTGTTTGTTTGTTTATTTTTTTTCTTTTGAGAACATCAGAACAGATGTTATCCCTAGTCCTAAGATGGATTTACAGTGTCTTTCTCAAAGAGCACTGGGAAAGTTAGAGAGATTATAAATGAGGACACTAAAAGTAGTTCCCATGGGAACATGACAAAGTAGCTTTAAGATCTCTTATGTTCTTTCAAATTTAAGGGCAGCTCCTGAAAGCAGGATATAACTAGCAGATGGACACAATTTCAACTTCACACATGAATCCTCATCTGTCCAGCTGGCTTACATGTTGGTGTACACCCAATTTTGCACCTTGCTATGCATCTTCAGCTGCTGCAGCCAGGGAGCGGGGATGGTGAGCTGCTGGGCATCGCTGTGAAGGGACTACAGATGCAGCCATTGACTGCTGCACTGGGGGAACACGACAGCAGGTGTTCTCAGTATTGCTCCCCACTTGATTCATTTACCATCCCTTCTTCTGTATGATATTAGAGACTTCACTAAAACTCACATTTGGCGTGCTTGGAAGCAAGACGTAAGCAGGAAATTCATGGTAGATGCTGGAATTCCCTATAAACTTTTATTTTTTTGTTAAATGAAACAAGGCATTAAAACCAAATGCCCCAGTTTAATTTCTGAAGCACCACCAGGACCTCAGAATTACAACCCCAAATGGATGCCATCCAGAACATGGCAGCCTGCCTGCTTTTCACTGACACACACTGGCAATTAGGAACGCTGCCAAACTGCTCTGAATCATTATCTGTGCAACAAAAGGAGATTCATTGCATCAGGGGTGTAAACTGCCCGACAATTTGTTTGTGTTGACAAGTTTTATTGCTGATACAACTTACTTCTTGAAAACTTGCATGTTCATAACAGGTAAATTAATTTCAAGCCTTTTTTTAAATCCAGCTATCTTTAGTAAGCGGCTTCATCTGACTTCGCACCAGGTAATAAAGTACGATTTAACATCTATAGAAGCACATTTTCATGCTGTTGAAAAATTATTAGAAGTATGTGAATGTGGTAACTGTGGTTGTTTTTGTAACTAGATACCATAATGGAGAATTTTGGATGTACACATTTTATAAGTGACGCTGAAAAAAAAAGACCCTTTATATTTTTATTTCTAGATAGGCATCTCTAAAGGAGGTACACTCCCGCTCTCTGAATGTGACATCAGCACACTATTTATGGTTTTGTTTTTATATTCTGGGAGAAAAAATTCTTAGTTTACAATGAAGGTCTAATCAGTAAAATTGTGATATCATGTATTTTTTGAAGATGATGGTATTAGGGGTATTCCTGATTTTTTTCTTCAGAAAATTTTACTTTGTTTAATGAAATAGTTTTCAGCTTAAGCTGAATTTTGGAACAAAATCTTGTTATTAGTGCAACAAATAATACGTAGGAGGTCTGCTTTTAGGCTTCCACTGGGGAAGAGATTTTTATGAAGAGACTCCACAGCATCTTTTTTGCTGGGCTGTTTTTCTATAGTAATAGGTGCATAGTTTGTCTGTCTTGAAACCAGAGAAGATGAAAAAGCTGACAAGTGTGATCAGATAAAAGGTTAAATCTAGCTGAGGTAGAATACTATGACTATTATGATCACTTTACAGGCTTTAACTGTGAGCTACACATTTAAAAGAGGTTCTTTTTAGAGGTTCGGTAAAAAACAGAGCTAAGAAGTGTTCAACAGAGCAAGGTGTGCTCCTGAATATTTTTCCCTCTAGTCGTTTTATCCAGCAATTCATTCCTCACGGGCTTTTTCTCTCCTGTAGAAAGACCAGAGCAACAGAAGTCTAAAACAGTAGTAGGTAGTAGTAACAGGAAGACACAGCGTTACATAGTTTTCAAGCCATACACTCTTTCTGTGACACACGTATTTCTGCAAACACAGATTTCAGCACACGGTAACCACCGTGCTTGTTTGATCTGTAAATACTTAAAACGTAAAGATACATGTGGAAAATACAAAGCAGACGACCGACAGATTACACACGAGACATGCTGAACAGGTATTTACACCTGCTAGTTTACAAAAATTTAAAAAGGCTTTCAGTGCAGATGCCCTGGCAGACCCTGGGAGGGGTGCAGGAGGAGAGCACCCCTGCAGCAGGGAGGGGGCAGCCGCGGGGGGTGGGAGAGGATAGTGGGTGCTCCCGAAGTGGGGGGCGCTGAGTGCACCCCTCCGTCCCCCGGTGCCCCCGGTGCAGCCGGTGCGGGGCGGGGGGCGGCCCGGGCTGCAGCAACGCCCCGGCGCGGGCGGAGCGCGGCGGCTCCGCGGGGTGCGGAGGGAGCCGCCGGGCGGGAGCGGTGCAAGCCGTGCCTCGGCATTCTTATGATTTTTTTTTTTTAATTTATTAAAAAAAAAAAAAAAAAATCTATTTATTTCCCCCGCCATCCCGAAATTGGACGTTTTATCAGCCGGCCTGGAAGGGGAGAAGGGAGAAGGCAGCGGGCGGGCAGAGCGAGCTCACCGCATCCCTCCCGCGGAAAGCAAGCGCCCTGCCGGCAGGCAGCCCCGGCTCCGCGGGCGCGGAGCATCCCGCGGGGGGGGCGGGGCGCTGCCCCGCGGTTGCCAGCACCGGGGCTCCTGCGCGTTTGCCGGAGGCCGTGGCGGTTTTTTGCCCTTGGGTTGCTCCGGATTATAGATGCAGGTGGGTTTTTTTCCAGCTTTCTACGCACCTCCCCCCCCCCAAAAAAAAAAAAAAAAAGTGTAAAAAAGTTTGCGAAGGAGAAATCATAAACTGAGACTGGCCGAAGGGGCTTTGGCTTGATGCAGCGTTTACACAACTGGGGAGAGCTGGGGCGCCGAGGAGGTGCTGGCTCCCCGCTGATGCAGCCACCCTGGCTGAAGCTCTGGAGAGACAAAGGGGTCCGTCTCCTTCACTGTTAGCACAGACATTTCTGTGTAAAATTTTCTCTTCTCACGCAGGAGGGGTTGCCTTAACTTTGAAAGTACTATATAAAAGTACCTTTTCTTTCATAAAGCAATGATTCAGGGTTTTCTCACGCTGTTTTACCACACTCTTAGAATTTTCCCTGGAGAAAATAGCATGGTTTCAAATGTGTCAAACAGTGGTGGACTTCATCGCATGTATTCTGCGCTTATGCTGTTCTTGTTTTCATGTTTGTCTTTTTCATGAATGTGAATTCCAATAGGTAAGTCTGTAAGTCTGCATGCAAGGGGTTCTCCCACTGTTTTGGGAGCTGGGAGATACCTAAACATCTGGAGCCTCTGCCCAGTCTTCTAAATTACTTCCAAAGACTTACCTCTGGGTGTCTTGTCATCTTATGGTGTGACTTAGGGCAGGGAAAAAGTAGTCCAAGAATTTTATCTTTGGTGTTGCAAAGTCCCAGGCAGTCCCCATCTTTCAACTGTGTTTGAAAAAATTATTTTAGGTGATACCTCTGGTTGTGGTTGGTTGCTGTTAAGAATAATTCAGTTTCTCATCTGGAAAACAAGGTTTAGTGTATAAAAATTTAAAAATATAGTATTCTTGCTGTAATTCTGGAATCAGGTAAAAAAATTGATTCCTCCCTCATAAAGTTTCAGGTGGGAATGTCTTTGAACTTTTATGAATATTTAAAATTTTAACTTTCTGGTAGAAAGCTAAATTCATAAATGAAGGAAAATGACTATTTAAAAAATTATTTTCATATGAACCCAACAACAGGCTGATTAAGGCTGTGTGCATATATAATATATATTTTTATAGCTTCTCTGTATCACGAGAGAATAAGTATAATGTAAGAGTAATGTAAATTTTATAGCAAAATTACTTTGAAGTTTGATCTTATTTATTTTATGTCATTTTATCAACTGTTAAATATTTAAAGTGAATTAAGCATCAGCTTTAGCATGTTGCACAACTTTTCAAGGGAAGACTGTAAAGAGTCTGCCAATTAGAAATAATGAATTATTTAATTTTAGAAAAAAAACAAACCAATCCTAAACCCTTAAAGCTAATACGTTCAATAAGTTAGTACTTATTTTGAGGAAAAGTGAGAAAGAAAAACAACTTCACTGGTGTATGATGCTGCTCAAACTAATGTGTGGTAGCAAGTGCAAAGAGAAGCCTTACGCTCTCAGTATTAACGCCCGTGTCCCCAGAATCTGATCTAACATCTTTTGAAACCTTTTTTTCCAATAGACTGCATCAGAGAAAAATGCAAGCAGTGATAGGTGTCTGTTTTCCTGTATCTTTAGATTACTACTGTCAGAACCAGTTAACAGATGAAGCATTTAATAACTGGTGACATTAAATGAACTTTTGGCTTGTTTCACCTGGCCAAATGTTTTGTATCATTTTGTGTATGTTTTCCATTCCATGTCAACCCAAACAAATTCGAGGAGATGAACTGGATGCTTATTTATTTGTATTGAATGAAGTTGTAGGTTTTATTTTTTCACATTTTTTGAGAAACAGAAGCAGCAGAATTAGATAGAGTTCAGTCCTGCAAGCTCCTTAGTTTGCTAGAAATTAAGAGGGTTCAAGGATGTCCTGCTAGATCATGGAGACCTGGGGAGCACAGAGTGTCACCTGTAAGACAGGGTTGTCAGAACTGCAAAGTAACATTTACTAAATCAAACTGTCTGTCTGGAGACAAAAAATCAAGTGAACCTTTGAGAACACAAACCCATCTTCAAGTGTTTTTCAGCAATAATGTGTATTATTCAGTTAAATGCTAACTTTAGGTAAGAATTAGACTTATTTTTCAATGGCTATGTATGGAAGTTTAGAAGCTTTATTGAAATCTGAATTTGGCTTGTACTTCATCCAAAGGTGTAAAAAAAATTAGCAGTTTATACATGAGCTACTAATAAAAGACTTACTCCCACAGCCCAGAATTTCAGACATTTCCCTCTGCAGACCCCTGGCTCTTAAATTCACCCAAAAATTTTCAAAGCATGTCTTCATTCATCCTTTTGTCATCTTTTGATTTCAAGTGGCTGCATGGCTTGAACTAACTTTTTAAAACTTATCTTACACTGAATTGCCAGGGCCTGCTCATCTTGCCTGGGCACTGGGGCATCCTTGCCCAATGCATCAGGGCAGATCTCATCCCACTGAAGCTGGGTGGGTTGTGGCCTGTGGAAAAACAACCTGGTCACTGGCCTGTGCCTGCACACCTAGTGTTGGACTGCTAAATTTTAGTCAGCTGAATCCCATTCAGGGAGTATATATCCTTTTATAAGTGTGAACTCTTAGTATAGCTTTAAGAATGCTGGATGTATGTGACTGTGTATAAAATATCTACATTTTACTATTTATATTTTGAGCTTAATAGATATATGTATATTAAGTTAGTAATATTTTCTAAGGGGATTACAAACTTTGGCTTTGTCTAACACCAAAGCTGTGATGCTTTAATGATAATATTATTCAGACCTTCTGTCTGTGATTATTCTGGTGAAGTTAATATCCACATAGAAACATTCATGATTGCATACTATAATCTGTGCTACAATTATCTAGGTGTAACTGGTTCAGCTTGGAAAAAAAATTTGCATCTGTAACTGAAATTAATTTGCATGTAAATCAGACTTAAGTCTCTTAAGATTTTGAAGCCGGATTCTGCAATTTGCTTTTGCAGAAGGGCGGAACGGATAGAACTGACCTTAGTTGCATTCCTCAATCAACAGACACATGTGAAAAGATTAGACAAAACTGTCTTCGAAGAGATGGAAAAAGAATAAATTAGTTTGGTAGAATCTAAGGTGTAAGCAGAATTATTAAAAATAATCTACAAAAGATTACTTACTGAGTTTATTTCACTGTACGTCTTGTTTTCTTGTGAATTCTTCCGGTTGAAGGTCTCCTTCAGCACAACACTACCATGTTTTTTTCCTACCAAAAAAAGTGCAGCTATTAACCTTTTCAGTTACACAATTAGTGACTGAGAAACGCTCAGCACCACATTTTTTTTTAATCAGTTGTTATTTTGTGTTTTGTTTCACTAAACTTAAACTCTGTTCCTTTAAACACAACTATGAGTAAATTTAAAATATATTGACTGTTACTCCCAGTTAGTTTCCTTACATAACCTGCAACCAGAATTGGACAGGGGATAATTTTTGTTCCAAATGGTAAAAAGAGGATTTCTTTTTCTTAGATACCTGAGACCTTTACCAATCTAAACTACCACGTACCTCCTAAATAGGGGGGAAAAAGCAGAAAGCATCAGTTTTTCAGATTGTCAATGACCAAACAGTAGAAGGTCAGCAAAGTGTACATAATTTACTCATCAGAAGAGAAAGTAAATACAGGCTGTACACATTAGAGTTCAAAATCACTGCAATAATGAGACATATTTAGTAGAGTGGGTTTGTGAAAATAGGGAAATAGTAAGAAGAAATACTTGCTATAAACATTCACCATGACACAAAGATATGATAAAAGAAAAAAACCCAAACAAGCTGTGCATCTTCAGTAAACTCTGAACTCTCATTTTTCAATTGGTTAACACGTCTTCTCCTACAAGATAATTTCCAAAAAGCAGTGGTTAGGAGTACTATAGAAGATGCTCCATTTTAAAATGTGTGTAATCATTCTAGGAGCACATGACTCATGAAAGAAAAGTTTTCATATTTTTTAGGTAAGTGAGCTAGAAGTATCATGCATTTTGCACTGAGGAGTGGAAATTTCTACATATATATATATACACATTATATATATATCCATCTCCATTTTTATAGACGTCTGTGTAGAATTTGCCTCCAACCATGCAGAAGGCTGGCTAAGCAGTTACACATCCACATTAAGCACTCTGCTGCTACTTCACAACATAAACACAGAGTGTATTTACTGCATGCAGGTATATAAATTCATGTTTGTGGTGGGATAGAGATGTGAAGCTTTCAGTGTTTGCTTTATAAATAATGAAGAAAAATTTCACTGGTAAATGTGGGAGAAGTGAAATTGATACTGCAGTTCTGTCAACCTTTGTAAGCACATGAGAGCTTCAGGGACTGTGCCTGAAATTATTCTTTCTGGCTAAAGAGATACTTTCTCCTTCTAAAATTTTCATTTTAGTTAAGGTCTAGCCAGGACTGAAACTTCACTTGGTGTGGATTGACTTCATGTGGAGGAAGATACAGCTCTTCCTCTAGAAAGCTGCTGCAAAAGATAGGTCTTACCATGATTTTCTCACCTAAGGAACTTGCTAGGAAGGTGTAAATAACCTCCAGGATAAACTGTAAGGTAGGGAAAAACTGTTTAGAATAGTCAAGGAAATGTCAACAAACTGATTTTTTATTGTTGAAAATGAGAGGAAAAACTGAAAAGACTGAGAAATACTTGTTATAGTTCAGAAAGGGAACTGTTTGTAATTATGTGTACCTCCTTTTTGGTCTTGTTATGGAAAGAGTTGTTTTGTTTTTATGATTTGTTCTGTATTTTCAGAAAGACACCCATTGTTAGAGGAAACAATGGTAGCTGCCCTTTTGCTCTGGAGGAAGAGATCATGCTGAAGCACCTTTTTAAGGTACCTTCCATTCTGAGCCTCAAAAATACCATCTGACATGATCCTGGTTTTAAATAACAAATATGAATTTGAGGTGATTGTTTGCTTGGTTTTGCTGCCCTGGAGTTAGCTGCAGAGCTGACTACTGGAAAGGCACAGTGCAGGGAAATATTCCTGTGCTGGAATACAGTATTTCAGACCTGAATAACCGTATAAGAGGTGTCTCAGCTGAGTGAAGATCACAAGGCTTCTGAGATGATTTGACCTGCGATGGAGGGATGCTTCTGGAAAACTGTGGGAGGACTTCAGTGCAAGGCACCTGGCATCTCTGCCCTCACCGATCTGTGTCAAAGTCCAGAATGAACCACACTTGGACATACAATGTGAGCTTTGGTGCACCTACAGATACTGTTGAGCCAAGGACTGGACTCTCACGATATGGGCACACAGTAGTGGCTGTTTTTCTTGGATTTATTTTTTTTTTTGGTTTCTTGAATAACTTGATTGTCCTCATCCTCTTCTGCAAGTTTAAAACTCTCCGTAACCCAGTCAACATGCTCCTCCTGAACATTAGTATCAGTGACATGTTAGTGTGCATCTCGGGCACTACCCTCAGTTTTGCATCCAGCATCCATGGAAAATGGATTGGAGGAAAGCATGGTTGTAGGTGGTATGGCTTTGTCAATTCTTGCTTTGGTAAGAATTCAGTGACAATTCTCTTATTCTTTTTAACACTGGTGCATGAAGCAACTTCATCAGTGAGCTCGCTGCTGCTCTGTGGTAAACAGAAAGATGATTTGATTGCCCTGTTATGGTCAAACACAAGTGAAATGCATGTTTAAAACATTTAAACAAAAGACTTTATGAAAGAGTAGCAAAGATCTGATAAATATTTCCTAACATCCCATCTTTTGAAATGACTTTTTTCTAAGAGATAAAAATGGCATCTAGAAAGAAGGAGGCCACTGAAAGGAGTTTGACTAGTGTATGAAAATATCGAATACTCTTTTCAGGAAAATATTTACTAATGCTGAACTGCAGGCCCCTCGGTGCTGCTTCTGTCATGAAAAAAACCTCCGGAAAGTACTCCATTTACCATTTGTAATTATCTATCAATCTATCATGAATTCTCTTATTTCCCAGATAATGACAGTTTTCATCATTAGATTCTTTGAGTTCTCCCTCAAAGCAAAACCTTATTTTAATATTACATGCTTGCAAATTCAATAGCAAATTAAGTCATAGGAATAGATTTGTTGGAAATAGTCGAAGTGTGCATCATCAAAGCCGTGGTAAAAAATGTTCGGCATTCTTCTCCTGTTCAGACAGAACTTTTCTTGCAACCAGATTTTGCACTGCTAGATTTAATTGTTTTAATTTAAAATTATTTTGTTTATTAAAAAAAGATAAATGCACAGTCAGAGGGCAGCCTTCAACGTGCCAAGGTGGCCCATCACTTTAAGAATTATATCACCAGATAGTGATGCTCTCTGCATTTATTCCTATGTTCAAAAAAAAATATCTGCTAAAGCATAAACTGGCCTGTGGGTGCACTTCTAGACATGATCCTTATCTAATCCAGACTCGGAGACCTGGCACAGCTCCCCACTGCTGTACATCCTTGCTTTGGTGCCTCCAGGCTACCAGAACAGGGTTGAGTACATCCCTGGCTCTTCTCCTACCCTGGAGTTGTGGTGTGTCTCACGCAGGTAGGCTCCTGCAGCCTTTGATGTAGAGTCAAGCTGTGGGTGGATGTGAATGAAAAAACACTTTTTCTACCTGAAGTATAAGCTCTTGGTATTTCCAGTGGTGTTATCTCTGGTACCCTTTCCTTCCTCAAATGTGTGCTCCAGTACTGAGAGTTATCTCCGCTTGGCAGCTTCCCCTGGAAAACTGCTGCTTTGCCCGGAGTGAGCTCTCAGGAGTTACTAGTGTTGTATAGTATAAAAACACCGACTTTGGCCAGCCAAAAATATGCCCCATTACCAACAATACTTTGGCTTGTTTTGGCAGGGTGCTTTTGTTTTTGTCTGTGCAGAGCAGAATGATATATCATCTTCTTCCATGTTTCATTTCCATTTTTGTGAATGGTATTAATTCAAGTATTTCAGTAACTAGTTTTCTCAGGGAGGAAAAAATTAGGACTGGTTTTTCTCCATCCTTTGATTTAGCCTTTTTAAAAATTATTATTATTATTTAGGGATGGGAGAAACATTAGAACTTTTTTTTTTTTTTGGGGGGGGGGGGGGGGAAGGTATGTGTTTAAGTGATTAGAAAAAAACGTATGTTGAAGGTGCCCTTCAAGCCTGATGGCTTCTGTCAGGATACCTGTGTGTTACCTCTCTGGTAACTGTGGAATTAAACCAGCAAATGGGTAAGTTTCTCCCGGGTGACTTGCTTGTCGAATAATTCTTCTAAATCAGATCTTCTGTATAAATCAAATGATGGCAGGAGTGCAGATTTCTGTGCTATTGTGATAACTGTGTTTATGTGAGAGTTTCTGGTATAATTCTTAAAACTGATAAGATCATCAAGGAACAAGGAAGCAAACAAAAACATAAAACTCGGAATGCCAAAGGTGACTTCAGCTCCTCCAAGTGGTGTTGGTGCTATTAGCAGGGTGTCCAGGGTGGCTGAGGCAGCTTAAATGCAGGTAGTTATTGAACTGTGCACATCGAAACTTCTCATGACAGTGTTGAACAAATTCTTTTGCAATTCTTTTCTTGAGGTCTTGCAGTGATGACAACATTTTTTTTCTTTCACTAATGTGTATAAAGAGCATACTGAAGAGTTTGCTTTCTGAGTTATAATTAAAAAATTTCTGCCAAAAAATAATATGAGTAAAAGCAAATAATGGTAGCAGGTTGCCTAACATTTATATATCTCTGTGGACAGATTGTGTCTGCCGATATATACCATTATTCATCAATTTTTTTTATTTTTTGTACTCCAGAGTGTGCTAAAAAGAGACCTGCTGTAGGTGTGCAGCATGTTGACAGCTTTTCCAGGTCTTCATAGCACTTGAAAACAAAATGCTTAGGTATATGTTTTGTTTTGTTTTGTTTTGTTTTTGCATTCGATGTGTGCTGTATCATAGTCTGAACAATGGAATGGTTAATATTTTTAATGGCTATTGGAAACTGACAGAGACTTCTGAGCTTTTTATTGAGATTTGCAGGTATTACGGCTGAAAGAAGAAACAGATAGCATCTCATTCATTGTAGGACTATTTTTCTTGTCTTCTGTGGACTTTGGAAAACTTATATAAAACATGAAAGTGATTCGGAAACTCAGAAGGCAGAAAATCAAGTATATTTTCTGTCATAAGCTGGTGGCTTAAGACCTCACTGATTGGTGCAGTGTAGTTGGTGAGGGTAAGGAAGCTTTCTGGTAGCAAGAGGATTTTTTGACACCTAAGTAGTCCAATTGAGATCATAGCCTTTGGACTGATAGCTGTGACTGTGTTGTGAGTGGCAGAGCTGATTAGATTCATAAACATAAATGCAAAAGCTGCCAAGACTACAAAATATTATATGAGGCTATGATATAAAAGGAACATGTAAGAACGCAGAAATGGCAAAACTGAATAGGCTGGAAGGAGAACATTTCTTTATGTTATTTTACATTATCTTGCAATCCCTTAGCTATTCTGAAAAAAATGTATATACTTTCTATTTGCTAAAAATTAGCTTCCCCTCCTTTGTGCCTCATGTCTGATTTTGGTCCATCAAGACTAAGAGGAAAGGTCCTAATGCTCAGGGTCCAGAATCGAGATGTGTAGTAGGAAAGGTGATTAAGAAGAACTGAAGTTCAACATCAAGCTTTGTAAGAATAAACACTTCAATATTCTTACTTGTTCCTTTCTGTCTCATGGGATAGATCCTATCCTACTAGGAAAAACGTCAGTATAGTGCCAGGATTTCAGGTGATGTTACAGTAAGTAAACTGGCTTTAGTAGAATTGCACTTTCTTGTACCAAATGAAAAGAGGTACAACGATGTACATTTAAAAAACAAAACAAAACAAAAACCTGCAGTATTTTCCTAAATCATGAAGAAATTTTAGGTGGGCAACTAATCTTCATGTATTGGTGAGTATTTGATGATGTGTAAAGCACACCGAACTTTAAACTGTTACAATATTTTAAAATGTAATTCATTCTTAAAAGGCTTCTGACAAGGACGGTATTTTAGTGGTTTTTTTTTTTCCCCCTTCCAATTAATTTTGTGATGCTGTGAAAGCCTCCTTCTTCCTGTTTAAAACCAAATTGAGAGTGAAGGTATTCTCCCCCAGGTCTGTGGCCTGGATGAAGAGTGAGCCAGTGAAAGTAGGAAGCTCAGATTTGTTTCAAATGTAAATGAATGGTGAGAGATAACTTTTTTTTTTTTTTTTTTTTTTCTCTGAAGTGTCTTACCTTTTTAAAAATCATGTAATTGTTGCCCTGGGAGGTGATTTGGAAAGCAGTTCTAATTCTCCTTCCAGCAATATTGACAGTGCAATGTACATTTGTTGTTGCTTACTGTGGAATCGAGCTGTAAGTTCTTTACTGGGCAATCCATTGCCTGCCTCAGGCACTTAAAAACCATGACCCAGGAACCATGGGTTGCCATGGGCACAATGGAAAAAAATACTGACAACGTGTAAGTGTTTGGTTTATTTACCTGCTGCTTTTCACCGTTCACAGAAAGCAGAAGCTGTAGAAGCTAATGGGAAGTGCAGGTGCTGATCAATACGCATGTAATAGGGATTTAAAGGAGAACATTAATATCACCAGACCTGCTGTGGAAGCATAAGAGCTGTTGTGTATTGATGTGGGGGAGCATTAGGGATGGAGCTAGAGGAGGATCAGCATGGGCTGTTCCCAGTGTAAATGGTTTTACCCTGGTGTTTGTGCATGTTTGCAGCTCTGTCAAGTAGGTCACTGCAGTGGAAAGTGTACATGTCACTGAGCTGGGGAGATTGATGGATTTGCTAAATTTGCTCTCATTACCCACCACTTAGCCATGGTTTGGCAGGCTCATGGTTATACATTTAAGCAAACGTGGAAAGGGACACAGGGACAGGGCACATTTTCTCATCCGAACTCTGAGTAAACTTTGCAAGCAAGCTGAAATAAGAACTGTTAAATATATCATGAAATGATTAAGCATTAGATTTTAATTTAGGAAAAATACATTATTTAGTAACACACTCCCATAGAGACCATATATACACAAAGTGATAGCCTATCCTAAAAATAAAGTTTGTCATGCAGTTTTGACCATCTCACACATAATCTCTTCAGTGTCTTATTAAACATTTCAAATCCCTGAAGAGATGAAAACTTTCAGAAATATTTAATCTTTTCCCAAGATACTTGCACTAATGTGGACTTCCAAAACATGTAGGACAGACAGGCAGAATTCGGGCTTAGATAACTTCTGGAGTTAATTTTCAGAACTGCTACTTTAGAGCATGCCATATCAGGATTAAATATTAAATCGATGAATAGATAAGGGAAAGATGAAGATTTCCCTAGCTCAGGCAATCCAACAGTAGATTCTAATGCTGAGAAAGTTTCAAGGCATATCACTAGCAAGGATATTTTTATGACCGTTGAACTCTTAGCTCACATTTTCAGGTGTCTGCTGGTTGTGCTGATTGTTTTCTCTTCCTCAACCTTCATGGTAGTTAAAATACCTGGCATTTTGCCTGAGAAGTTGATTCCAATATTTCATTTTAAAAAATGAATTCAGATTAGTGTTGTGTAAGTGAACATCACCATATAAGAGGACAGAGAGATGCCTATGCAATGTGAAAGCTGTGTCTTTGTGTCTTTATTGATGAACCAAGGTTCTATCTACATGAGGACTTTAAAAATAATATTTTTAAAAATCCCGTAGTACTCAACTATATGGGTAGATAATCTTTTCAGTCACATTAAAGTAGTTATTGATTTATTCCCTTGTAAACTGCCAGAGAACACAGTGAATGAGAAGCGGAGCTGCTCATTATTTTGGTTTAAAGTTCAGCTGCCTTGTGACCTTAAACAAATAATTTTCTTCTTAATCCTTTACCTTGATTTTATATGCTATGGCTTAGACTCACTGCACTAAACTAAGGTACTTAGCATACAGACTTCTGATATACTGGAAATGCTCTGCTTATGAGATGCAGTTGAGAACTCAGATGAAATGAGCTCCCAGACATAAGCCCCAGGATAGATTGCCAGTTTGTGGGTTGTTGTGCCAGCAACGACCCTCATCCTGCCAACTCAGTGGAGGCAAGGGCTAGAGGCATGCAGCACAACAAAGATGCAAGGGATATTGATGGATCGGTAACTGTGGTAACACCTGTGAAAGGTCAGGCCAGATTTAGGACCTCTAAATGCAAAAAGGTGCTGAAGTGTACATATACCAATGCACACAGCATGGGTAACAAACAGGAGGAGCTTGAAGCCATGATGAAACAGGAAAACTATGTAGTGTCTATTATGGAAACATGGTGGGATGTCTCTCATGACTGGAGTGCCCCAGCTGATGGCTACAAGCTCTTTAGGAGGGACAGACAAGGGAGGAGAGGTGGTGGGGTGGCGGTGTATGTTAGGGACTGTTATGATTGCTTTGAGCACAAGTATAGTGAAGACAGGGTGAAGTGTCTTTGTGTTAGAATCAGGGGGAAGCCCAACAGGGCAGATGTTGTAGCAGGAGTGTGCTATAGGCCACCCAACCAGGACAGAGAGGTGGATGAGATATTCTAGAGGCACTTAGGAGAAATCTCACAATCACTTGTTCTTGTGGAAGACTTTAATTTTCCAGATGTCTGCTGGAAATACAACACAGCAGAGTGGGACCAGTGCTGGAGATTCCTGGAATGTGTGGGAGACAACTTCCTGACACAGCTGGTGAGTGAACCGACCAGAGAAGGTGTCCTGCTGGATCTCCTCTTTGTGAACAGAGAAGGACTGGTGGACGATGTGGTGGTTGGAGGCCAACTAGGGCACAGTGATCATGAAATAATAGAGTTCTCTATTCTCAGAGAGGCCAGAAGAGGGGGAAGCAGAACTGACATCCTCCACTTCCAAAGGGCTGACTTTGTCTTGTTTAGGCAACTGCTTGACAGGATCCGTTGGGAGATAGTCCTGAAGGGTATAGGGGCCCAGGAAGGATGGGCGCTCTTTAAGAAGGAAGTGTTAATGGCACAGGAGCAGGCAGTCACCACATGCTGTAAGAGAAGCTGGTGGCAGAGAAGGCCACCCTGGCTAAATAGGGAGCTTTAGCTGTGACTCAGGGAGAAAAGGAGAGTTTACAGCCTTTGGCTAGTGACTCACAATGATTACAAATATGCTGTGAGGTTATGTAGGGCGGAAATCAGGAGGTCTAAAGCCCAGCTAGAAATTAATCTGGCTTCAGCAATCAAGGATAACAAGAAATATTTCTATGTCAACAGCAAAAGAAAGCCAGGGAGAGCCTCTGTTCCCTGCTAGACGCAGGAGAAAATGTGGTAACGAGTGATGAAGAAAAGGCTGAGGTGCTTAATGCCTTCTTTGCCTCAGTCTTTAATAGCAAGATTAGTTGTACTGAGGGAATCCAGCCTCCTCAGCCAGAAGACAGAGACTGGGAGAATGACCCCCCTGCAATCCAGGAGACAGTCAGTGACCTACTGCACACAAGTCTATGGGACCAGACGGGAACACCTGAGAGTGCTGAAGGAGCTGGCTGGGGTGCTCGCCAAGCCCCTTTCCATCATTTCCCACCAGTCCTGGCTGACTGGGGAGGCCCAACAGATTGGAAATTGGCAAATGTGATGCCCATATATAAGAAGAGTTGAAAGGATGATCCAGGAATTCCAGGCCTGTCAGCTTCAGTGCCTGATGGAGCAGCTCATCCTGAGCACCATCACACAACACATGCGGGACAATCAGATGCTCAGGCCCAGTCAGCATGGGTTTATGAAAGGCAGGGCCTGCCTTACAAACCTGATCTCCTTCTACAACAGAGTGACCTGCTTATCGAATGAGGGAAAGACTGTGGATATTTAGTAAGGCCTTTGACACCGTTTCCCACAGCATTCTCCTGGTGAAATTGGCTGCTCATGGCTTGGATGGGCACACGCTTTCCTGGGTAAAAAATTGGTTGGATGGCCAGGCCCAAATAGTTGTGGTGAATGGAGATAAGTCTGGCTGGTGGCTAGTCATGAGTGGTGTCCCCCAGGGCTCGGTGTTGGGGCCACTCCTGTTTAACATCTTTATTGATGATCTAGACGAGGGGATCGAGTGCACCCTCAGTCAGTTTGCAGATGACACCAAGTTGGGTGGGAGTGTTGATCTGCTCGAGGGTAGGGAGGCTCTGCAGAGAGACCTGGACAGGCTGGAGCCATGGGCTGAGGCCAACTGGGGGAGTTTCAATAAGGCCAAACGCCGGGGGCTGCCCTTGGGCCACAACAACCCCCAGCAGCGCTACAGGTTTGGGGAGGAGTGGCTGGAGAGCTGCCAGTCAGAGAGGGACCTGGGGGGGTTGATTGACAGCCGGCTGAACAGGAGCCAGCAGTGTGCCCAGGTGGCCAAGAAGGCCAATGGCATCCTGGCTTGTGTCAGCAATAGCGTGGCCAGCAGGGACAGGGAAGGGATCTGACCCCTGTACTCGGCACTGGTGAGGCCGCACCTCGATTCCTGTGTTCAGTTTTGGGCCCCTCACTACAAAAAGGACATTGAATGACTCGAGCGTGTCCAGAGAAGGGCAACGAAGCTGGTGCAGGGTCTGGAGCACAGGTCGTAAGAGGAGCGGCTGAGGGAACTGGGGGTGTTTAGTCTGGAGAAGAGGAGGCTGAGGGGAGACCTCATTGCCCTCTACAGCTACCTGAAAGGAGGGTACAGAGAGCTGGGGATGAGCCTCTTTAACCAAGTAACAAGGGATAGGACAAGAGGTAATGGTCTCAAGTTGCACCAGGGAAGGTTTAGACTGGATACTAGGAAGCATTTCTTTACAGAATTTCTTTACATTTCTTTTTATTTAAATAATTAATCAATAAGGTAGGTGGTATATTAGTTAATACACTTCTGAGGGCCATATTTACATGGGAAAATGAAATGCTGAACCCCTTAGAGACAGAGGGGAATCATCTGAGTAAAACCAGGCATTTTCCAAACTTCCAGGCTTCTTTTATAATCATTAGAAAAAACAAATTTGTACTGCCAGCCTGCAAATTTTTTGACATATTTGAGATGTTCCGTTTGGGATGAGATGATCTGTGCCCTACAAGTGCCCCTTTATCTCCACCAGCTATTAGAGGAGCCCAAGCTCAGAGGTAGATGTTTGCTCTGTACTTCTCTGGAATCATGAAATGACCCTCATAAATAGGGTGCTTATTGCTCCTTCTGTCTTTCTGTCATTTTCTTGCTTTTGCTTATCATTAGGTTCATGGTTGGACTCAATGATATTCAAGGTCTTTTCCAACCTAGATGATTCTGTGATTCTCTCCCCATTTCAGTGTCCTCTTCCCAGATTTTGGGTTTATGTCTTAGTTTATTTCTAGTTCCTATAGGCATTAAACTGTACAATGTTGAAATAACTTGGGATAGTTGTCCAACAGTGAGTATTTGGAAGACTTCTGTTGAGTTTCCATGAAGAGGTGCCCAAGTTCTCTGTCAGAGCTTGAGATTCCCCATTCATCATGCAGGTAAAATGCTGTCTGCTCTTCCTACAGATAATTTGTAGAGCACAAGTATTGGGCTTTTGGGTTCAGTTTAAGTGTCTGAAGCTCAGAATCGTCTTGGGCAATACTTCTGGAAAACCTGATGAAGGAATCATGCCATGTAGAGAAAGTCACAATGGAAGACCTAATGCAGTGCTTTGAACATTATTCCTGAAATCAGAGACTTCACTCTGGTAGGTGCTTTAACACTGGTTTAGGGTAAGGGAAGGTTTTGCCTTCATTATGGTAGAGCATCATCTGAGGTCTCATTCAATTTGCCCATGTCTTTAAGTCGCTGCAGGCCATGGGTGTTGGTGTTAACAGTATTAGGACAGATTCTGTGGTGTGCAGAGGCATGGCTGCTTCTCCCTCCCCTGGTCTGAGAAGCTCCAGCTGAGCCCCCTCTCAACACCATATTGCAGTGGGACTGCAGGGTGCACCAGAATCCCCCACTTCCCTCTTCCTCCCTGCTTTCAGCACAGCAGAAATTCAAGCACATGGCTCAGATGGCAGCTAGAGCTTGCTCTGAACAGGCCGCTGATCCCCAAGTGCCCTCAGCTTGCACCAATGGGTAGGTTGAGTCATTGTATTTTCTTTTGGCTGCCATCCTTATAATTTTCTGCTGTGTTTTGTTTTGTGACAATCTAGAGTCTATTTTCCTACTGCCTGACCAAAAGGAAACCTCAGAAAACATGCAAGTATATCAGCAGTGAGGGGTGGACAGCAGCTTATGTACATGACCCTGGAAACAGGGACAGAAGAACAGCAGAATTCTGTGAGGAAATTGATAACTTTGGCATTTTTTGTGTATAGGTAGCTGTCCAAGTATTGCCAGTTTATGTTCTGTAAAAGCGTTCTGTCCGTGCCTAAAGTCTGTTTCTGTGCATGTGCAAGTGACTACAAATTTCTGCCAATGTTTGATGCTTACTTCTTGAGCAGCCATGCATACTTTTGGTTCCGGGACATCGCTCTACATTATGGCCATGTGTTGCAGAACACTAAGGACTTTATGCAAGGAAGTACACAGATAACATCACTTTGCACAGAGATGTGGAATGTGAGCTTAAAGGCAAAGACCACATCAGATTTCTTGCAAAATTACCCTGAAGATGAATTGAGTCTAGAAGGTCAGGGCTGTAAGCTGTGTTTGAGATGGTGGAACAGCATTTCTGTCAAATTTAATTATTTTAATTTTCAAGCCCTGTTCCCTAATCCTAGGTCATGGCATTAACTCAGGCAATACTATGCCTGATGTTCGTTTTCTATTACTTTAGGAAAAAGCAGAAACCAGCTGTGCCAGTAGTCAGGCCACACAATGTGAAGAAGTATGTTATTAAAATGTAACTGACTTTCTGGTCCTCAGTGGGTAAAATGAAATAAACTAGAGCTGAGTAAATAAACAATACTCAATCCAAAAAAGTATATTAGAGGGCAATAATATTTTCTTATGAAAGGCTATTAATCATACTCTATTTAACTATTTATTTAATAATCTCTAGTAACTCTTAAGGCCATCTGTGTGCTGACACACCTGAACAGAATTCAATAGTTTTTTTGAAAAAATGTAAACTTTCCTTGTAGCACCTGCTGTCTACCAGAGACAGATTTTCTCTGGCTATTTAAATCCAAGTTATATACCTAGTGGCTTTTTCTTAACTGATGACATTCATTTTCTGTCTATCTCTTTTTTAGGAAGCATTTAAGCAGAATGCTACATCTTCCAGTCTAGTAAGCAAATTAATACTTAAAGGCATTTCAGTGATAAAAGGGATACAGGACCATTGGCATAGTTCCAAATAATAACACAGTAATAGGCAGTAACTATCAATTTCATTTTTCCTCTTTTTCTCAGCAGTGGCCAATACTTCACACTTAAAGCTTTTTTTTTTTTTTTTTCTGGTAGTATGTCTGCCACTTTCTCATTAGAAACGTCTATTAAGATGAGAAAATAATTTGCAGTAGTTTGTTAAGAAAGTGTGCTGACGTGGAAAAATAAGTTTCTTTAAAAGCTAGAGCTATCCTGTTCACATTTACATTTTTCTAGGGATTGACATTAGCTGAGAAACTGTTTCTGAAACTGGAGATTCAGTAAATATCTTGTAAATTAATAAACCACAGACTCTATTAATTTGCACACCACTTATTGTTTTGCTTGATTTCACAGCTAACGTGATGCGCTATTTAAATAATTAAAATGCCTCCTATTACTGGAAGGTTTGCGGGTTTGGTTTGGTTGTGGGTGATATTTTCTTTTTTTTTAATACTAACTCAAAATGACCTCTGGCTGCTGTAAATTTTTCCATCACTGATACAGGCAGGAGGAACATTTGATATCTGCAGACAGCAAATACAAGGGAGCACCACTCCAGGTAGCTGCTTCCTCCCCTTGAAATGCCCCCATTACTTTTCTGTGAAATGTCCCTGTGCTTTGACTCCTGAGTGGTTTGGGACCTGGTTATCCCCCTCTGTACCTGTGCTGTGATGGCCCAGTGTGGATCAGTGACGCACCCCAGTGAGTGATCACCCCATACAAGGGTGAGGGCTCAAGTTCCCTGAGGCTGCTTGACTCCCCTCTCATCTCTTGGTGATCCAGATGATAATGCTTCTAATCAAGGTCACCTGGACACACCATCTTTAACACTGCTGTTTTATAACAGTGCCAGACTTCATGTGCTTCAGCTGAAGGTTTCTTATGCTAGCTATCAGCATCAGGCTCAATCACTCTCAGCAATTTCAGCCAAGAAATCTTCCCAAAGTGTGATAAAATTACACTACTTCTCCTGTTTGTAGTTTCTTAAACCCATTTCATAGACGGATGCCAATATGTTGGAAGTGCAATCTCATCCTATGGCCAGATACAAACTTCTACCGTTCCTTGTGAAAGTATCAGCCACAATATAGAAGGCTAGTGACTCACTGGGATAAGCTGTAAGCATTTATATATATTTTGCTGTGTTCTTTATTAGAGGCAGTCATTCGCTATGTGCTTTCTAGTGTTGTTTTTCAGTTGTGTTTTCAATAGTTCCCTCCCTCCTCCCCTTGTTCTATTGTTTCTATTGGTTTCACTACTGTAATCCAGAGCAGAAATAATTGATAACTATGGGAAGAAGGGATCAAAGTGAACAGGCTTCAGGTGAGTCAATAGTTGGAAATTGGTTTATGCTGAATTTTTTTTAGAGATTTATAACAGTAGAAATTTGTTCAGGACCAAATAGCTACTGGAAGAAAAGGGCAGAAGAAAGCAGAGTTGAGAAAAGCAAGAAGGAAGCAGACATAAGGAATAGGTTGATTATCTCTAAAAATCAACAGCAATGTAAAACTGCTTAGACTAGGACTCTTAACAATTTCTAAGATTCAAAACCATTAGTTAATTCACATATGTGGTGATCTATTACTTGCTATCTAAGTGTTGTCTGAGTCTAGTGCAGACCTCTGAGATAATATTGAAATAGTGCACTAACACCTGGCAAGATTTCCATATGGATAACCCCCTTTAATTTGTCTTTATAAAACTTTTAGAACATGCAAATGTTGAATAGGGCTGGGTCTCCATTAGGCTTAATGCTTACGTGCATATACACACTGAAGCATTATTGTTTGCCAAATTTATAGTTTGTGGGTAATTTCTGTTCTGTGTTCAGGCTGTTTACGAACTTACCGGGGGACCACTTTACACTGACACATTTAATCACCCTAATGAAATTATGTGAGCTGTTAGTGTGCTTGTGCAGCAGGCAGCACAAGGCAGAGTATTCTGGAGCGGGTATCTCATATGGTGGTAGGGGATGCTGCCTTCCTCTCCACCTCTGGCGGCAGAGCAAGCACTGCACGGGAGGCTAGTGGCCATCCTCCTGGCTGAGCCATCTGCGTGAGTTCAGCAGGAGTTAATTAGAAACTGTTCTAGGGTAGGAATTAATACTGCAGGCATGAGGAGTTACAAATTCCGCCGCTTAATGAAAGGGTGGAGTATCTACATGTTATTTGTGTATTACGTTCTGTACACTGACTATGATACACAAAGCAGCTCATCTCCATTAAAGTAATTTTAACAAATTCCAGCAGTTTGCCTTAATTGATCCAAACTGTCAAATTTTGCTCTGTTTTTGGTCTGCTCAGTTTTCAGAGAAAGAGCGTGTGGTAGTGCAAGGGGGCCAAGGTCTAGCAATGGCTGCATGAGGATGTTGAGGATCATTTTATTGTGTGTACTTCTTAAAATGGAAAGTGTATGTCTATTTAATATTCTTGTGACAGGCAAGAACTGTAGCAGAGGAGTAGGATGAAAGGCTGCCAGATAAATATGCCAGTCAGGATTTAAATGGGCTTTTTCTAATAGGTAGAAAGCAGGTTATGAGGCAAGACAGAGCCATAGCTTAACAGTCTTTATGGCAAGAGCAGTAGAAATACTGCCATCTGATTTACTCCATATAACAGGTTTTTTCTGTTGGTCAGCGCATCAAGGGGTGTTTAACAAGGAATTTGAGGATGAGCATGAGTAGGAGTTTTGCAAGTGTTAATATCTTTTCTGGGGTTGGGGGCACTCAGACCTTTGGGAAAGTAATATTAATAGTAGAAGCAGGTAATGGGCTCTTTGCTGTAATTGTTTCTTCTTATCATTTCAATGACTAAATAATAGTTGCACCTTGCAAACCATTGTGTATATACATACTAAGTATTTGCCATTCAAAAATATGTTGCCCAGCTATGCTTCTGGAACACTAAAAGTTAGGATAACTTTCAGCATCCAGTTGTGTTTGTCCAGGTGGTGATTCCAGCAGCCTGTGATTTGTGGTGTAGGGACATCTGCACTGAAGTAATACTTTTAAGTCTAACAGGTGTTCCTGGATTTATCTCTCAGGCTGCTTGGTCATGGGAACCTTGCAAAATTTCAGGATGCACAATACAATATGTCAAGTAAATCTACTTAGTAACTATGTACTATGAAAAGTACCTTCTCTTGTTTGTTAATTTTGAGTCTGCAACCTAATGATTTCAGTTGAAAATTCAGTTCTTGTGTTATGAGAAACACTAAATAATTTTTCCTCAACCCACCTTTTCATGTTTTCTCTTTTCTAATAAGCCTTGATGTTTGCTTTTCTAAATGCTGCTGAGCATTGCTGCTTAGTGGAAGCAGTTTGCATGAAGCTATCTATCATAGCTCTCTTTACAGAGCAGTAAGTCAGTCAGAAACAATCACTGTGTATTTAAAGCTAGGACTGTTTTTCTCTACATATGGCAGTTTACATCAATATTGCATTTCATCTGCTCAGTGACTCAGTTTCATGCGGTTGTTCTGCAGTATTTCGCAGTCAGCTTTTGTTGATTCAGCATAGTATAATCAGTAATTTCACTTTTTACAAGCTTTTCCAGATAATTTATTAATGTGATGAATAACCCAGGGCCTAGCACAGATCCATAGGGGACTTTGCTGGCCACAGTTTCCACTAAGAAAACTAATTATTTTCTCCTGTTCTTTATTTCCTGCTTCTAATCAATTATTTATCCATGTGGAGATTTCTTTTACTGCAAGGCAGCTCACTATCCTTAAGAGCCTTTGGGCTTGTCAAAGTTGTTTGGAAATCCAAGTAGGTTTTATTGAATGTATCATCACGCCTGTCTGCATAGCACTGCCAAGGACCAATAATGAGTTAGTATGGCATGGCTTTCCTCTATGCTAGCCATGCTGGCTTGCCCTAATATGTCATACCTCCTTGTACATCACTACTATATTTTCTAAGGCAATTGCCACCAATCTCAGCGTTGCAGATTAGACTCATTGGTTGGATGAAATGTACCGCAAAGAATTTCTGTCTGTATCGATTACAAACCTGTTCTTAATGGATGTAGCAAAAGATATCTTCTGAGGCCCTTCTGGGGAGTTAAAGGAATGGAGAATACTGCTTGTCCTCACTGCACGTCCTTTAACCATGAAAGTCACCTTGGATAGAGATAGGAGCAACCTCCTCCAGTGTTTCATCCCACCTCCATAGTATGTGAGGTTGATGGGTTGCAAAACTGCACAAGAAACTCTTGGCCCAAGGGCAGTGTAAAGACTTATCTACATATTTTGACTCTGCATTTATATTATCAGATATGACTCGCTATTGACCCGACAATAGCTAGTTACTATAAAAAACAATTTGACCACTAGACCTTATGACTGAAACTTGACTCAGAAGAGTAAATATTTGCAACGTATTCCATCTCTAGCAATGGTAACTGCTGAAAAAAGCAGGATCAAATCTCTAGAAATATACCTTTATTATTAAAAATGAGCAGTTGCATTCAATGAAAAAGCAGAGGCTCATAGGAGGGAAGTTAGCTTGATATGCTCTGGTGGAAGTTCAGCTCTGTAGCTGGCAGATGATAATACAACTGTAATTTCACCTCTTAGCTTGGTGTTATATCCCCTATGTAGAAAAACCCTGAGACTACATGCTACCTGTTACAACTGTGCAGATGCTCAGCATGAGGGAAGGTCCTGGGGATCTCCCCCTGTTTGGGAAGCAAAGAAGCAGTCTTGGCAATAGATGGGGTCCTGCAGGACACTGTGTGCATGGACATGGGGATGCTGCCCTGAACCTGGCCACCCTGAGAGCATTATCCTGCTACGCCAGCACTGTACATCCACATGCACACAAGCCCCGGAGATTTCTCCCTGAGATGTTGCTGTACGCAGCTCCATCTAGTGCTGACATTATTTCTGATTCCCTAAGGCGGATGGATAAACACACTGATATATGGATGCAGCCAATTTAGGAAGCTGAATTTGCAAGTGCTAGCCTGGGTTCCAGATTGCGGAGGGATCCTCCCTAACATATGGAAAGTGAGACTGAAATTAATATTCGGGGTTTTTTTATATTGTACTGGTATCAAGATGCAAAAGGGAATTCTTTGCTATATTTATGCCACTAGAAGTAGTTGGTTGGTTGGTTGGTTGATGGATAGATATATTAATATCATAGCAGAAAAGCATAGTACTACTCAGTGATGCACATTAAGTCACAAGATACAGCTAAGAAGACCACACTTAAAGCACAATGTATACACATTTAAAAATTTAGCAAAGGAGAAAGAAAGAAAGAAAGAAAGAAAGAAAGAAAGAAAGAAAGAAAGAAAGAAAGAAAGAAAGAAAGAAAGAAAGAAAGAAAGAAAGAAAGTTAATTCTTTACTATTAGAAGTAATAAATACTGTCTGTATTGAAGATATCACCAAACCCAAAAGGAAGGATATGTTGTACAAAGGCGGAAACAGAGAAATGACTGTTGAGAAAAGAGCAGGAAAAATTTACTGAACAGGATTGGTAACGCTTGCTGTCAGATTTGTCCCAGAAGGCTTGGATGCAGCAGTGATTTTGCAGTGATTTCTTTCAAGCACAGAGCTAAACTGTGACTCCCATTAGAGTTAAGCAGTCAGAGGATTCTTTAGGGAAAGGAATGATTGTCTTCTCTAACTGACTCATGACTACAAGTCATCTAATAAAAAGAAAACAAATAATTGCAGACATTTGATAAATAACAATTGGTTTATTTATTTCTATTCCGAGTGAATTGTTGAAATTTGAAGTAGCCTGGATTTTGAAAGTCGAGACTGCCAGCATTAAAAAACTGGTTGTAATTGCTAATGTGTAACAAATGTTGTGTAACAAATGATTATGGGAAATATTTTTTTCTCAATTTCAAATCAGTAGAAGTGCTTTTAATGCCTTAAAAATCAGATGGAAATGGTGATCTGATCACTAACACATGGGAGCATTCAACTCGAACAAAGGTCACCAAATGCAAGAATATTTGACTGCTTTGACTGTTTATTCTATGTTTTAATATCTGAATATTTATCAGGCATATATAAATATAGCCAATAGTGTTTTGGAAACTGCTTCTGTCAGTTACTGAGGCATCCATGCAACCCTCTGCAGTTCATGTCATTTATATTTGCACTGAACTTATCAGGAGTTGTTATATTCACATTGTGACTTTGCTATATCTTAAAAAGATTTGACTTGTTTATTTGCTGAAGTGTAGATACTAATCTGTAAAGTTCAATCAAGTCAGGCTAGCTGGTAGGTTGTCCACCAAAGCCAGTGCTCATTTTGAGTCTATTCATTTTAAGTCTGGAAAGTCTCCTAGGTTCAGTGAGCTTTCTTTCTAACTCTGGAAATGTTTGGGGTCTTCTGCCAAAATCTGTTGACAGCTGAATTCTGACCCATGAACTATGTATTTCATTTTTGTGTGGGAGGGAAAAAGAAAAAGTGGATAATATTCTGGGGGCTAGTGAGGAAAGAACAGCAGCCACATATGTCTGTCACTCTCCGGACCTGGTTGCATCCTTTCTGAATATTCATTTGTGCTTCTTGTCACAAAAAATGAAAAAGAAACCCCACCAAAACATCTCGATAAAAATGATTTTGTGAAATTCCATACTCACAATCTCTCATTTGTTTCTCTCTCAGATTTGCTTATTTGATAGTACTTTCCCACTAGCACCAGCGGCTGTGGATGTTAACTAACTTAACTGTGTTCTGTTAGTTTACCTGAGTTTCATTCTGGGCTGCCTGTCTGAGATTTTGCAGACTGATCAGCATTCTCATCGCCACTTGTGGCCATTCTAGTATCACAGAAGAAGAGGAGATGTAACCTACAGAACCTCACTGGAAACTCTATATGAGAGATGTTTTTCCATATCTTGACCACAGGAGTGAGGTGTGTGTTATAAGACACAGAGTTAGAAAGCAAAATGGAGTAAGTTCGGGTTTCTTAAACAATTAACAAGTTTTGTTCTTTCTTCCCCTGTGATGCTGTGCCTCAGTAGTTTTTGATTTTTTTTACAAAAGTGCATATGCTGTGAGAGGGTCAGTGGCCAGGTCAACAAATCATAGAAATGCTCCCCTCTTTCTGCTCAGTGAGTCAGCTTTTGAAAGCTTCTGCTTTTAGCATTATAATATTCTTGCTTCCTCACCTGCAAGGAAGTCTCTGACAGCAGCAGCTACTATGGTAGAAATTATTTTGTGGAAGAAATATTTTTACTTTAAGGTAAGCAGAATGCTGTAGTTTTGCATGTTAGTATTAACATTAACTAGTACATAAAAGATGGAAACAAAGCTGATGCTAGAATGCATTGCGCTATGTGCATTCTCATAAAGTCTCTGATGTTGTGGCAGGTGTTAGGTAAGGCACTTTGGCCCAGAGCTGACAAAATTTTGCCTGAATATTAAGCTAAGAAAGAGAGCTTGTTGCTTTTTTTCCTCTCTTGCTGCTTCCAAATCTCTCTTGTGAATACTAGACCTACAAATTGTATTTCATGCATAGTCCCCGAGGGATGATACTAGGATATGCTTTCAGAAAGGCTTCTAAGGAGATACAGAAGTGCAAGTATGTTGAAAAGGTCATGTCTTTTAAGTTGCTTGAATTGTTTGTTTCATTTCCATGTGTGGAGCATTTTATTTCTGTAGAGAATAATAGAAATACTCTTATGTAAATTCAGGAAAGGTAGTTCCCTTGAAAACAGCACCGAGTCACTGATCAAACTAGTTTTGTATAACTCAGTAACATGTTAATGTACTACCATTCAGTAGCACAACTTGGAATTAAACTTGAAACCTTAAAATTGAGGTAGTAAGAGCCTTCATTTGAACAGGGCTGTTTCTTACTGTTGTTGTTCTGTGTTTACCTCTAAGTCCTTGGGCACACATAATGAAACATGTCAGCCAGAAGAAACAGCAGAAGAATCCCTCAGCACAGGATTCCCCGATAATCCCAGCTTTGGGTGCATTTCGTCACAAAATTTTATTTTACATCTTATCTCCTTCTCATAGTGCTACAGAGCATTTTAGCATTTTCTCCAGTTAATGGAGGCGCAGATTTAGGTGCTAAAACCTGAGGGACTAGAGGGAAGGGAACAGTTGCTGTGTTGGGTGGGACACACAACATTTCTGAGGACCCTACCTGCTGCTCATGTTAGGTATTTAGCAATACAACATTTCTAAGTGGAGACCAGAGCATGCTTCTTCCATCCGTGCAAATGTCCTTATAGCACTGTGTGCTTTCTTGCTTGCTGCCTCTCTGAGTTCACTGTTCACCACTGCACAGTGGCCTGGCTTCAAAAGGCCTTTTGCACCTCTGAAGATAACTTTTGGTGAGTCTCAGCCCACCAGCTTTTGGTTCATGCTCCTCTTCCAGGTGCATGATGTCCTTACCAGAATATTAGGTTACAGCTGCCTTATAGGAATAGGTATTACCTATACACATGTGTATGTGTGGAGTCTTGTAAATGTATAAAACTATACCTTTTTGTCTTTCTTCACCAACACATTTAACACATTTAAGCAGTGGTGGCTGTTGGTTAACCTCTGCTGCTGGCAGGTCCCTCTGGGGTTAGCATAGGGTCTGTAGGTGGCATGTGGGAAACCCAGCACTTACTATGCCCTTGATTTCCCCTCTGCATTGTGTATGTGGCTGGTAGAGGTCTGATGCACGCCCAGAGGTGCTCAGCTGGCTCCAGCATGCCTTGGGTCTCAGCAGCAACACAGCCAGGCAGACTCTGGTTCCCTGCCTCACATCAGACTCGCATCTGGGTCTCACCCTGGCTCAGTCTAGGCAGCTGGGTTTGGCCTGGCCATGGGCTGCAGTGGCGTCAGGAAATGCAGCAACCTGCTGTGCAGTTACTGAGGTTAGTACGGCTGATGTGTGAGGGGAAAGGGATGTAAATGCTTGAAGAAACCATACAAGAGTGAGAACAGCCTGTGAAGGTAATGAAGAATGCTTCTCCCAACAGTAAAACTAAGCACAATGTTGGCTTGGGAAGGCCTAAAGGACTGTGTGCCAAGAGCAGAGCACAACAACTCATGGTGAGAGGACCCTGCACCCCACTGAGCGGAGCATGGCATCAAGTGTACAGCACGTCACACCTGCCGTTTCTTTCTGTGATAGCTCACCATGAAAGAGACTGTGCCTGTTCAGGTGAGTATGTTCCAGACAGACTTACTTTCCCAACAAGGAAATGAAAATGTGGAGCTGCAGCCTTGCCTGAGACATACCAAAGTTCACGTGGGCAGGATTCATAAGCAATGGACTACTTCATAACGACAGTGGACACCTAAAGTGTATGAAAGCTCTATCCAAACCCCATTTTTTTTTTGCTAGGGAGGTACCCACAAACAAGAGGTTTGACAAATTTATAGCCAGAGTCCCTTGTTCTCCTCATTTCACAAAAGATGTCCTGCACAGACCTCTTGAACACAGACCCTTGTGTTCGTGGCTGTGAGAGTGTGAGAGGATGAAAGCTATGACAGAATGACCGTAGGTGGGTAATATCAACCTGCATGGAGGCTGGGTGTGATAGAATCATCTTGGCCTTTTGTGACAGATTGCATTTAGTTTTAATCCACTGCTGTCTTGTTGAAGAAGGTCCTATTGCATTCCTTCAAGCTCAGGAGCTTCTTTTCATTGCCCCTAGTTCTTGATAACCAGAATACGGTGCAGAATATACATTACATCATGCAACTGTGATGCTCCAGGACTCTAATCATGATGTAGGATAATGATCTTCAGGAGCTTTAAGAGGGCAAATATACATGTTAGTTGTCAAAACATTTACCCAGTGTAGACTGAATCTTTGGGATTCTCAGTTTTTTCATGACCTACAGACCATCAGCAAGTTGCATCCCATTTGCAATTACCACATCAGTGAGCAGTGTAAACCAGCAAAAACTAATACAAAAAATGTAACACTTTTAGTTGAGGCTTGCAGGAACAAAACAGTGATTCGCTGTGTCCTTCACTTAGAGCCATATGCTGTGCTGTTCTGCCAGGAAGAAATGTACAGAACTTTACATAAAAGTAAATAATAGATAATATTGCAAAATGAGGTCCTATAAATGGGTGCCTGTCTTGGTTTATGACTTGAAATTAGATTTCTTGTGCTCACTGCAACTAATTGCTGTGTAGAAAAGGCTCATGCCTCAGACCCAGTTTATCTCAAAGTCACTTATTTCCATGGTTAATTTCTGCATGATTATTTGTTCCTGTAATGCAATCTGCAGTAGATTTTTATATTGTCTTTCAGTACTGTTCAGTGAGAATCTCAGTTTTGTTCCTGTATATGCATGAAATGTTGGGGGAACAAATTACATTTCTTACTGTGATTGACTCCTGTGGGGTTATTTGGCTAGGTACCAGCTTGAGGCCCTAAACATTTGTTGGAGGCAAGTTCCATTTAGATATAAAAGTCCTGAACTTCATTTTGTTGCAATTTTAGAAAACATTACTCATTTCAAATTAATATATGCAGTCTACCCAGACATAAATGTTACTGCAAAATAAGAATGAAATGCTGGCATAATGCATTGTGATTAGCTTTAATTAGAATTAATTTTAATCTTTTTATAACATACATTATTTTTTAAAATTTGTTTTCTGGTTCTTAAGACTATGGAGATTACATTGAAGTCTTTTCCTCAGCCATAACTTAAAAATATTGAATTGCTTTTTGTTTTAAAGCTAATTCCTATGACCGCAATAGATAGGGCATGAAATTGAATACCAGATAACAGGCCACAATGGTTAAGTGCATGACATCAAGAAAAATCTGATATACAAAACCAGGAGGCACAATGAAAAGTGAGGAACTTTATTGTACATTACCTAATGACAACAAGGGCATAGAGGAAGACCAAGGAGACTACAGACCTGTTAGTCAAAAGTTACCTGGAAAAATTACAGAGAAGATCATACCAGATGCTACTGAAAAGCATGTGAAGTGCAAGGCAATCATCAGTTTTTTGCTGGAAGCTCATCCACTAATTCCTGCTCCCTGTTTTTTACTTCCAACTAATGTCAAACTAAGTACTGATGCAAAAGCTGGTTTTTTCTTTGTTATGAAATTGTGGTGTTTCAGTCCAACAAATTAGGCCTGTGTATCTGTAACAATTGATCACATACTAGTGGCACCTTCCTAGGATTCAGCTGTTGAACTGATAAAGGAGTGAGATGAAAAAAAAGTTACTATTTTAAATGAAAAAGCTGAGGATAATCTTAGCAGATACATTTGAGCTGTTAATCTACCACAATATTAGAACAGAGATATTTCTTGATGTGCACCCTGTGCTGGTTTTGTCTAGTCTTGGGTTCTGTATTAAGGTGAAGGCCCTTTCATCAGCAAAGTTGGATAGAGCTCCAATGTTGGGGCATAGAGGGTCCCGGCGCATCTTGTTACTTTGTGTACAGTGCTCAAGGTCATACTAAGTATACTGAGAGAGGGTTGCTATGGCCTCCGTTGGTTTTTTTCTTCCTTGCCTGGCTAATAGGTGTTTTCATTATTGGCAGCCAATTCAAATGAAATGTATCTGTTGAAATAAAGCTTAGGGTTTTTTAAATGTCTCAATTTCATCATTTTCTGTCTTTCAAAGCACCAGTTTTATTCTTTCAAAGTATTTGTAATTTTTCTAAATAGTTAGCCTGATTTAGTGTATTTTAACCGCATGAGCCACACTGAATTCTTTTAACTTTTAATATCTCTTATGAACTATTCCTTCCCCTTTTCCTCTTTTTCATTTGTTGCTTGAAAGTATTTGAAGTCAATGCACAGTGATGCTAATTTCAGTGATATTAAATAGTTCAGGTATAGATCAGACCTTAAAATCTTACTGTGACAAATAGAAAAAGATAAATATTGGGTTTGTTGGGTTTTTTTCTGAACTTTTGTGGTTTGGGATTCCATATATCACAGTTCTTGTCCTCCAGAGAAAAATGTAGTTTGTGTCATATCAGTGGAACTCAATAATAAAAGGTGAGTAAAGATGAAATGACACTTGCCAAGGTGTGTAATTAAGAGTCTCCAATCTTCTTCTGTGTTGAGAAGAAAAATGATTTGCTATAATTTAAAGGAAATTTTTGTAGCTTTGACTGATTGCTAATATCTGATTTATTTTTCACTGACATTGCCATGGTCCTAATTTAGTAACTGAGCATTAATTTTGTGCCAGTTAAAAGACAGGACTCTTCTTTGGCTGAAAGCAAACAGTACCGGACTCATGGACAGTTATTTTCAGATCCCATCCATAAAGCTGTCCATCATAAATACCAGAGGGAGAAAAGCTGATCATCTTTCTTGTATTAGGCAGTAGGCAAAAATGTGAAGTGTAAATAAATGCTGTGAATCGTGACAATATAAACCATGAGAAGCTGCTGGGCAGTGGCACAAGGACGAGCAGACAGATCTGGCAGCCAGACTGAACCTGAGAGCCCAATGGCTAAAGCAGACAGACAGGACACAGAGCCCTGAGCTAGGGAAGTTTGAATTCCCTATTTGGGTTTTCTAGGCAACACCGCACTGACAGGACTGTTGGATATTCTCAACAAAAGTACGTCTCACCTGCCATCTCATCAGAATACAAACATTGTTCCTTCCATTGCCATGAGAGCTAAAGCAAGAATAACACAGACTTTCTGTAGAGCACACAGCTGGGAGGGGAGAGATTTCTTGTTCCCAAGACTGTTTCTGTTAGTCCATGATGGTCTAATCTGAAATGTATTAATGATCTATATCATCTTACTGAGGCCTAAGTTTCAGATATGAAATCTGGATTTTTGCCATCTGTACCTACATGAGCTAAATGTTTTTGATAGCAAGAAGCTCTTTAGTCAAGCAGATAAAAGCATGGAAAAAGACAATGCTATGAAAGTGAAGATAAGTAAGTGTGGGCTGGAAACAAGAAGAGAGTAGTAGATTCTTTGTTCCTGAGTCTGTAACTCAGAACCCACTATTTTTTTTCTGTATTGAGATATGTGTTTAATGCAGGAATTATGGCCAAGGGCTTTCAAGAGCTGTGTTACACAGGAAATCAAGCTGGATGAGGGATGATCAGAAAGTCTCCACTGCCTCTAAAACAGTCTAGCCTTAAAATAGGTTTAAAGTTAAACTCTTAAAACTGTATAATTCAGTTGAATTTAGTGGAGCTGTGTCATTTTACAGCTGTAAGTGTATCTACTTTTTTAGGCCTGACTTCACAGTAATATACAGGAAATAATTTATTAGGCTTTTGTAGCAAAAAATATGGTTTCTTCATCAAAAATTGTCTTCTCACACCCTTTTGCCTTCTCTTCCCCTGAGAAATAAGGCATCTGATTGCAACAACCAGTGCTTGCTTTCCCTCTGGGTCCTTTGCCAAACCCAGCTCTGCACAAAGTAACTACAAATTGTTGTCAGGATGGCAGGGATAGCTGTGCCCACATCCAGCTAACTAGGAAACAAGTGACTGAATTGTGGGGGAAAGAGAAGCAAAATGCTGTGCCTGGGGAGGGTATCCTGCTGTGCCCTGTGTCGGTATGTGTAGGGGTTTTGCCCTGGTATGGGATAGACTAGTGCTATCCCCAGGGGAGTCTTCTGACTTACCTTGATCCCACGCCTGTGAAGGAGCACTAGGAGAAACTGATAGTTAAATGGAGGGGAAAAAAAGGATTACAGCTGTGGATTCCCCCGAAGATCATCTTTTATGTTAACAGATTTGCTGGAAGTAGGTGCCACTCATATCCAGAGAATTTTGGCAGACTAGTTCTCAATGCTTCTGTGTAGTTGGCTGTTACTACTGGCAAGGATCAAGAAAAAATATCCTGAAAAGAGCTGGACTGACATAGGTCTATTCAGGTTTTTCATCTTACAGGACTAAAAGGAGGCTTGTAACCCATGGGAAAAGATGGAAATTTCTTCCAAGAGGTTCCTTTGGTCATAAGTCTTGGGAAGTGGTATCCAGTGTTGTGTCACCAAGAACTGTAAGGGAAGTTGCAAGAACAAAACCATAGGAAATAGCTAAAAACCTCCACTGAGTCATGACTAAGAACCTGCCATGCAAATCCACAAAGATTTGTAGAGGGCGTCAGGACCCCAAACCTTGAAAGAGAGAGTAGAAATGTCCTACAACCCAGATTTTTTAAATCTCTCACTGGAGGATATAACTGGTCCCTGACACCTAGATCTCAGTATTAACCTAAATCACGTTTTGACTGATTATGTGATGTATACGTAAATAAAGATAAGACCTGCCACATCACACTCATGCCAAGGCTTGTCTGGTGTTCCCATATACAAGTTGTCAGAACTGAAGCTATATTTAGCAGATGGGGCAGAAATACAAAAGGTTCTGTCGTTTTTGGGCTCCCAATCTTGAATATTAAGCCTTCTGCATGTATAAAAGTCAGTGCAATATTTGAAAATGTTCATGGATGTTAAAAGTTGAATCCTTCAACATTTTTCGTTCTTGTAGAAAATGGATTTCCCCTGGGTAATACTAAAACAGCTAAATCTGAAAACCTGCCTAGAAGAGGAATAGCTCTCAAGTATGAAAATCTTCCATTATAAGATAAACACAAATTAAACAAAATCTGACATGATGGACAGAGCAGCTAGGTCCAGTGGGGTTTTAAGCATAGAGAATAAAGGAAATAGTTTTCACTGTTGCTTCAAATATGTAATAGTGAGAAAAAGAATCTCATTTCTTGGAGTTTAAAATGGATGCTGCACAAAATAATGAAAGTAAACATTTTAAAGGTTTGGTTCATTGCAGGCATTGTGTCCCTGATCTCCCTGGCAGTCCTGTCCTATGAACGCTACAGCACTCTCACCCTGTGCAACAAGCGCAGCGCTGACTACCGGAAGGCATTGCTGGCTGTTGGTGGTTCATGGATTTATTCCCTGGTCTGGACTGTGCCACCTCTGATCGGTTGGAGCAGTTACGGGATAGAAGGTGCGGGTACAAGCTGTTCAGTACGCTGGTCCTCGGAGTCAGCTGAGTCCACGTCCTATATCATCTGTCTCTTCATATTCTGCTTGGTCATCCCTGTGATGGTCATGATGTACTGCTATGGCCGCCTCCTTTACGCTGTTAAACAGGTAAGTTGCTGTATGCTACTAAGAGTGCAAACTGCTCTGAGTCATATGCTGAATTTCTTTTCTATCGAGTTTGGAAGCACTGATGTTAGAGAGCAAAACAACAAAGCAGAACCAAGTGGAAAAGACCACAGAAAGCTTAGAGGAAGGGACAGGAGGTCTTCAGTAAGCTTTTTCATACTCCAGAGCTCCAAGAAGTTAGAACATAACATCCATATAGATATTGACTTTATGGTTTGTAAATATATATACTAGGAAAACCAGCCTATCTGGGTGAAAGTTGCATTTGTAATGAAGCCAACACACATGATTACCTGTCTATAAATAAGACATCTGTGCAAAGATTTCTTCCTCATTTTTGATCATGATATTTTAATAATTTCTGCTTCTTAATCTGTGGAGACCTAACTCTACAGTGATGTAGTTCTATTGCAATTTGCAGAGTTATTGCAGGGATCAGCTTCTCTTTGTAATTCTAGGCCACATTTAAAAGTTTACTTAAGTAGTACTACAAACACTACTACTATGACTGCTACTATGCCAGCACTCCTCTGACTGGTTTAAGGGGTACTGCAGTTACTACATAATGAATGTTTCAAAAGACTCTGCCAGAGGGTGTGATATTTTGAAGTTTGAATACTCTTGGGACAGTAACAAAATAGTTTAGCAATAAATAATGAGAAAAGAATGAGCGTATATGTGTTCTCTAAAATGTTTACATGAATTAACTAAAGTTGTTAATTGGGGATAAAAAAAGCATTAAATCCCCGAATAGGGGCTCTCATACAGAATTCAATTGGATATAGTTTACTTTTCATTAGTCATAAGGAATTAAAGTCCTGCCTTTTACATGATTTGTCAAGAATTTCAGAATACTTGAAGGCCATACTGGAAATATTTTCTTGCTTGAGTGCCGCGTGGGCCAGTAAAATCCCTTTGATTAATCACACATTAGTATTCCTCTTAATGCTGCAAGAGTAATATGGAAAAAAATTCTCTTGATTATAAACCATTACAGTGAAGTTGCAGATCATAACTGATCCCTGGGCAGCAGTATACTTTACCACAACCTTAAAGAAAGGGGCAGGATCTTGGAACATGTGTTACTACTAATTTGTAAAAGATACAACTTTCTTAAGCTTTTGTCTCTTCTTTCTCTCAGCCCTTACTGTCATTCCTGACCACAGACATCACCCACAGAATACAAATACTTGTATGGATGAAGCTTCTGTAGCATGTGCTTTAGCTTCTAGTTCTAAATGTAGCCTTGTGTTATTATAGTCACCTTTTAAAAATTCAACTATATTAAAAATAGTAGTAGACCCGGGTCTTAAGAAGTTGTGGCAAACATGCTGTGGGAACAAAGTACCATAGCAAAGGTATGTGCGATCTGTATCCATTTTGTATTTAGTCATGAAGACTGAGTAGACTGGGTGGAAGACTAGGTTGATTGAAAAAATAGGAGAAGGAATAGCATTTTCCACAATCCTCTATTTTCTGTCCTCCATGTGCTTTCAAGAGTGGTCAGGAAGCCTCTGGGATGCTGAGGTTAGAGAGCCCTGAGAAATTTTTTAAGTGGTGGAAGTGAAACAGAATTGAAGCAGATCTTACATAACCTGTTGGAGGGCAGGTCTTAGGGAACTAATGATTGCGAAATCCAATGAGTATTAGATTGTTTCTCCTCTCTAAAGTTGTTATGACTCAGGGTCATAACAGCTGCTGAGCATTTGTGAAGTCTTGACTAGCTAAACCCTAAATTTTTACACAGAACATCTAATGCTTTCCTGGCGTTAGTAAAAGATTTCCTTTATAAGTTATATTTCAGCAAAAATAATGTCAATCAGAAAACTAATCAGTCCTCGTCTTTCTCTGATGTATGCTTCCAGTACCATAATCCTGAAATTTTACATTTCATAAATTTCCTGTGACATCTATATAAATTTCCAATCACCGTATCATGACACGGTCACTGAAATACACACTTTTTTCCTTTGGTTTGAGGTCCTCTAATTATTCTGTAATAAACGGGGTAGATTATGAAATGCTAAAGCATGCCATGTTTCAAACTGGAGGAAGAGATGAGCAATATGCAAATAAAAGTATAGTTCTTACAAAAATATAGTAGTTCTTACATAAAACTACAAAGAGTAGGTAGGGTAATAAAAAAAAAAAAGTTAAGAGGTTACTACATCAATTGTAATGCTTTTACTTTCTGGTGTGGGCAAAAAATTAATTATCTTGAAATATTCTGGCCTCATAGATTAAAGTCTTTCTGTGACCCTCTCTGTAATATATTAGAAGAAATGTGGGAGTATTGCAGACATAATAAGTGCATTATCTCGGCTTCAGCTGCTTGGTAAAATTTCTAAAATATGCATTTCATATTTTTGTAAGATACATAGAAGATTTTATGTTAGAGCATTGTAGCATTAATGGTATTGCATCCTGAGATAAAGAGTGTAGAAGTTATGCCGTTATTAATACTGAAATGTAAATTAATTGAGGTGGGAGAAATATTTTAATAGATTTGGGACAGTTAATGCAAGAATTGGCGCAGTGCCTGCATTTTCTCTTTGCAGGGACAATAATTATGCTTTTCTCTTTTTTTCCCCTAAATTTAGTCAGGTGCTGTACCCTTCTTTTGTTTGAGGCATTAATAGATCCTATGAATTCATCTGCAATCTCTGTAACGGTAAAAGGCACAAGGATTTCAGTAATACAGGTTTTATGAAAAATCATCTTTTCAAGGAATTACAAGTCAATAGCATTCCTGTATGAATAATGTTACCTCTGGATGCCATTAAACAGTATTGCAGTGTGACTGTACTGTTATCTCAGAGCTTTTGCCATTTGTCAAGTGTGAAGAGACTTAGGAAGGGAATTGTTTCTGATTTTCTTTAAAGGTATGTTTTTTTTTCCAGAATGGCTTTATCTGGACAGTTGAGTTTGGTTCTGTGGATCGTATTTGTTGTCATCCTTGTGAAACTCACTTGGAGGAGGAAATACTAGCTCCGAATAGTGAGAGCACTTCAGAGATGCTGGACAAAATAACGCTCAAAATGAAGAGCTGCTAAAAAAACCCTGTGGCTTCAGAAGCTGTTAAGGAACTTGGCAATGCATCAGATTTTAAGGCATAGAGAAACACAGATATTTTATTAGACTTTTCTTCCCTCTGAGTCCGCATTTTCACTCATGCTGATCTTGTTTCCTGTTTTTTTTGAAACCTGTTTTTCTGTTCCTGCAGACACAGAAATTCAGTTTCTTCTTTAAGTTTTCCTTAAAACTGTCTGGTACCTGTAAGTAGAAAGGGGCAAAGGTTTCTCCCTCACAAAAATTATTTACATGTATTTTATTCATGCTCATTATACAGAACAAGGGAAGGAGAATGGTTTACTTCTAGTGTAATTAGATTTTTTTTTCCCAGTTTTTGGCTTATGATGCTTCCCTGTGACTCTACCATTGCATTCCCTCTGGAAAAACGTTCTTTATAAAGTCAGTGTCAGTTGTTTACACTGAAAAGCAGGCTCCCAAATGTGGAATTACAGAGATTAGCATCGTGATCACTGTAGCACAGAAGGCAAAATATGATTAAAATCCTCCACTGAGGGACCCAGAGAACTCGTATGAACCAGCCTAATGAAAATCAGTAAAACTTTTAAAAGAGATCTCTTCAGTCTGCATTATCTCCCACTTGCAGACAGAAATCCTGTTCAAGGACAAGAAGAATCCCAGAACATTATTTCAAGAAAAGTTTTCAGATGGATTTTGTGGAGACTCTTGCCTTGGCTCATTTCATTGCCAGTCTTCTTTCTTCGAAAGCTGTGCCTGAACAAAGCTCAGCAGCTCTTTATGGAATGTAGCTAGGACACAGAAAACAATAAAAAGGGTTGTAAGCAGAGCATGAAGACTTAAACACATAGTGTAATACTGACCATGTAATTCTTCCTCGGTGCCACAGACTGTGAGAAAGTGGGCAAAGGGCCAGTGGTCACAGTGACTCGTGGGGTTCTGGAGTAGATGGATTTATGACCTGACCTGATAATACTACTGTGTTGGTTTTTAATGTTTTACTTGAGAACAACCAGGAAAAAGTTGAGATGGAAAACATTCATTACATTCTTTCACATTATTACGTCTGTTCTACTTTGACTTGTTTTTTGACAAAAAAAATTTCAATTAATATTTTAAGATTAGCCCATATGAGATAGAAGCCGGCCTTACCAGTATGCCTTGTTCTCCACCCTGTAGTGCACCTGCTAATGCTTAATTCCTCATAAACTACAGTTTAACTAGTGCCTAAAATGTGGGTTCGGGTAGTGGAATTACCTGACTATTTCCCTTTACAGCAACTTTTGTTATTTATTTTGAAAAGTGTGACGAAATTTCTGACTTCCATGTGTCATAGGAGAACCGGATCACTGTTTTTTATCTCATCCCTTGAATCTTGTCACCTTGTAGGGGAATGGGGACAGTCAGGGCTATGCTGCAGAGAGCTGCCTGATCCTCTGTTTTACTCCTCCTCCAGACTTCAAATTACCAAATTTAGTGGAGAAAAGGTGCTTCAGTCTCTTATTTAAGAAGTAATGCCCCAGAGTGAAATTGTGACTCGATTATAAACCTAAAGTAACTAATTTTGAATTCTGTGTGGTGAGATTTCAGTTCCAGCATATTTTTTTAAACATTGCAAGTAGTGGTTTTGAAATCTCCTGTGACCACAAAGAAACTCTGAGATGTAAATTTTTATGACTTCTGATTCCTTTATCCTGCTTTATGTCTGTACTGTTTGAAACAGTTAAAAATATCTGTAAAAGCAATTATCGCATCATTGTTCATTAAAGTAGTCAGGAAAGGATTATGAAGTAGAAGGATAACTCCTGTGACTGTTTCCAGTTCTCCAGCTCATTTGGAAGTGATTGTTTGTAGGAACACAACACATTAGGGCAGAATGCTCCATGATTTAAACTGAGAAGAAATTATCTTCACATAAAACAATGAGTAGAATGGAAAAGTAATAATTATTTCATCATTCCTTCATATGCTTCATAAGTCCATTTACAGAGAAACTTGATTTTCTGAAACTTTCATCTTTGATGACGCTGAAGTTATGTTTTATGTTGAGAAAACTGATAAAGCAATTATTACCATTAACTATCTTATAAAATCCCTAAATAAAATCAGATTTATAGCCATAGGGTTTTTTTAGAAACAAAGCTTAAAATACTTCTGAATATTTAATGAAACAAAGAAGTCCTAAGAAATGTAATTCAGGTGAAGATGAGGAGACATCTTTGGTTCCTGTATCTCACCTCTTTCAAATGTGATTAAGTACACTTGGGATTTGACTTAATTTCACATATGTTTGACCCTAATGGCATCTATGCTCACACGGTCATCTATATTCATTGGACCACCATACCATTTTTTTTGTTCATAAAATTTTATTTCTTTTTCATAAATTTTATTTCTTCCCATTGGGTTTTCACATACACCTTCTCTCCTAGCTTCTGGTGGTATAGAGGAAGAATGATAAATAACTCTGCCTTTTCTTTTTTAAACCTTGCTGTAAAGATACAATAATTACATATAACTCACGAGCAAAAAGAGATTCAATTTGCATATGAATGGATAGATGTTTTCTGTCACATCATCATGAGGATATGGGAACTTAATTGAATTATGTCAGGCTAAGAACTGGAATAAATTTTAGCAAACTGATGAAGGGGGTCTGCTGGATTATCAACTGTTACAAAGTAACATGACCATAATGCTTATAACCAGCATTGTCAAAAAACCCATCAAAATTAGTATTTCCAAGTTTTCTGTACAGCCTTCAGCTGGCACACAGCAGTCAATATTCAACATCTCTTTACTGGAGAGTTGTTTGACCTTTGCCAAATTCTGCATGTGCAAGCCACTGCACAGCTAAAACACAAAGCTGGTAACAGGCCATTTTTTTGATTCTGTGATAACAACGCTCAGGACATGTGGTTTTACTGTTTGATTTGGGATTTTTGGTAGAAGAATGGGGTTTAAATCATGAGAGCAGTTGGCATTTCTATATGTTTTTGAATGTCTAGATTGTTTCTCAAGTAGAAAAGCAAAGCAGCTGACATTTTTGTTGTTTCAAAGAAGAACACTAATCCGTTGAGCTGCATATAGTATGTATCAGTGATCAGTTATTTGAAGATCTGGTTATTGTCGAGTCTTCTTTAAGGCTTCTGTCATGATGAAATTTCTCAGAATCCTGTAGGTGAGGTGATGTCTGGGACAGCTATTTTGAGAATTACTAATAAAAAGTAATGGAATCCTTGAAAAAAAAAAAAAAGGCAAAAAATAATTGCTCTTGCCATTTTATGAGAAATTAATTAATTCTGTTGAATATATAATTTGTTTAAAATCAGGTCACAATCTGTAAATGGTTTTACATAAGTATAAACTTAGCATATCAACTCTTTTTCTGTTTAATATTTTTCTGATCATTTCTGTAACCACTCTTGTATTTCACAGACCATGAGTCCCATTGCTTCCTTTTCTCCTTTACCATGATGCTGGCTTTTGTATACATAGATCTCCTCCTTCCTTTTTTCAGTGAAAAGGTTTCCATAAAATTTTTCCTTTGATGGTTTGAAAATGCTGTGAATGTACAGAGGTTTTCCAGTGCAGTGTAAAGATGCTGCTGCTATTCCTACTCTACAGGAAGAAAGCATGTAGTATTGAAATCTGTGAGAATTTAAAACATTTGCAGCAATTGTGTAGTCTAATTTTTTTGTCTACATTCGCTATGTAGTGAATAGAGAAAGAAAGTCACATCCGTGGAGGTTTTTCCCGAAGTAGACAACATTTGTCAGCTGCAGACATGTGAGTCCGACTAAAAGAAGTAAATTGTTATATTAACATCAAAACAAGGAAACACTTTCATCTTGCAAAGAGGATGCAGTGTACCCATCATTTCTTTTTTTAAAAAATAGTACCCATCTTCAATTATTTTCAAAAAAATTATAGTTAAATGATTATGCCACTATGTCGTTAATGTTTAATGCCAGGTCATAATATAAAATACAAGCATAACATCTGTAGCATTTTCACACTGATTTTTGGCATTCATTTCATGAAGACTTTAAAAATACTTGTTTTCACTTTCATCAGCAATTCTTGGATGTCAGCATTCCACATTTCAGACAGTTCTATTGTTACATTTCTGTTCAAGAATGTTACAATGAAGCAAGCACTGATTATTCCTGTTAGCTGATTGGTTTGGGGTTGGGTTTTTTTGAATGGGAAGCCTGTTGGAATAAAATGTTGCTTTGGTTAGCTCAGAGGAAGATTTATGAGCATGCTTAATTTTTAAAGAGCTAAATTATTGTTGTACTCTTTCATAACTATTAGGGTTTGCCCAGGAGGTGAAAAGATTGCTATGTAGCTATCATGAAGACAGTATAAATATAGCATTGATTTTTGGGGTTCACTGCTTTGAACTGTAGAAAGATTTCAGTTTTGTGCACTACATTAATACCAGTTTTTATTGAAGGAGTCTGTCCCAAGGGCACTAAATCTAATGTTTTCTGTAACAGTGGAGAAAAATGTGAAACCCTGAGAAATGAAGGAGATAATAGCTAACATTTTTTCTTTGTGTATAGCTGCAAGGCTACATTTCAGCATCTCAGCTTTTAGGATAGTAAAGGTATGGTGAGTCCATCCAATGTAAAATACATTTCAAAGTGTTTAGAGACTTCCGCTGTTGTCAGGTCTTGCACAGACCCACGTCTAGCTTATGGGTGGTGGGTATGTTCATTCAGGGTTGTTCTCTGTATTTCTAATTAAAAAGTGTTGACCGACTGCTGAAGCACATACAACCAGATTAGTCTTCATTTTTTTAAGGTCTGAGCATACTGGAAGGGAAACAGGCATGAGAAAATATTATGATCTTCTTTCCCTTGTGCTTGCATAAGCATAAATCATTAGTTAATTGTTTGCATTTTGCAGAGAAGCAGTAATACAATGTTGGCATAAATCAGGCACTGTACAAATTCATTATAAATCAAGTTAATGGCTGGACAGAAAATAAGATTTCATTGGGTATGCCATTTTTCATTCTTTAGATAAACTAGGGAGGAAATAAGGCTGTCACGATCTTTAATAACAAGCTAATAGAAATTTAGGATCTGATACTTTAATCTCTGGATGCATTATGTCGGTAAAGTATAGGCTGTGGCCTCACAAGTCTTCCAGTTTACAGCAAATGGTGTTCATCAATATTGAGCACTCATGATGGGTGAATTCAGGGGGTGGTTTAATAAAGAATTTTTCTGATAAGTAAAAGCATAAGAGTTTTTGTTTGCTCACCAGTTATAATACTGGAAAGGTTAACTGTACAGAAGGGTGTTCTGCAGGTAAAGAATGTGGTTTTGTGCACCTACATTTCAGCACCAAGAGCTGAGCCATGCTTTCTTTCCTGTAGTTTGACTCCACTTAGGTGACCAACTTGTGACCTCAGACAAACTCTCTGGCAGAAAGCTTGGAGCAAAATAAATTGTCCTACACATAGCGCTGTGGAATTGTCCCCAGAGAAACACTCTGGTTATCTGCAAAGGGATGCTGCTCTGCAGTAAAAAAAGAACAAATGTGCAATGCCAAAGGGCTTCCTTCTCTGGTGAATACCACATGCTTGATATCACATTAACTGTGCCGCTGTGTGAGAGTACTTATGCCAGTCCTTAGCCAGCGCTATCCAGATGGAAAGTCAAATCAGAGGGCCTTGGTTCACTGATGTAAGCCATAATGTATATAGCAAAGTTTTCAGTTGCAGTCCAAAATATAGTTCTGTTTTTTTCCTGGTGGAGCAGAGGGTTAACAAGGATGTTTGCTTTGGCTATTTTCCACCCTTACTCCACCTCCACATTAGTCCTGTGTTACTTGCAGCCACAGGATTTGGCCATGGACATTTGTAATAGCTATTACCGTTCATTACTTCCTTGCTTTAGCACCATTTCCACTGCTGAAAACCCTGAGAGCTCAAGCTATAGTGCCTGAGACAGTATATGCTGACAGTAATAGATGAAAACTAATTTTACCTGAGAAATTAATCATGTACTGAAGAATGATGGCATGCCAGTATAACATGAGAAATCCACATGCTACAGACATATGAAATGAATGCAAATGATGATTACCTTCTTACAGAATGAAAATCAAAAACATATAAAAGAAGAAAGGTAAGTACATAAAATCTAGAACATTGTTTCAAATTTTCTAATCTGTTGTCTCATTAGTTTCTAATTCTACCGGATAGGTAGGATTTTTTGGGCAACTCAGTTGAATATCTATATGAGAACCTCTGCATAAACATGGATTCTCAGACTTTTATTATTAATAGAAATGTATTAAACTAGATAAAAGTATGAGATCGATTGTCCTTTTTTTTTTTTTTTTTTTACCACAATTAAAATGAGGTAAAATTTCCCTAACTACTTGGTACTAATGCTTTCATCCACAAACAAAAGGTGAGAAACACCAGTTCATCTTCATTTTGCATCTCCAATGTTTTCTGATCCTATAGCATCAGCTTAAGCTGACTAAAGCTATGGTGATATAACCTACCTGTAATAGAGACTAATTTTGCTCAACTATTATTCATATTCTAAAATTTGTATCACCTACTATATCCTATATTTTTTATGGTGAATATCATACCCAGCTAAGGAGTTAGACTTAAATGTTACATATATACTTCCTCTATGAAACCTACATTTATTTTCAATGGAGGCAAACCCATGTGTAATATGACTAAAACAGATTAAACAAGAATAAGTGCAACATTTTGGTAGTGATGCAAGGTTATATTGTCTTCACAGTATATACTTTAATACTTAACATTTATGTTAATTAAGAAGTGGGCAGGTCACTCTTTCAAACTGTACACACACTAGAATCAGAAGGAATTTTTTTTCTGTGCTTGTGTGGACTCTGCACCCAGGAGCATGCATACAGATAACTGCATATTCGATATTGACATGTTTTTACATAGTCAGGGACCTTCCTTGGCCTTGAAGCAAAAGGTACAAGCTGCCTATGCCCATACTACACAGTGTTTAACTTTGAGCATCCTCTGGACCTTGCATAGTGTCCCTGTGGACCTCAAACATGGTAGTTCATATTTCCTTTATTTGTCCAAATCAAAGGGTCTGAAACGATGAGGGCTGCCTTCCAGTTCTTACAGCATGGAGCTCATAGTTGATTTGCTATGCCCTGATCTATATAGCAGAGGTGTTGGTGAGTGTAGGTTTGTGACGCAAGTCAGAGGACTATGTAGAAAGGAGAGAGTCAAACCTGGTGTAGCCTTGTCCATGCCACCTGCTGGGAGTTGTCACTGATGTTTTCTATCTTTCACATAGTGGCTTGAGGGCATCGTCTTAGAGAGTGTTGGGGAACCAAGGATGCCAACAGTTAAGCAGGATGCATGACTGGGGACAAGAGCTTCATCTCACTTTGTGTAGTGGTTTTCTTTAGTAGTATAGAGATAGCTATTCAGGCTTTTAAAAATATGCACTTATTCCATGTCTGTCTCTTCCATGGAGGTTTAATTTTAATTGTGTTGTTAAGAGAACTGGAATTTTCTTCTTTAAAGGCAGCCTGTTGTATAAGAAAACTCATTGTGTGCACACAAATCTAAGTTTCTGGCTTTCTTCATTGACTTCAGGCAATTGTGGGTAGTATTTTAAATAGAGCTGGTTGGGAAATAGACTTTCTGGTCCTTTCCCAGTTTGAAATTTTTGATGGAGAGATTTCTTGTCTTGAATAAAGTGGGGGACACATACAAGTCTTAACCTCACTATTTTTTGCAAATCAGGAAATCTGCAGTATTTCATTTGACATAATCCTCCACTGGGACACTTAGATGTTAAATATGAAACATTCTCCTCTTGACCCTGAAACCACTCAGAGTCCTGGTGCCCTTGTACAGGAGTTGCTTAGCCAAAACAATGTGGAACAAAAGGCCCTGGAAATCCTTGGAGTGATGAGCTAAAATGCCTGTGAGATCCAGTGTCCTGAATAAAACAGCTCTGTGAGGTAACTAAGCACTAAAAGCCCAGGCCTTTCAGATCTCTGTCAGACATATTGTCAAGGGACAAGAGAAAAGCCCAAAGAAACTTAAGTACCACCAGAAATGTCCCAAATTTGCATGTTCTCACAGGATGTTTTCATCTTTGTGATTGAATTTCCCAGTGCAAAAATGTCACACCAGGAATAATTGTGACCTTAATTGATCTATAATTTGTGACTTTGTAAATGAAACACTTGTGTTGTTACAGTACAGCTGGCTTAAAAAATGCCAAGATGGTTTCTGTGGTTCTACCTAAACCTTTTACCACCTTCTTCATCTTCACAGCCTTGTTCAGTATGCATGACATGATGTGTAATAAATGTGCAGCTCACATTCACATAATAGTTCATTGCCCTTGGTTTTACAAGAGTAAGTGTGCAAATACTGGTATTCAGCTTACTAAGCCTCATCAGTATGGCAAGGAAGTGTTGAAAAGTCACACCAGTTTTCATGTTCTACTTATGCATTCTGTCACCTTCATACAGTCAATCTAAATCATTATTATTAGAGGGGTTTGGTTTTTTTGGTCTATACTTGTTTTTTCCTTTGTCATTAAAATAGCCAGGTTATTTTATGGATATTTTCCCTTTTACTAAATTACTGCAGCTTTGCTCACTACTTGGCTCTGTCTCACAGTGGGTGTGGGAATTATCTTCTGTGTTCTGCAGTGGATTAAAACTGGTGTCATACTTCAATTTACAAGCATCTTCCTATGCAGCTGGCTCTAGTTATTTCAATGGGCCTGGTGGTAAAGTGAGGACCATGATGACAAGTGAAAAATGATGGCAGAAATAGGGCCAATAATATTTTAAACAGACAGATTTCTATTTCAGGCATTTTATTAATCTGAGTCAATGAAATAGATTGGCAATACTCTTGAGTGTCTTTAATTACTAGCCTTAATAGAATATAATCCTACAGGACTCAATACCTAGTGTAACTCAGATGGATTAAACCCTGGGGCAATCAGTATTTTTATTGTGCATGCAGGGGGATAAGATGGGAAGGCAAGGCTGGAGTGGGAGGAAGGGAGTGGTGCCTTGACAGCAACCAAGACTCAGAGCAGCTCGTGTGGGCCAGGCAGCTGTGTCCGGGCAGGCCTGGGGTGAGCATGCTGCACTACAACGGAGGGCAGCTTCCAGCAGAGTGAGAACAGTCCTTGTAAAATAGTTAGAGTAGAGGATTCTGAGGCTTTTTTTAAAAAAAAATAAGTACTAATATATGGCTCTTCAAAACATTTGGTCCTACTGGAAGAAAAGAGATAGCGTTCAGGCAGTTTCCAGTTTGTACCTGACACTTCAGTTTTACAGGGAGCCTCCTTCACTGAAGGAGCGCTTGTCTGAACCTTCCCAGCAGAAATTATGCCAATCTATCACACCATATACAGACTTTTACATCTCTTCTTATCAGGCACATGTTTCATTTGGATTTCTCTTCACTAGTAATGCAGTTGCCAGATGAACTTTTTGGTTGCTTTGTTATAGAGATCTTCAGCGTAAAAATCTCAGGAATCTTTGTGCAGTAAATCAATATCTCTCTAGACAAGTGAGTGATAGGAAAGAAAAAGGTATGATCATAAGTAGCCAGTGTTTCCTTTGGAGAAATATGCGTAAAATATATTACTCTATCTCTCAAGTTATTTTTAAGAAGATGTCACTTAATCCATTGTCTGTCCAACTTTTCTATTTCATACAGTTTTAATCAATTATTTCTTTCAATTCAATTCTTTTTCATTCAATTCATTCTTCCTCTGTTATTACAAGATATAAAGGCAAAAAGAATTAACATTCACTCTTAACTTCTAAGATTTACGGGTCCAAGGTTTCACCTTCCTGTTTGTTAAGCATCTTTTTTCCATGGTTCTTTTAAAACATCTACACCATATCCATCTTCAAACTTCGAACAACCATCTCTGGTCTGAGGTAGTCATCTGAGTTTAAAATGAATGGGTGATTGTTTGACTTTTAGTACTACATCTGTTAAACAGCTATATTAATCACAGCTAAGTATGTGCTAGTGCTGCATTTAGGGTATACTCCAGATCTTCAGCTGTACTTAAGAGTAGTAATCTAAATTCAAATGTGAGATCTGTTGACTAAACAGCTTCTCAGATAATAAAAGGTAAGGTGTTTACTAAGGGGATCTCAGTAATACTGGACTGTTTTATTTCTACTCACTTACAAGGCAGAAGAGGTGTAACACTGCAGTGTTTCAGTTTTATCTGTGATATAACACTTTGCCTGAAACCGCCCCAAACATGGAAAGAGAAATTTCCATTTAGCTGAGATCTTGCTACTTATATCTGACCTATTAAAGATTAAATATAAACAAAGTGTGAATAAAACAAACTTGTACAGAAGTAGAAAAGAAAAAAAAATTAATAAATATTCTGAACCTAATTAAAAAAAAAGTAATTAAGCAAACACTCCTATGATGAATGGAGCTTTCCCTACCCAGCAAACGCTGAAGTATATGCATTTTTTAATTCCAATTCCATTGAACACACTTAAAGGTTGGTTATAAGTCTGTAAAACACTGCATACAACCATTGCCTTGCACAGAAAATAGAACAAGTATTGCCACTAGCTTCTGATGGTAGCTATCCCTATTTAAACACCAGTGGCACTCTCCTCAGATACTTTTGGTAGGAGCTGGGCCTTTAAAACCACCTATCTCTGGGGAAGCACACTCAACTAATTCACCTGGATATTGCTTTCTAGTTTCTCTATCGGTATGGCTTGGAAGCACTCACTAAAAGCCTTTAAAGGCCTTACCTGATACTTTTCTCTCTCTTGCTTGCTGAGCAAGTTCAGGATATTAATTCAGTCTAAATGTCAAGTTGAAAGAACTGACTTTCACATCATTTCAATTTGGCCTTTCTGCATCAATCTTTAGGCTCTTTATGAAGAAAATTTTTAACTGCGGTTGGCAATCTGGCCTTGGCCTTTTATTAATTGCGTGTTACTCCTGGGAGCCTTTTCTTTTTGCATGTTTTCTTTCACTATCCAGTAGTGAAAAAGCTCTTCTGCCCTGCTCATGCTTCCATGCTTCAGGATGGTCAAGGCTTAGTAGGTGCTTAGTTGTGTCGGCCTGGCACATCTTGGATTTTCTCAATATAAAACTAAATGGATTTGCTTTGAGCTCCATTGCTTGCTGAGCAAGTTCAGGATGTTAATTCAGTCTAAATGTCAAGTTAAAAGAAATACGATTTCAGCTTGTTGAATCATCTTGTTAACTCAGTATTCTTTTTACTTTGACCTTTCCTTAGGGAGGTACAGGTATTGCTTGATTAGTTTCAGTCTTTCCAGAAGAATGGTGGAATTTTTTAAGAATACATCATCCTTTTCTCTCTGAGGTGATACAATTCACACTGGACAGGATTCATACTGGCTCTGACTACATCCATCCCTACTTACTCATTGCACTCTGAAGGATTCTTCTGTCACAAAACTCAGAAATGAAAGTGTTGCTCAAAAGTGAGCTGAATTTGTATTATCCATCTTTAACAAGTACTGACTTTAAGGGGCCTGGGATTATTAGTGAATCATTACTAGAGTAGTTATATCTTGGTACTAACTGTCCTGAATATGTGTTGGACCCCTTGAAATTGGAGTTAGAAGAAAATCTAGAGAATTTAATTTTCTAGATTTTGCTTTTCCTGGATGTGATTGTCAAAATCAGCATATCTGGAGCCAAATTAGGTTGTAAAGGATTATTATACTAGTGCCAGCCTCTTCCTTGGAAGATAAAGGACATACTTTGCAATTAGGAATAGTATTAATTTGCAGATTGAGAGAGTGAAACAAGTATCTGAACCCTTGCCGTGTGCAGGGATGCAGAATCTCCATCCTCAGCGTGTGACGTCCCCAGGAGCTCTGTTACAGCCCCGTTTAGCAGATGTGAAACCAAACAGTTATTATAGTAAATATCCATGGAGATCATCATCTGGGAAATGAGTGCACTTGATGAGGAAAGCAAGGGATGATGGCCAACAATGACTGTCTGAAGCAGGAGACCTGGGAACAAGAGGAGCAAGTAACTTTGGCAGTAGTGTCACACATCAAAGGTGAGGTGGGCAACACCAGCTGTGGTACTGCTGGAGGAGAGGTACAGAGTTTGCAAGGCGTATGGGGGCAGTAGTAGAAAGTACTAGGAAAGGGATTGAGAGAAACAGCCCCAATGTTGTTATATCATTGTTTATGCTTGAATATTGCAAGGAATTCTGGTCATCTATTTGAAAAGGATATAGGAGAAACAGAAAAGGCACAAAAAGGGATAACAAGTGCAATCGGAGCTACAGAAGTAGCTTTGAAGGAGACATTAAACAGTGAGAGAAACATCATTAGAAACCAGCATTCAAACATTATCATCTCTCAATTGTGGTGTTGCATTTCAGAGTAGTTCCGTGTTTTGACTCTCTGTCTTTCATTCTGGTGCTTGTGACATAGCTGTACACATAAAGAGGAATTGCTAGGAAATACAAGAAAAAAGGTTGTTCATTAAGGTAAAATAGCTACTGTGAAAATCTTGAGGATTTTAGGAGCTGTGGTATGCTGATAGTCATCCTAGACAGGCTGTGTGTGAAATTCTGCCATACAAGTAAATAAAGGCATTGACATGTACATAGATTTTTGGTGACAGCATTCACTGGTCTTGCTCACTTTCCAGGTTAAATCATAGCAATTAACCAGTGTTTATAATTAGCTGTATTTGTGATTCCAAACATAATCACTTTTTTTTGCTGAAGCTGTCTCCAGTTTCTGAAAAGTAACCAGTAAAGGAAAACAAAGCTCAGGAAGGTCTGTTTCTTTAAAATGGGCTTTCTATGTTATCTTTGTTGGTTTAGTTTTCTTATTGTTCACATTATACTCACAGATCTTATTTACTTCAACAATCTTATTTCCAGATTTATAAGAATTCAACTCCAGAAAGGATTCTTAGATTATCTAGTCTTCCAACCTGCGGCCAAGATGTTTCTCTGAGTTTCTTCACCTTCAAACTAATACGTGTTTGACAAGGCCTAAATCCATCATCCAGAAATGCATCTGTCCTTGATGTAAGGAGATTAAGTAAATTTTTACAACTTTCCTGGAAAGCCTGGTTCAGAGGTCAATCAATCCAGTTGATAAAAAGGACAACCTTTATTTTGATTTTTTTTTCTCACTTCAGTTTTATGGCATTGGATAACAAGTACTGTATGAAATTCTTTAGTCTTGGCATTTTCTATGGCCAACTGAAAAATTATGACACTGTTAAGTAGTGATGTGATTCCAGATGAAATATAATAGAAAACAGTGTTTATTTAGTCAACTTAGTATTTATTTTATAATTGGTTCTTTGTAACCAAGGCTATTTATTAAAATATTTAAGAAAAAATATTTGTCTGCAAAGGATTTAATTCATTGACCCTTTCATCTCAGCAGAGAAAATTCATTCCAAGATTAATTTAGACATCTGATTAGGAAATGGCAGCATTTCCTTTATCTTTAAAGTAAAACTTGTGATTAATTTTTCAGACCTTTTAAATTAAAAAAAAAAAAAATCAACAAGCAAAAAAGATAAAGACTCATACTGTTACACTGGTTCTTTTTCAGTATGCCCTTTGTAGAGAAAAAGGTAACAGGCATAACTGCTGTTGAGAAACTGATCTCTGAGCTGGCCAGTCACTTAATCACTGAGAATAACTAGTTGGGACCAAAAAGAAATTTTTTTTTTTTTTGAAAGAGAAGCTTAGGAAGAGACATTCAACTTCTTCAAGCTGAAATTCCAGACTCTATGATCCAAGCTGGAAAGCAGTCTGGTACATACACAGTCCCACTGAATTCCTTGTGTATATAGATAATGTTTCAGAAGCAGGGCATCAGCTCTGAATTTCCATGTATACCTCTGTAGGTGAGCAAGAGCTGACTGTGTCACAGTAAGTCCTTCCTTCCCCTTCCTCACCCCATTTCCCCTTTCTCTTCCATCCTCTTCTATGCTTTTCCTGTCTTCTCTTCCCTGTTCATATTACTGTCAGTCAACAGAAAGCTTGCTGATAACAATAGTTTTCATCTAAATTAATGCACACATTATGCATAGCTGCCTGATAATGTTTGATATCTAAATCATTCTAATGGCACTATATCTTTAACCCCTATTTCAGATTATTCTTAAATTGATCCTGTACAAAACTTGCAGCAGCATGATCTGATACCTTCTTAGATATAGTCAGTGGTCTCACCAGCAGAAGACCAATTTGTTATTTGCTAAACTGCCACTTCACTCTTACAGGATTCTAACCACAATGCAGAAATATTAAAATATGCTAAAGAGCAGCCATCATCTAGTTTTAGTTCATTGAAGTCTGCTACAGCACCTTTACGTCTGTCCCCTCGGGGTATGTGAGAATGCATGGCAAATAGCTCAAATGAACCATTACAGTGTGGTAACAATTTTTCTGCTTGGATACAAAATTTAGAATTTGTATTGATTGTTTTCAGTTGCCATCAGTATTGCGTTATTCTTCTTGTTCCTCTGTAACCCACAAATTTGTGTTACCTGCAGAAATAATTTATAAAAGTGCTACCTTTTATAGCTGCAGCAGAGTAACAACAATATAGTAATGCTAGTAATGCACTTGCTATATTCCTCCCCCCCCCCCCCCCCCCAACTAGACACAAATCTGAGGGAAAACCAATATTACTTAGAACTAAAGTTCCAATAACAGCTATCTTATATCCTCTTATCTTCTCAGAAGTTACTTTAGTCTTTTTCTTACTGAAATTGTTTATTTGCCAAAATAATGCTAATTTACAAACTCAGAGCACTTGGAGCTGTCAAGATTCAGAAGAATGAATAGTAGCAGAGCTCATACAATGTGATGGGCTATTGGTATTTTTCACTGTTCTCTTCCAAAGTGAATATGCCTATCAGAAATCAGTCATCTCCTATGTTTTACTTTACATATGATTACAGTTCACAGATAAAACTGGAATGGAGTTTGCCAACTAACCAATTTCTGCAAAGTTGCACATTTTACTTTTAACGTATAATGTATTTCTCTTCCCTGACAACACCATAATTCAGCATCAATGTACCTTACAATTGTGCTTCAGATCTATCTGTATCGTGCTCTTTCTGCAGAGAAATTACAAGGATTTATCTAACTGTGGTGAAGTTAACACAGCTCATCACTTTTACAAATGCTTGGCGCTCTCCTAGAAATGTCACTAGGTGTCTAGCTGGGCTATTAGTGCTATAAAACTGCCACTTCTTCCCCAAGCGATGCTGATGTGTCTATAGAAATCACTGACCTGCCTCAAAGCGAAGTGAATGTAGTTTCAGTGAAGAGCAGTGGCAGCCTACTGCAAAGTCAGGTGTAAATATTCTGTAGGTACCCCTTCTTGGATGAATGCTCTGTGCTATGGGCAATTTTAACGATTACCTGGTATTGATAGGCTTAGTAGATGTCTAACCTCATGTTCAAGTCAGTTACACAAAAATATCTCTGAGAGGAAAAAAAAAAATCTTTCAAAAGTCTTGTTTGTCTGTCCTCTTCATGATGTGCCCACAAGACAAAATAATTTTGGCTGTTGCCCTCAGAGGAGAATTCATTTATTTCCTTGACGTCAATAGCATATACGTACAAAATGTCATTCTAAAAACTAAATATATGTAGATGGTGAAGTAAATTATGAAGTCAGCAGTGTCTCTTCAGCATGAAGCGACATATGTAACATCTGTTATTCTGGAATACAATTAGATCGTGGAAGGGGATTAGTCTTAAAGATCCAGAAAAATCTTAGACAACAATAGTTGAAGTGTTTATAATTTCTAGTTTAATTTTTTTGTATAAACATAGTAAGGCAAAATCTACAATGAGACCATTGTTCTCTGTGCTGAATTCTGTATGCAGTTCCTCTGGTCGTCCCCCTGGAGCATAGGGGTGCCTCACCAGTGGTCCTTCACCTTGATATTCCACTCCTGACAGTCACTATGAAAGATGCTCTTTAGAAAGTGTGCACAAACCTGGCCCCTCTCTGCAGCCCATTCCCCTCTTGTTCCCCAATGTCTACTAACATATTTAATTGCTCTAATATTTCTTGCATTTTTGCTCCAAATTGATCTAGGTCCTCTAATATATCTGCTACAAACAATTCACAGGATCTTCCCAACATCTTTGACAGTAAAGACTGACGGAAGAAATTAATGACACTTCTGTAGTAGAGCCTTTTCAGCTCTGAGTACATCTTTTATACCTTGATCATCACATAATCTCACCAGTTTTCTATCTGGCTTCTTGTTTTTCTCACATTCAAAGAACTTTTTAATGTTTAGGCTGTTCACATTATTTTTAAAAGAGACCTGGAGATGATATCCACTCATGACAAGAACAAGCAATCTTAACAGTTATGGAAAATAAGGATTTATAAGAGAAGATCAACTTTCCTATCCAGCAGTCTGAGCATTTACTGCAGACATGTCAGCCAAGGAGGTTTGTTTCCCAAAGATCTGTTACTTGCACCAGTTGAAGTACCTCCTTTCCATAGATACCCCATTAAGCCATGGTTGGGTCACACCAAACAGCAGGTAGAGGTGTTTTTTTACCTTTTTAAAACTACTTTGTAGAGCTCTTTTTCTCACTACTCTAAAAAAGGCTTTGGTCCCTTTGCAGTTGAATGTTCTGGGTCAGAACTGCCAACATGGGATGGTCTAAAGTTGGACAAAACTGTACTTGTTTTTGATCTGACAGGTAAGCTGGTCTAGTGGATAGAAGGGAAAATGTAGTTGTAACAAAACTCAGGTTCTTGATACATGGCATGCTCTTAGTAACTAGGGAAATACAGTCTTAAAAGAGTCCCTGTAAGGTGCCCGTTTCATGGAGATCTGTCAAGTGCTTTCAGCATTTTCATTACCAATTTCGATGATGGAGTAGAAATGTACGTCTAAAACTGTCAGTGAACATCAGGATTGGTCAAGGCAAGTGCAGAGTTTTGCTTAGATGGGAGAAATCACACAGGATGGATAAACACAGATTGGGAATCAATACCGTCTAAAGGATCTAATTTGAAAAGTTAATCACAAAAAATATGTGAGTCTGGGAACACAATAACTTTGCAAACAGAATACATCTCATGGTGGGACAGGTGAGCAGAGGTGTGGATCACCCAGCTTCAGGTGTGCTCTGTTCTGTGTGCTGGTTTTGTTAAACCAAGATATATAAATATTGAGAACAGACATGTGAATAGTTTTCAAATGTTGAAACACTTCTGGTAGAGGAATACTTGTCCTGCATTTAGTGCGTACTGGGGAAGCGGGGGGTGATGGGCACTGCCAAATCTCTTAAGAATCCTTCCAGTCCTCTGGCTGTATGATTTTAAATGCATTAAAATTCATGGCATTCCAAATATTTATTTGCAAACATTGTAAAACAAATTCATCAAGGTAATAAGAAATTGACAGTGCTAGAGTAGTTTATGGCAATATGAAAATTAAATGGTAGAAAAGCAGAGAAATTCAGTCTTTTGCCTCCACCAGCTGCAGATAGATACACAATATATGTATTTTATTGTGTATCTGACAAAATAAAATAAACTTTCAGAATGCCAGATTTGTGAATATGTAACAAGAAGTATAACCAAAAATTTTGCAGAAAAAAAGCTGACTCTGTCACGTTTGGCATTTGTTTTCAGTTAGAGAATACTTTATGACATGTTTATTATACTTTGTGATGCATATTTCAGTGTTTCTGTTGCATTAGAATACATGTATTTCCTTTTATTTTCAAATAATGTATTCAACTTTAGAAGACAGATAAAGGACAAAATTTGGCTTAATCTGGAGTTGAAAAATCATGTCCACTGGTAAAAATATAATTCAGAGACATTTTACTAAAAAGCCCCATACATACATATGTTTTGTCATACTCCTGTGCTCTATTTTGTAATGATGTTTCCAACCCTGCTGGGCTCCACTTTAGGTCATGATTTAGTGTAAAACTGAAACAAAGAAAAAAAATGGCATTTATATCCCACCTCACCCATATGTATCTATACCTTAAAAGTTTTTATGCATCGTTTCCATAGACTTCATCAGAGAGGATATGTGGAGTAGAAATTGAATGTCAGCAAGTTCATCCTTTTAAGTTATAAGCACTTGGAAAACTAGACTCTCTTGACCCATGCAGGAAGGCAGCTTAGTTTTGTCTTGGTCTTGTTCATAATTCTAAGAAATAGAGTTTAAAATCTGGCTTCCCATCTTTTCTGTGTTTTGTAGGAGCCATAGTCTGTTTTTACCCATGTCGTACTGTATATCACAAGCCTATGTTAAGAACATATAAATACTGGATCTCACATGTCTCCAAGTTAGTTTGGCATGGATAGACTCCAGTCACGGCTTTTAGATTTGGTACTCCAGGACTTGTATTTCTGATCCCTTTCTTTCCATGTCATAATGCTTCCCTCCTGCTGCCTTAAGCTCTGACACCTTCAAAATCCTGCCCATCATTTACACCTGTTTTTCTGGTGGCCTGTTGCAGTTTTTGCAGACAGCATGTCTTAAAAATCCTGTAAAAGCTGTTGAAGTTTAGGGATCTCTGCAAATAGTGAAGCTTGCCTTTCTGAAGGCTTGATGGTCACCAGTGTTACAGGCTTGGACAAGTCACTCCCATCTATCATTTCCTACAACTTGCTTTCATGTGAAGCGGTGGCTGACTGCCTTCAGTGAACAGGATACTCCCCTCTTAGGGAAGATTCCTGACAGTGTGTGTTTATTCAGACTGAGAGGTTTAACAGGCCCACTACCTGCCCTTTTTGGTGGTCCCAGATGTGAAGAAGAATGCTGCTTCATGGAGGTGATCCTCCACGTAGTGTTAGACGGATAGTCAGAGTAGATGTTCCCAAACCGAAGCCATGCCGGTCCTCCTACAAGAGCGCAAATGCCATTAGGAAGAGCAGAGTTACAAAGGCAGAGTCTGTAGCACCAGACTAGGGAAACCTGTATGAAGGAATCACTATAAGAGGCCACATAATATGCACTAGATAATGGATATTACTGCCTCCCTGTCTAATCATATATTCTTTGTTCACCTATTCCTTGATCTGTTCCTCACGGGTTTTTTTGCTATCTTCCCCTTGTAACAGCAAATCTTTGGTCTAGTATTATGAATATCCCAATTCCAGTATGAGTTTTTTATTCTGTGGGGACAGACATTAAACTTTTAACTAGGAATTGATTGGTTTGTTTGTTTTTTTGTGGGTTTTTTTTTGTTTTGTTTTGTTGTTGTTGTTTTTTCTTGTTTTTTTTTTTTTTTTAATAATTGTGTTTATGTAGATCTAAAAATCAGTCAGAGTACCTCATACTCATACTCTGGTTATTTAGACTAGCCACTGAAGATACAGCTTCTGAACTCACAAGGCAAGAAGAATTAGTAGTTTATTGAACAGGGTTTTTCCATAAAGTAGACTTGTTTTACTTTTATAGGAGCCTCTTCATGAATCATAAATCAAGAACTGAAAGTTACTTTTCCATATTTGTTATACCTGTACCATCTTCATTAATAACAAACAGATTTGAGTCCATCTCTGTACATGCAATTCTGTCATTCCTATAGATATTTGCAATATAGCATCAGCTGGTGCAATTTGACCAGACACAGAGAAATATTTGTAATATGTACTGCATAACCTTAACTCTTAAAAATCAAGTGCCTCCTCATCATGCTCTCCATGTGCCTGCAGCTCAGGTATATGCCTGGGAGGCAGTGGGACCATTTTGTATTCGTGTGCACACTGTGTACCCATCTAACGGGTAAGAGTTTTGGGGAGAGGATTACAGAGTATTTAGTATGGGCTTCAGTCTTGTTTAGTCCTGGATTATTTTGTGTTTAATCACAAGCACAAGATGCTGTGAAGTCGAAGACTGCCTTATAGGGTAATGTATTGAACTCATAAAATTGTAACAGTTTGGTTCTGTTTATCTTGCCTTTTTAGTAATCTAAAACAAATATGAAACTTTATGACAGTTTAATTTTCCTAACTGGAAGTCTTAAAACAATTCATAATTTATAGAGGACTGCCTGTAACACACAAGCTACAGAAAAGGTATTTATCTTCATTTTCTGTGAGCTAAGATAGATGTTTATAAACACCCAGGCTGGGTGCAACTCACTATTTCCCCTTGATTACCCTCCCTGGCACCTCAGAGTAAAGGCTAGAGAGTCCTAACTTCTTCAGGTACAACACAATCCTGGTTACCCAATCTCCTGAGGAAAGCAAAATGTGTACACCTGAGCTTCAGTTTTATTGCTTAAATTTAGTTCATCTAACACAGCAGTTTACATGAACTTCTCCCTCCTACTTGTCATTCTGTGTTGAAAAAAGGATGATGTGATGTAGAGTGAGATTAAAATTCAGAAGGGCATCAAGGTTCCTGCTGAGTGGAGAGGGATTGAAAACTTCCAGACTTTGCAGAGTTGGGTTTGGTTTGGTTTTGATTGAATACACCTGTGCCATGATAAGTGTATAATAATTTGAAGGAAAGGGTCTGTCATGACTATGAAGGAGAATGTTTTCAGGCCAGTTTCAGCATAATTGCTATCTTTTTAAACATGCCAATGAGATGAGAGGTTTGAAACCACTTTGGATTTATGTTCTGTGTAGAGTCTACAGAATTTGACAGGCAGATCCAAGCACATACATTAGGCTTATTTAAATCTAAATAGTTACATATCAGAGGCATACCTGCATGTCTTTAACGATGCCTTGCTTTATCTCTTACATCAGTAGAAATTTTCAGGGGAGTGGGAGGACATCCCTCACTAAAGTGTGGGAAAACTTGACTTCTTCCCAAGAAAAGGGGCAATTGTGGTTAGGTGCTGAAAGACTGCTGACGCCTGAGAGATTTTAGCATCTAATTTCACTGCAAGGAGAGCAGCTACCGATCCAAAGGAAAGCAAAGCTTAAACTCTCACCCACATGTGCTAGCCTGGTGAAAAGTAGTGTTAAATGCTAGTGAGAGCTTTATACACGCATGCAAAAATGGATCTAGGGGAATACCCAAGCTCCGTTTTTAGGGAAAACATTATCCTGACACTTTTTTTTTTTTTTTTTTTTTTTTAAATTCATACCCCAGATTCAGAGAAAGTATTGGCATTTATAGTGTAGAAAATGTTGTTAATCTAGTTCAAGAGGTGAAGAGGGCAGTGAGTCATATTTGCATCATAACTTTCTTCTCCAACCTTGGATAACTTCTGTGTAAGACTTCACACAATTAGGACGTATGTATGGGGGTGTGTGTGTATATTATATAATGTATAGTGTTTGTTTATAACTCATGTATAGTATATGGATACATATACATAGTATATACAGTATGTGGTGTGTATATATTTTTTACATATATACATATATATTCAAACATATACTGCTTTTTTCAGTGAGAAGGGAGAGGTCATAAACCAAACTGTAGACACACCTAACGGATAGGGAGAAGGTTTTAATGTGTTCGAATTGCAGCTGAATACGTCTTCCAATCTCCACTGACATTTACTCTGACTCTTGTATTTATTGTCCTTGCCAATTACAACACACAGGCTGTTATTTCCTGCTTTAGCTATATCATTTATGGTCTTTCAAAGCATTACAGTGTTACGGTCTTTCAAAGCATTATTTTCTGTAACCTTTGATTGAAAACACTTTTCCTTTAGACGCGGGCCAATGTGTAATCCAATTCCTATTTAGATGGTAGCATTTTATTACTTAATATCAAGTAGTATCCTTGAAACCTGGAAAGAAATTTTACACCTGCCAATTCATCTCTTTTTGAAAAGTTCAACCATATTAGCGATTTTGCAGATATACATTCTGTGTGGTGCTGTCTCTGGAAGAAAGTACACGGAAACAGAGAAAGAATTAATGTCTGATATTTTCCCCTTCCGCTTCAGAAATTCTTCAATGCAATATACACTGAAGTCAGCTTTAAAACCCAGAAATATGTTTTCATTTTTCCTTTACCTTAACTTCAGCTGGGTTGTTAGGTCTGTCATAGTCATCGCAAAAGTTATTAAAGAAACCACCCAAAACCAGAAGTTGGTTATTGGAAAAGTAAATCTGTTAAAGATATAATTTGTTGGCAAGCTTTTCAAAAAGAGAATCTTAAACTAAATTACTGACTTGATTTTCTGAAAGTGATCTCAGCGCCTTTGACCTTTATAATAACAAGTTGTGTTGCTAAGCAGCAACACATGTAATAATATTCTTACATGTTATCTTTACCAAACTAGCTGCATTTTTATTCTGTTATTGGAGAGTATCCTTCAGACCTTCAGTTTTTCCCTCCCCAAGGTGGAATTCCTCAGTTTTGCCCTCACAGATGAACCCAGGATTACGCACCATGAGTATAGGGGTCTTTCTCAGTCCTGACTTGGTTCAGCAACTACTGAATCTTCTTCAGAAGTCTGTGTTGTATTTGTTGATAAAATATCCCTTCTATCACCTAACTCTGGTTTAATTCAGCCATGCAACAAAAACTACTGTTTTGTGAAATATCTACTCCATCTTGTTACAATAAAAGCAGCCTGCACTCTTGTTGATATGTCTTACCATGAAAGTTCTCTAACCAGAGGATAGATAAATCTGGACACCAAGAAGCTTAGTTCCCCAGAGCCTGTCCAGTGTCAGTCTTTTGCCAAGTCTCCAATTTTCCTCCTGTCCCCCTGAAAAACACATATTCTTATCTTTTTTAATACTTGTTTTGACAATGTTATAATTTTCTAGACATACACTAGTGTAAAGTACCAAGTTTACAGAGTACTATGCTATGGGAATAGGAGTAGCTGCCTCAATGTCCCTTTCCTGCTCTTTTCTTGGTGAGGTTCAGTTGGCATAACCTTAGCCACCAAAAGATTAGACCAAATTAGTCTTCTAGGCTTCTTCTGCAGTCAGAAGGACAAGAGTGGGTCTGCTCAGGCCTTGTAGTTCTTGTTGTCAGGTTCCTGATGGTGGCAGTCTGGATGCTCAACATCAGGTCAGAAAGGATTCTGGCTTTTGGCCATCACAGTATGTACCAAAACCTTCTTCTTCCCCCAAAAAAGGTGCAGCTAGACCTACATCCAGGTAACTCCAACACTACCTATGGTCTTGGACTGACTTTCAGCTACTTTGAATGAAAGGACCAGAAAAAACAACTGGTATTTTCTATCAGAGAGGAGCCATCAACTTTCAGTTCTTCCAGAGCTTTAAACTTTTAATGTTAACCCCCTCATAGAGGTCACTGCACATTTCACAACCCTAGAACCAGAGCCAGCTTTGACTCAGTGTTTTTTCTGGCCAAAATAGGTGTCTTCCTTGATCAGGGAGGACTCACCCCCTTTGCAGCACATGCTGGAAGCAGAGTAGTGAAGCTCTGAGGTTTCTTTATCACCCATAGCATATAATTGTTTTACGCTAATTCAGGCCAACAAGTTTTTCCTGAGCCTATTGATAGGGATGTCAGTTGATGTGAGTCAAGGCCAGTTATAACATGCTCACTAGAACTGGACTTAGACAAGCAATCAAATACAAGCAAGTAATATAGTTGGTGATTGCTAGCAGTTTGGAAAATTAGGTCTGATGTCTTCAAGGGAAGGGCTTACTATCTATTACAGTCTCTCAAACTATCTAGGAAATTTGTAAAATAGGGTGAGACATGTTAGACACACAAAATTCCACCAACCTTAATATTTTATAGCAGACAGTTTCTTTTGATCATCTTTTTGATAGAAAATTAAGTAGAGCTTAATAACTTTGGACATAACATTTGATGCTTCTTGCATCTCCAGGTTTTTTCAACTAACTATATCCTTCAGTCAGCAAACACGCTTCACTGCCCTTTCAGCTTCCATTTTCCACATATCTTATTGTCTACACATCTTTGATTTGTTTCAGACAGGTAAGTGCCATAGAAGTGTCACTGCCAATATCAGAGGTAGAAGTTCTGTGCAGTCTCACAATTACTGAAGGACATACATACAAATAACATTTTTGAGAAGTGCATATCATCATATACAATATATCTGCTTAAATGAGCTGCCAAGGCTCGTGGCTCTTCAGTGTTATGGTGATTCTATTTTCACCTCGCAAGCATTTTTTTGTTTGTTTATTTGGCATAGGTTTTAACATTTTGGAATCGTTACTGTCGTAACTTTGGACCATTCAATGAGTCAGTCCCTTTTCAGGAACCAGTTGTTTGGTGTGGGGTCCTTACAGTGTGCCGAGGCAAACCACTTCTCCTGGCCATACCAGCCACAGCAGCCACTTGGGTCTGTCTGTCCCAGCTGCTGCAGGGGTACGCACACTGTGCCTGTACTCCAGGTTGGTGAGATGCCAGGCAGCTGCGGATCTCCCATGTCTGTGCTAGGCTGGTGCTGAGCCCAGGGCACAGGCTGACTCACAGGCAGGCTGAGCTTGTTACTTATGGCCAAGTGCTTTGCGTACTCACCTCTTGAGCTGGAATTCACCTGTGTTGTGCCAACTCAGTGCATGGGAAGCCCACGCTCATGTTTTTGCAGCCATTGTCCTTGCTAGGTATGTCTGTAGTTCTAGAGAAGAAAGAGATAGCCCCCACTTGGGGAAGATATGAGTATCTAATGTACTTCTCTTTCTAAAATCAAAGTGTTAATACAAACCAAATGATAGATGTCTGTAATACACCTTTAATTTTCTCATGCACACTGATGCTATAAAATCCACAAAGAAGGTCAGGATAAAACATGAGTTGTGTATGATGGAAGTGACACCATGAGCTGCTGGTTTAGTGCATGGGAATGTGTTTACTCTGTAAGTCAAATTGCTGCTAAAAGCCCTTTAGCTAGTGAAAGAATTCCGGCAACTAAGAGGATTATAATGTTCCTTAAGTCCACAACAGAGCTTCACTGATATTAGCAGCGATAGCAGTTATGCTTCAAGGGCAGTGTACAAAGCCGTAGGTTTTGTATTTAAAGCACAGATTCACTTCACCTTGAGGCATTAAGATGACGATTCCCATTTCAGTAACAAAAATTCCCAGTAAAGCCAGATTTCAGCTGGTAAAATATCATTCCTATGGACTTCAATTCCTAAACTTAATAGGGACTTTAAAATAATTAACTATAAAGCCCCATGTATGATTTTATGGCTTCCTCCTTCTATATTTGTTGCTATTAACTCATTATGTGTCCCCAACTGAGTGAAGTGCTCATGTGCATACTTAAATCTCAGTTCAGTCAGTGAACATAGAAGTGAATGCATTGTAGAGTCAGGGCCCATTGGATTCTAAGATGACCCGAAGCAGATATTTCTGTTTAGACCCTGTTTCCACAGAGACTATACATGTCTTCAGTGTTTACTCTTATTTTGAACTTAGCCACATAAATGCTGATAAAGAAGGCATTTAATTTTAAGCTAGTGACCCCTCTTTTCCCATGATTATCTATCTTAAACGACAGACAAAGTATTTCATCTATCTTTGTGTTAATTCATAAAGTATCAGTTCTGGGGTAGTCCTCACTGAAGAGCTCTGATTCAGAGCTACTGATTCCTATAGCTTTTTAGAGCTTTTCATGCTTTGGAGTGTTTTTTCTTGGCTTTTTTCCTTGTTTTTGCTTGACGATAGAATCCATACAGATGGGAGAGGAGAAAGCTCATCATAACTCACATTTGCATCACTGCTTAGTTTGAGACACTCCTGGATTTGGTAGAGGGTTATTTGTACCAATAAATGGAGAGCATTTCTTTTTTTTTTTTTTTTTTGTTAGAAACATAACAGAGTCTGTCTTACTTGACTGCTTCCTGAAGGAAGAAGAAAGATCTTTTTCCAGGCTTTTCCTCTACTGCAGCACTTGTTTAAGAAAGTCTAGCTCCCTTCTGTTCATTTCAAGAAGCTGTAGTAGACTAAATGTTCAAAGATTGGCAGACTTCCCTCAGATCATTATGAATATTTCATTTGTCTCTGGTTTTGGTAGTACTGTTGAATATTTGATCATGTCAAAACAAGCACTTATAACTGACACTTAAAGAGGTTGGCAACAAACACTGCTGTTCATAAATAGCCTTCTCTTTACTGTGCAGTTCTGAAGTAGTGAAGAAAACATGGTTATTTGAGTGTAAAATGTACAAAGACAGATCCAGGAATAATGCATCAGCCATGACAAAAAAAAAGCACTTTGCACCCTGTTTCTATTGCTTGTTTAGAGTGGGCTAGGTAAAGAATGATTACACCATCTGCTATTTAGATGCACAGAGAATAACAATTGACGCTATTTTCTATCTTAATAAATAGCTGGAGAAAAATAAACTGACTTGAAGGACAAAATGCATTAAAAAGCCCCACTGATTTTTAAGATGCTATGATGTACATTTTCCCCTACTGGCTTGTTGACATAGCGCTGAGGTATATGGTGTAGTTGAGAACTGTCAATGTTAGGTTAATGGTTGGACTAGATGATCTTCAAGGTCTTCTCCAACCTGGATGATTCTGTGATTCTGTGGCTCTGGATGCTGGATTCTTACTGTATAGTCTCTCCATCTAGTGGTTAGATGGATGGGATGTCATACATTCTTCATAACCCTTCAAAATGTTCACAGCTGAAAATGACTGGGAGCTGTTAAAATATGAAAGAAATGGTTTATGTGAGAAAGCACATAGCTACATTAAGTAAGGAGGAGAGACTAGGGTAAATGCAAAAAAGAAAACACAGGGGAATTCAGTGAAAACAGTCAGGTTAGATCTTCATTACTGAAGCTTCCCTTTCTTAATGGCTAACTTTAGCACAACTCCCTTGCCTTATATATATAAAAAGAAAACAGGGGTGGCCTGGACATGTGCCTCTGGCACTGTGGGCCTTGCAATTGCCTGCAAGATTCAGCAACACAGCCTCTCTGTAATACCATCCCTCAGGTCTTTTCTGGTGCCTGTGCTACCTTCTGAACAGGTGAAGTGCCAAACAGGTGAAGTGCCACCAGTACTTCCTTGGTCACACAACTCATGGCCAGCTAAATCCAGAGGGAGCAGAGTGGGGGCTGCACTAGGTCAAACTTTTGGCCCTGGAGCACAGGAGGAGTCAATGTATCCCTCTGGGCATGGCACTTCTCCAATATGGAGCCATGTGGTGGCTAAGAAAAATACTAAAAGCAGTAAATCCCTCACCAGAGGTAGGGAGCTGCTACCCTCTTCTGTCTGTGATGGAAAGCTCCACCATTTAGCTGGAAAAAAGGCCATGGGCTCAGCTGTGGTTGCCGTCTGGATGCTCCCTACAGCAACAGGCTGTCTGGAGCAGTTGACTTGGCCAGCAGTGAGGTCTGTGCTGACCTCCATGCCTAAATTGGGTAACCAGAACCTGTTACTCTAAAATCGTTTCATATGGCCCATATCCTTATTATTATTCATTCCCATACCTTTGTACAATAGCGTTCATGTGTTTGGAAGGTGATGGCTGGCTTTCTGCAAGGAAATGACAGACCCGCTCTCTTCTCTTTAAGGAAAGGACAGACCTGTTCTCGTTGGAGGAAGCCATGCTTCCTCTAGGTTGTGGCTTTTCCCCAGGTCCTTGTTGTGACAGGCCCACGTGTTTGCCTGAACCCAGTCTGAGGCTGTTCTCTGAGGTTCCTGACAGAGTACCTGCCATGGCAGGTATTTGAGGTCCTTTGCTTGGACCTCCACCCTCACAAGCTCCACAGTTACAGCAAAAGCTGTTTGCATCCCTTTTTACTAACCCCCTCAATTTCCTACCATAAGCTCCCCTTTTCATTGGTTTATGACTCCTCCAGACTTTGACCAGTGCTGCTGAAATTTTCATGCTCTGCCCAGAGCTCCCCAGTTTCTTCTTTTCCAATGTATGAAATAGCACTGCAGCCCATCACTTGGTCAGCAGTGGATTTGCTATGTCTTGTCAGCTGGGAGGGGAGGAGACACAGCTTTTGAGGTCAATGAAGCAATGTGTCACTCAGGCCCCTTTTGAGGATATTTCTACTGCTGCCATCCTCCTCACTGAATACCACCATGGCATCTCCCATGCTCTGTGGCCTCTCACATCTAACGTACCTTCTCATCACACTGCTGTAGTCATCCAGCTAGTGGTGTCTTTGTTATGGAGGCTCTCAGATAAACAACCAACTACCAAAAATTAAAAATTTATTATCAACACTATTAACTAGCCCTCTGCAAATTACAGGTTCGAATGTCTGTGAGAGGAGAACAGAACAACTTCCTAGGGTTTAATGACAACCTGAAATGCATAACAAAGCATAACTCCTTACGGTTTAATGACAATCCAGAAGGCTCTGTCACTCACCTGACAAGTGAGGGCTCTCACCCTTGAGGACCTGCTCAGGGCAGCGTCCCAACCCAAGGAACCTTGAGGAGTTTCCTTGGGCAGCGTCCTGACCCAAAGGGAGAGTCCTCGACCGCATCTGCTGCTCCAGGGGACGAGCTCCAAATGGCTCCCAGGGGACTCCATTGATACCCAGGCCCAATGTGACCTGTAGTCAATAGTGGGTCCCATTGGCTGAAGGCCCCAACTACTGTGAAGCCCCGAGAGCAAAGGCAATCAGGAGCTGCTACACTTCAGCAGCCAAGAGGCCCTGTTTTCGTTGGATGGGTGCACCTGCCACAGTCTTTCATGTCAGGCCGAGTGGAAAAGGGAGTATTGGGTATGTACATGAGATGCGGCTTGGCTACAGGGCAAATCCAGATGAGAGCTAATTGTGCAAGTTTTACGCTCAGTGCCTGAGATTAGACAAGCTTGCCTGTCACTGCCTCTGGCCGAGTTCTGAAAAAACAAAACACTTCTGCTACTTCCCAGGACAAAAGTAGGGGAGACACACGATTTTCTCATTAAAAAAGCTTAAACACTGTCCTCCTCCTCCCCCTCTTCTTTCAATATAGTGCTTTCCCTACATTTAGACTACCAAATTTGGCAGGAGATGATCTTTGTCCCAGAGAAAACAGCTGAGTTTACAGCAAAGACATGTGTGTAATAAATACCTTTTAATCCCAATGGGTCAGTATTTCTTGTGCCATTTTAAAGATGTGGTTTAGATCTTCTATGTATTTTAAACATAGAAAGATAACACCTTCTCAAGGTAGGCTGCAAAGCTGCAACGGCAATGAAACTAAGACTGTGTAGATAAATATAGTACATAGTTTCAAAAACAAAACTCTGGGGGCAATTCCTAGAGAGTAGTCTAACACTTCTTGAAGTCCTCTGACATTTCTTGCATTGTTAACATATCCCAGAACATATCATGGTAATACCACAACCACCTTGAGATCTGCTGCTCGTCTTCACCACTATCAAAACAACCATGTTTGTGCCCAAGTGGCTTGGTGAGACAGAAGGAGCATAGCAAGCAAGATCACACAGTTTAGCTACCTCCCAAGGCGTGGTGGCACAAAGCTAGGGGAAGGACAGTCACACAACAGACCAGCAGCATACTCAGGGGCATCAAGCAATATGACTCTTCTCCCATCCCTTCAGTTGTGTAAGCACAACTCCAGCACCTCACATATTCTGCAATTTATTTGTGGCCAGAATGCCAAGAAAAAGTGAGATTACCGACACTGAGGAAGCAGATGAGCTACTTAAGTATAAAACATGGTTAACAGCTACAGCAACTCTGGACATCAAATAAAAATCGAGAGAAGCCTCAAGTACATTTGAGCTTCGTTTCAAGGGATGCCTAGAGGTCATTTGTCCTTTGGGTTCATCTTACTATCTTTGTCCCCTCTGTAAAGCTGGGACCTCCAGGTCACCTGGGGTTTAGAACCATTAACAAAGGACATACTTTATGATCCTTCCTCACTTCTGGTCCATTGCTTGCATTTGTTACTGCAATTCCATACTTTCAATCTCCTCTCTGCAGCAGTGAGAGTAGAAAGGTATTTCTGGGGAAAAAAAAAAAAAAAAAAAAAAGAGTAGTTTCAAAAAACCTTAAAGTTCTAATATGTTTGTTCCCAGGATCTGGACTGTAAGTAAATCATATTATAGAATTATAACATGAGGCACATAAAAATCAAAACATTTGGCTATGTTGGTGTTAACATGGAGGTGAAAGACTGTGAGCATGACAGCTAAGCTTGCTTTCCAACAGGTTTGTCAGATGACAAATGTGTTTAAACTCAATTATAGAAGACTGCAGTGGAAGGTCACCCTTAACAGATACTGGGGACACATTAAGACTATTTCAGGAACAGCTGTGTGAAGAAGTCAGTGTCAAAGACCTCTGTCCCCCTAATAAGTTTCAAAACCTCAGTCAAATTTACAAGGAAGATATTGAGACTAACAGGCAGGCAGATTTACTTACATTGACACAGACGCAGTGGCAGAGCAGGCTTCCCTTCCTAAGGAAACAAGCTAAAGATGTGAAAATAACATACATACCAAAATCACACCCATAGTCACTTCACTTTTACACATCTTTCCTTCCCTTACTTCTGATCTTTATTTTATCTGTGCAGAGGGTAAACTCTTGCAAACTCTTCAGGACAGAGATATTATCTAGACACAGAGGGAAAATGGGCTGACTGATGCCTCTGCCTTGAAGATCTTTAGCTGTGGATGCCATGGCTTTGTGTTCCTGTTTAATGTTAAACTTGTAACACAGCTGCAGCTAACATGAGATTCTGGATTCTTCAGCCAGAGAAAATTCCCATTAGTCATGAAAAATTTAGTTCAAATAAGCAATACAAGATTGGACCATTATTAAACCTTTTTTCAAGCTAAAGTAATTATGAGATAAATAAATTTTGTTATTGAAAAAAAAAAAATAGTCCCCAGTGTTTTCAGAAAGGATGGATTTTATTTTGTAATTGCCTTTTTGCAGAAAATCATTAAAAGACTAAACAGGAAAAATACTTGTTATTTTTGGCAAACTAAGTTTGCATGTGTTTTATTTACTTTGAACACGAACATTTTTACTGAAACTCCAGATAGAACCAACCATTCTAGAAAGCTGGAATCGTAATTAACTAAAAACAAACAGCATCAACCATATTATTTTGCCTTCCGTATGTACTTAAACAGTTACTATATATGTTTTTAACTCACAGTCCGATACATAAACACATATGTTATACAAAAGCACCCACAACACAGTATGTAAAGCTCTATTTCCACTGCATTAGCATGTGTAAGTTGTGCACCAGACAACATATGATGTTTGACTCGGGTGATTAGTGGCTTCCACCTTTCACCTTTAACTATGTTCTATTCCTTTACAGAGTTGTGCACATCAGTGATCTCCTGCATCAGCTTAAAACTTTTTTTTTTTTTTGTTAAGTAAAGTTTGGATGCATTGCATTCCAGGGAGCTGCCTTTTTGTTTATTTGTGTTTCTAGCTTTACAGGGGCTTAGTTCCCTTGGGTGTAGTTTACTCTCAAGTACTGTATTCAAGAGGCAAAAGGACCTTAAAGTGGACATAAATTACACTGGGCTGAGTACAAGACTCAACTGATGTAGTTTAAACCATTTGAATACTTCTTGAAATCCTACTGGCACATCTGGGTTTTCTAAACACAGGCTGGGGAGGAGTTGAGGAACTAACCATAACCTTGGGAGACCAGTGTGCTGAGACTCCATCTAGAATCTGTGGAAAAACACTGGTTCCAAAATTAGCCTCCTTGCAGAATTTGCTTTTCTTTGTTGGCTGCAAAGATGCTTATGGAGACCAGCCTTGCTATTCTGGAGTTAATCTTTCTGAATGTTTCCTGAGAACTTTTTCATAATCTCTTTAAAATGACGCTAAGCACCCAATACTGATCTGTGCCCCACCCAGTCTTGTGCTGACTTCCATAAGCTTTGGATCAAACTTAATGTCCATCTCTCAGAGCTACTGCATGGAAAGCTTGCTTTTAAGTAATGCTTGTGCATAGCACTGCATGTTCATTCTGTGTAGGGAATGAAGCTTTCTCCTCACAGTTATCACCAATGCACTCAACAGTGTGAACACACTGGAAAAACATTCTGTACCTGTCTACAGAAAAATGCATTCACACCAGAGCTTAAAAATAGAAATTGGCTGTTATTTTAATGTTTAACCTCCATTTTAGAGTTCTAGATTCCAAAAATTCTTATGTTTCAGTTCAGACGAAGTCAAAGGAGAGTACATTTGGAAGCACAGACTATAAATACTTCCACAGCAGAGTTGGATTTGCCCACAGACTATAAGTACTAGTAAACTCATGATAGCAAGATCGGTTGTTGTACCATCACTTTGAAACTAATCATTTAAATCTGCACTTCCTGTTTACCCAGTTCTACTCCATTTCCCCAAAAAAACCAATACAATAGCTAAGCTATGTCAGTATTTGGCACACTTTCTTTAAGAACACAAAAACCTGGTTTTGGTAATTATCAGGAGTGAGGCTCTTTTATCAAAATGGTAAACTACCTGGAAGAAATAGTCTGGAAAGGGTGAATCTTACCACTTAAAACTTCATGAAGTGTTGTTTGCAAAGCTTCTTTACTGTCCCACATAGAGTAAGACCATTGCCACCACTGCACCAGGCCAGCTGAGAGTTTGTCTAGCCAAGCCTTGAAGATATCCAAGGACAGAGGTACTGAGCACAGTCTTAGCATTGCTCTGCTCTTTCTACACCACTAACAGAAAATGCTTCTGTTGGTTCACTTGTGGTTCATAATGCTTCTCCGTCTCAAGCAAGTCCTGTGTACTGGAATAGATTGAGTAAAATCATTGTACAATTATACAAAATGCCACACCTGAAGAGCAAGTGGAGATGACCTCCCAGCTATTATGGACTAGATGCTAACTTTGACACCTTTCTGCTTTCACTCCAACCTCCACTGGGACTCTGGTTTGTGCTGGCATGTAGCATGATGTTTGCAGGGCTTCCCCTAATGCCTGGTGGAGACAATGAAAGTCTTCCTACTGCATTTGCTCACTTTGGGGTTTGTGTTTGTTTTGCTTCTGGAACTACAATGTTGATTATCATTGCTGATCCAAGACCAATAGTCCCAGGTTGCTAAAGTAATCAATACACCAGCTCAGCTTCTTAAATTCTATCTTTTTTCACCTTCCCTAGGTTGGAAAAATTCACAAGAACACTGCCCGCAAAAGGGAATACCATGTACTGTTCATGGTGATCACTACAGTTATCTGTTATCTCGTGTGCTGGATTCCCTATGGAGTTATAGCATTACTTGCAACGTTTGGTAAGCCAGGTGTGGTGACTCCAGTTGCAAGCATCATACCTTCCATCCTAGCAAAAAGCAGCACTGTTTGCAATCCCATTATCTACATACTAATGAATAAGCAGGTAAGACATATATTATTTTAAAATTTTATTTTCTTCAGGATCTATCAGACTTTCTTAACCACTGTGACTACCAGTCCCATAGCTGTGTCTTTATGAGAAGGACATTCAAGACTTGGCCAAACAATATTACTGGAGTCATGGGGTGGAACTCTTTGCAATCAACAATATATTGCTAGGTAGGAAGAATAGATAAACATTTGCTTACTGAAATTGCTTGTGTTCTTTGAAGGCACACTGGGTGTTAATTGTATGCTGCAGAGTTAGTTGCCAAAGGTATTGGCATCTATTTACAGGAAGAATGTTCAAACATTTGAGGGTTGAGGGAGTGAGGAAAGAGTGACAAGAAGAGGAAGGAAATTCATGACCTTGAAAACAATGTAAAGGAGGAGACCATTTGCAAATACCATTTTCATGTCAGATTCCTGAAAACAAATAATCATTGCAATTACAGTTTTTGTGGACTTCTGCATCCTTCCTGTTAAATTCCCAGTTCAGCTACATGTAAAAATAGATAATAAATTTTGTCCCATGAGGTCCAAGGCCAATTCTAGCAGTTCTAAAATGCCTAGATCTAGTTCAGGTCCCTTGTTCCTGTTAACAACATTTTCAGTACACAGAAATGAACTTCCTAAAGTTTCTGTATTGGCAACTTTGACTCTAGAGTTTGGTAATGCAGATCTGGAAATTTTAAAAGTGCTTTGCAGTAAGGAATTTGGCAAATATGCATAGTTTGTGAAAACATCTTTTTTTACGTGTTAGAGGTTGTTCTCAATTTCCTTTCTTCGTTATGTCCTTTACACTATTATAAAGCACATAAACTCCATTTATCCTTTCTTGCTCAGTGTATGCTGGAGCCTACCCTTCGTATTTATCAACAGCAGCATTATAATATTATGGGGCCTAGACAAGGGAAAAGTTGAATGTAACAGGCAAATATATTCCAATTTTGCCTCAGCCAGAGATTGTTCTTGGTCTGGTTCATCATCTAACCTAAAATTCTTAAACAAGGATTGAATCTACTGCCAGAGTCTGAGAGAAAGATCTCATACAAGCCATGAAACCACCCTTAAATGAGAAGGAAAAAGTACTACTGCCTTCCTCAATACCAGGACTTAATTTCCAAAGTCTAGTTTGAGCTGATCTTGAAAACGTGGGAGAGCTCCACTTGAAAAGTGCTAATGCTGAAAGAAAATAGTAACTTTTTCTCCTTCCCCTTACCTTTTACAATTGCTATGGAAACTTCTCAACAGCAGCATCTGTCTTGCTTCTTTATTCTCTGAGCACTTTGACTGAGGTCCTTGACTTCATGAGATCATCTGACTGTGCTGTGATCCCTGGAGCAATCTGTAACATAACAGTAATTGCAAGTACATTTTGGCATTGTCTTTACACATGGAGCACATCCCAAATAGCAAGAGTATGGAAGCTAGGGAAAAGATCTGGATTATAAAACACATGAACTCAGTACAGAGTCTTGGGTGCCTCCAAATGTCTCGAGAACAGAATCACATGCCCAATTACCTGTGCTGACAACCTGGCATCCACAGATATACACACAATTAACTCTGGTTTTATATTCTCAAAGTGCTCCAAGCAGTTATTGAGAACTGTGTATTCTTCAGCATCAGAAGCTTATGAGACATTCACGCTGCTGTGGATGTGCTGAGGCAAAAAGCAAAGGCTCACTGTTGAGAAAAAGTTGATTAGCAAGAATAAAACCAGGGTGCTTGCACATCACAGGCATGTACCAAGCCATCTAAAATCACACTTTCCTTGCAGTAGCTGCCTCTTTCAGCTACAAAGGAAATATTTCTGAATGCTTAGTTGTTTCTCAATATGGAGTTTACTTTTGATCCAGTTTATCATCTCTTATAAGGAAAGATTGGTGTGAGATGATCTCTGTACAGGGGCAAGATCTGTTGCAGGCTGTTTCTTCGCAGTAGGAACTGGAAAGGCTGTGCAACAAAAATTTGGGGGCACCATGGCAGGGACCTGGAAACAATTTCTTAAATATCCTTCCTTAGTCTTCAGTCACATGAGAGACTGATGTATTAGATTTCTCTCTTTGAACACTGAGAATGTTTCATTTGTTTCCCACTGCCTACTGTTCCACAGCTGCCTCCATTTAACATAAAAAAAAGCAACGGGGCAAAGTCAAATCAGTCTTGGAGGGTGGATCATTAGTTGCCAGCTGGAAGTCACTGTATGGGTTGGGGTTTTTTCATAGTTAGCTTTGTTATTGTTGCAGAAATCAAGACAAAAATCACTCCTGAAAAGGAGCTCAGTCAGATTTGGGGTAAATACTTTTTACTGTAATAAAACCAAAATAATGGCTAATGCCTAGCATTAATCTGCAGCTCTCATCTACTGTGCCACTGTGTATTAGAGGTAAAAAGAATTTATTTTATCTGACACCAAAGAATGACATTCACTCAAAAAGGGTGAAACAGATCTCTCTGTGTGTTCCCCTTCCTTTCAGAACAGGTACAACAGTAAGACCCTCATCTGATGCCTCACCAGTGTTCACGTCACCTCAGCTACCCTGTAGTTGTTCCCATCCTTTTCCTGTAAATTTAACACCTCAGGAAAAGCTGTCTTCTTCCTGGCACTCAGCTTTTCTGGGCTTCTTGCTTAGCTGAGAACTGTCCCAGGAGTCTGGTGCCTCCCAACCTAGAAATTATCTGGCCTGCATTTTTCACAGTCCCCTCTTTTGGGATGTGAGATGTTATTTACTCCTGCGTTGTATAAATACACTGAGAACACATAGCTTAATTTTTAGTTCTCTGTGCATAAGCTAACTTTTTTGCTTTGGAACATGCCCTGAAAATTGCAAAACAGCATTGGTTGACTGCAGCTGTGATGTTAGCTTCTGGCTATCATAAATCAGTGTGGAATATCATGAAATGATCAGAATCTGAGTCAGCCTTAATATTTACCCTGTAGAGCACCCCTTTAAATTAATTCTCAAGCAGGCCCTGAGTCACTTCTGTGGTCCAGGAACCCCAGAGAAAAAGTTTTATCTTTCCTATTACCTTCTGCACTGACCTGAGGCAATAAAACAATGAGGAAAATGCTGAATTTCTTTCCAGCTGCAGGGATTCCCTCAGGTGTGATGGCTTGGGACATGCTGCTCTCCTTACTCTACTCTCCTCCAGGAGAAGAGAGATGCACCACTTAAGCTGGACTGTTACTGGAATGATAACATCACCCCAGGCAGACATTAAGCTTCCTTGACAAAGCTGTAAAGTACTGCCTGAGACCAAGTGATCTTTGGAAGGAAACTGGAGGAAACAGTAAAGAAGGAGGCTCTGGTTTCCCTGATCTCTCACTATGGATGGCTCTTTTGCCCCTTGGCAACATGGCTGTGTGTGCCTGGGGCAACCCTCTCAGAAGGGCAAACCCCCCAAAAATGCATCACACAGTACCATACCAGCTGGGCTGGCACTAGCCCCCAGTTGCCAGAGCAAGCTGGGCAGCATCAGCATGCTTAGGCTTTCAGTGCATCAGTCCTTTATAATTATAGAGTTAATGTAACTATGCAGATTTTCTGTTTCATCTTCTCTTACCTCTCTCTGCCTTTTATTCCAGTCACAGCTCCCTGTCAAGTCCACATTGTCTCTTTTCAAACTTCCACCCATGCAGCCACTCCAAACAAATTTTTTATGACAGCTTGAACTACCTTCCTTTTACCGTGGTAATCCTGACAGAAATCTGCTCTTTCACGTGTAACATGCAAGCAGGCTTTAAGCATTCAACCAAGAGATGTGGAACTTCCCTGTAGACGTGGGCTTGCTATTGAGGAGGTGATTGCTGTGGGCATCTTGCTTTCATATATTCCACAGAACAGCACAGGAACAAAGAAGAGCTTTCTGTCTGGTCTAACTGTACATGAGGACATACTGCACTGAGAACCAGGGATCATGAGCTGGATAACATAATGGTGTGGCAGCTTTTGAGGTTAACCTTATCTTATGAATCAGAAGTTAATTTTTTATCGATACAGAAAAGATATGAATAATGAGTATTTGAGAGACTATGGTTATGGATGAGACAACAGTGAGATTGAGTGAATCTGCACTCGCTATTTCACATAATTTCAAGTTAGCACTCAGAGAAAATAGGAATTTGCTGCATTGCTACCAACAGCCAAATTTAAGTCAAGTTAAACCTGCATCACTCAAAGATACATAGACCAAATCGCTTAGAAGCAGCCACTCAGCAGATTATAAATCACAGCCTTTGTTGCTGTGAAATAGCCTTGTTCAACTGCAGCTCATGGGCTTTCAACTAATTACCTCTACACATTTAGTCATTCACATAGCTCACCTAAGGCTCCTGTACTACTGAAACTCAAGCTAGCACATCTAATAATGTTTCACATGTTACAATTGGAAAAAAAAGTCCACCCAAACCTTGTGATCAGCAATGTGCTATTTCTGGTGTCAGAAAGTGCCTCTGAGCAAAAGTAAGGAAGAAGAGCGTGAGGGAAGGGATGTATTAGATGTAAGTAAAATTCCCTGATTAGCATTTTGATTTCTACTCTCTGTCTTCTTGTGTTAAAATTATTCCACTTTTAAAAATAGAAGCTGACCCTGTCATTTTCCCCAAGGATTTGGAGAAGTGATGCTGAAAAGAATACACACATTTACTTGAAAATAATTAATACTGTGACCTTTCCAAATTTTTTTTTTTTTTTTTTTGGGGGGGAGCAGGGCAGGCTGGAGAAATTAGATAAATTAAATAGAAAGAATGAACAAACTAAGACAACTACAAAGACTTTTTTTTTTTCTTTTTTTTTTTTTTTTTTCCCCTGGTGAACAATGAGATTGTAATAATAATAATAATGTACTTCAAGAATGTTCCTCTATAAGACCTAGACCAAGTGTGTGCAAGTGTGCTTCTCACAAGTGAGCACCTACTCAGGCACACAGCCCTGTTGCTGCAATGGGACTACTCACACACTGAATTGTCTTCAGATTTATCTTTATTGTTCACGCACAGAAGGTAAACTAGCCACCTGGGCCCAAGCTGAGAGCCTCCACAGAAACGCTGTGAAGAAGCAGGGGAACAGTGTTGGAGTCTGATGTGTGATAAACAGGAGTCAAGCCATCAGGGATGTGGAATTCCCCCAGAAGGTTAGAACTGTGAGCAAAACAAAAGGTGTTTTCATATTGATTTGCGGCGTTAGGATGCCTGATAATGCACCATCCAGAGAACTAGTGCTGACTCAGATAGCACATCACACGCCTCCCAGGCAAGCTGTAGCTGTGGTGGTCCCTGGGAAGCTGTACTACCACCACCACCCATCTTCCACTCAGTGGGTCGCTGCCTGAACCAGCCTCCCCTTCCAGGGCCTTCATGGAACTTCCCGGCTGACAGGCAAGGAACAAGGAGTCCTTCTTTCTTTAATGATAATCTGTCTGCATAACAGTTTTCCAGCAACCCTTTTCGTCCTTCCTGATCTTACGTTATGCAGTGAGCCGGGAGAGGTGCGTATGCACGTTGGGAAACAGAACTACACATGATAATCATAAAAGAAACGCAAAGCCTTAACATCTCCCAAGTGGCTGTATAACAGCTGTATTTTCACAGTCAATTTTCATGTGGTATTGCGTGGTTTTCAGTATTTCTAACAAAAGGTCATGTTTCATTTTTAAAGCTGCAAGAATATGTGGATAAGTTAACACTGGGGTTTTATTTTAAGCTGCACATTTTCCCGCTTGGTAAACTAAGATATTTTTAGCTGCGTGAGGACACAAAACTACAGATCCAGAGAGATAGCATACAATGCAGGGACAACTGTGCCAAGCCTCATTTTATGCATAGATTAGAACACACCTAGTAAGTCATGAAAAGAGACCTTGTTTTTTTAGTTCGTGACCCTCTAGATGTTTGTGAGCTTACCATAAGTTTTATTATCGTAAGTTGTCATAATTTTTCATTAAAATTCATGTAGATGTTAATACTCATGATCTATTTTTTCATCTCTTCACTGGCAGCTGGGCTGACTTTGAGTAAATAATAGTCAACACAAAGAAGTGATGCTGCATTACCTTCTCAGTCATCTGGAAATGGCAAGATTTTTTGTCCAAATAGAATTGCTTAAGCTGAAAACGGGCCAAGTCAAAATGATCTCTTAGTAGAGAATAATACAATACTATAGTACAGTTCAGAAATGTTTTGACTTTATTTGTCTCCCAGCATGCAGTGTTATGACTTTTTAAAGTTGAGGGGCAAAGAGAAGAAAGGTCTCAAGGGCACCTTTACTGCTGTCATAATGTATAACTGCATTTCACACAGTGAGTTCAAAATTACATTAAGAATTTCTCTTGCAGCTCATGACAAAATGTTCAGTTCAAGTAAATAACAAGCATTTAACTAGGGTCCCAAGCAGCCCCTGCCAGCCTTCATGATGCCCCAGTCTTCATCCTTGGTATAACCTGTCTGAGTATGGTGACATAAGCTCAGCTTTGTCCTGCCTTCTGTGTGGATACTTTCTGGGGGCTGGACCGGCTTCAATATCAGAGAAGGGTTTAGGACTCGCTTCTTTAGACCAAGGGCAAAAGTAGGAAGCAGACAGCCAGGCCACCTCTTATGCAAGCAAAATACTAAATAAAGTTGGAAACTAATACACATGAATGTACACAAACACAGGATAAGCACATGTGTTTTAGACTGTATAATGACTTGCAACTTATGGCTAGGGAATGCAGTAATGGAAATGACATCCAGTTAAAAGATCCTCCTTTTTGGAAGACAGAGAGAGTGAAAGTCAGCAATATCTCTTTATATAGGATTTTAAACATTGTGAAGGTCAGCAATATATCTTTATATATTATTTCAAACAGCATCTAATATTTTTATGTCTCTTTGCATATTGCTTTTTCCATAGCACTGGAGAAATATGGGGCTTCACAGAAGTGGGAAGAGACTGCCACATTAGACCAGGGAAATGAATGGGTCAGAACACCTAGAGGAAAACGCAATGAGTAAAGTTTGTAGAAAAGACAATGGGATTCTTTTGTAGTCCATATACATTATGCAAAATAAAACAGGCATTTCTGAAAGAACAAAAGAGGACACTCCAAAGAGTGTGAAGCTGAGGTCAAATTTGAAGTGACAAGTAGTGCAAAAAGAGAGAGGGAGGTTCCCTCAAGGGTCTGTACTGGGACCAATACTATTTGATATCTTCATCAAAGACATAGGGGCACTGAGTACAACCTCAGATGACACCAAACTGAGTGGTGCCATTGATATGCTTGAGGGAAGGGATGCTGTCCAGAGGAACCTTGACAGGCTTGAGGAGTTAGCATGTGCAGATGTTATGAAGTTAAACATTCCACGTCAAAAGTTCTGCACATGGGTCAGGAGAATCACCAGTATCAATATAGAAGGGGAAATAAATGGATTGAGAGCAGCCCTGCAGAGAAGGACTTGTGGGTACTGGTGGGTGAAAAGCTGGACATGAACTGGCAATGTGAGCTTTCAGCCCAGAAAGCCAACTGTGTCCTGGGCTGCAAAAAAAGAACTGTGGCCAGCAGGTTGAGAGAAGTGATTCTGCCCCTCTACTCTGCTCTGGTGAGACCCCACCTGGAGTACTGTGTTCAGTTCTGGGGACCCCAGTACAAGAAAGACTTGGACAAGTTAGAGCAGGTCCGGAAGAGGGTCATGAAAATGATCAGAGGGCTGGAAGACTTCTCTGCTGGAGAAAGGCTGAGAGAGTTGGTATTCAGCCTGGAGAAGAGAAGGCTCCAGGGAAACCTTGTTGTGGCCTTTCAATACATAAATGGGGCTTATAAGAAAGACAGATAGAGACTTTTTACCAGGGCCTGTAGTGACTGGAAAAGGGGCAATGGTTTTAAGCTGAAATAAGGTAGATTTACACTGGATGTAAAGAAGAAATTTTTTACAATGAAGGTGGTGAGACACAGGAACAGGTTGCCCAGAGAAGTTGTGGATGCTCTATCACTGGAATTGTATAATGCCAGGTTGGACAGGACTTTGAGCAACCTGACCTAGTGAAAGATATCCCTGCATATGGCAGAAGGCTTCAACTAGGTGATCTTCAAAGGTCCCTTCCAACTCACCTCATTCTATCATTCTATGATATAGAAAGTAATCTTGTCAAATAACACACTTACTAGGACTTTTCTTGTCTTTTCCACATATTCTGTGAAACTGAATGACTAACCTATTTCCTCAGAGGTTTAAGTGATCAGTGTCATTTAGCATAAGCCTCTCGGCATGATGTAGGTAAACATTTTGATCTATTTGGATGAGTCAACTTTCAAAACAAAAATATAGTTGAGTCTCAACTTAAGAGGTTACATCCACCCTAGTGCATTTTCATTGAGATTAGCTTAGAAAAGAGGCACCACTGCCTCAACTGTTTTCTGACAACCCTGCAGGCGATGCTGGTCAATAGAAATGGTCATAATCACATTTACCCTAGCAGAGACAAAGAAATCTGAGTTAACTGCAGCAACTGAATGACAGGAGATTAACATTCCTGCCTGTTTGAAGGCTGGCAGGGAAATATCTGTAGGAAACAGATCTGAGCTCTAAAATCATTATCACTATCCAAAAGGCCATAAAACAACAAACTGTTTAAGGATTCAAAGAATTTGAAGGGTTACAAATCTCAACTTTTCTCCAGTATAGGAAAAACAACTTCAGTCAAATTGTTTGCACTTGCATGTTGTGATCAGCCTATAGTTGTGCTGGGAGCTTCAGGACACCATTTGCAATCAGCTATTTTTCATACACTACCACCTGTAACATTAAACCTGCAGAGTAGATTGAGAGTTAAATGGAAGTTTCCAGTACCCAGAGCTTACTACAGAAGCATGGAATGCTATTCACAGCTAAGAAAAAAAAAAAAAAAAAAAAAGGTGTTAGGATTGTTATAAGCAAGGCCCCTTGGTATTCCTGTTTGTTCTTGCAAGTATACACCAGCAGAAACTCAACCAAAACAGTATTTCTTTGCTGACTTCACATGTGCATCTGTCCTTAAGGGAGAGTCTTGATGATCAAGAGCTCAGTCAGTTCTAAGAGAAATACAGGAAAAACAGGATAAGGCATTAATGACTGTGTTGTTTCTCGCTTGCCATTACTTTAGTGTGATCTAGAAGCTGGGTGAAAGAACTTGGCATTTTGGTTATCTTTTTCTGAACTGACTTCCAAGTGTGGTGTGGACAGTTAAGGTCCTACAAAGGTGTACAGGATCTACGGGCAGACTGAACTTGTTCTGCTCTTCAGAATAGCGTTTCCAAGCCACACTGAACTCATGTTTTGAGATCTTCTGTTGCAGTGATCTCAGCCGCAATGCCAGGTCAGGGATCAGACTGAAATGTAGCCCACAACTTGGTCTGGCTAAGGTCAAGCATTAATTTGGCTTCAAAATTCCTCATTTTAATTCTAATGCTTCCACTTCTCTGTAATATGTCCACATGTTACAGATAGGACTCCAGCTATGTATTCACTGCAACTCACTATTTCAAAGCTGAATGCAGGCATAGGTCAGCTGAAGAAAACAAAACCTCTAATGCAATCCAAGAAATTATATAAACAAATAATTTAAATTCTTTATGAGGAAAATCAAATTCAACAGATGAAAAAGATTTTTAAAAGTAAGTGTAACCCTGTAACCCATTTTCCTTTTCTGTCAATCACTGAATAATCTCTAGTTATGTGGCAGCAGCATAATACTAAAATTTTATCCAGAGTATGATATTTTTGTACATTTACTGTCAGTTGACATTACTTCTCAGAGTTTTATTGTGTCTACCAGGTATATCTTTGCAGTCATGTATCCAACTAACCATTCAAGCAACAATCATTTCAGATTAGGTGGATATAGAGAAAAACAAAATGAGATTTCCTAGTCAGAGAATATTTTTCATCATTTACGTAACCTCCTCTAAACAAATATTGTTAATTGATTTAATCTTCAGTATCCATCTAAAGCACATCATTAACATCATCCTAGTTTTACAGCAGGAGAAATCTGAGGATCAAAGGTTAGATTACTGTCCAATATGCATGGCAATTCTAATCCAAATCTGTAGAACTTTATGATTTAATCATTATGTCCTTCTTCCTTCAGGGCAAAAAAGCTGCTGTACTCAAGGAAATAATGGTTGCCACAGTATAGAAAATAAATAAAATAAAACTATACTGGGCCTGCAATTCATTAGAGTAAATCCCTTTTCATTATAAACTGCATCATTTAATGCAATTCATAAATTTGACAGTGTCCAAATGAAAAAAAAAAAAAATTGAGGTTCCTTGTCCTTTGAAGTAGAAGCTGTTGCAGAGATTTATTCCTCTGGTGTTTAGTATAGTAACTGCTTTCAAACTAAATTTATTTTTAGACAGTTAAAAAACCTTTATTCCTGATTTACTCAAAGAGCCCTTCTTTGGTAGTTGTCTTTTCTTCATACTGAGACATACAAACCAGATCACCTTCTGTCTCCATATTGCTAGGCTAACTACTTCAGTTCTTTTCATTTCCTCCAGTGACCTCATCTCTTCATCTTTGCTGAACTCCCTGGTATTCAGTGACAGGACGTGTGGGAATGGTTGAAAGCTGTGTGAGGGGAGGATCAAACTAGATATTAGGAAACAATTCTTTACTGACAGGGTGGTCAAACACTGAAACAGGCTACCTAGAGAGGTGGTTAATGCCCCAAGCCTATCAGTGTTTAAAAGGCATTTGAACAATGACCTTAATAATATGCTTTAAATTTTGGTCAGCCCTGAAGTGGTCAGGCAGCTGCACTAAATGATCATTGTAGGTCCCTTCCAACTAGAATATTCGGTTCTAGCCTATCGGATCCTATCCTACTGATGTCAAATCTAAACACAAATGTGTTTAATACTACTGTTTGCTATACATAGTCTCACACTCAAATATAGTCAGAGTTGTTGATACTGTGCAAATGCCTGTGACCAAGATATGCCCAGCTGACATCACTAATGTGTAGTCATAGCAAAATCAGTCCTGCAAAGGTCCTATCTTTCATTAGTTTCATTTCCTTACTTTGTAGGCAACAGGCCACTCTGGTGGCATGCATATGTGGTAGCAAAAGCAACATTCTGGTGAATGACATGTTGGCTTCATAATGCTTTCCTCTTCTGTTTTCTCCATGTAGTAACTCTTTTAGATTTCTGAAATGATGAAAAATTCAAATGAAGAAACAACAATTTATAACCCATACTTGGGACTGAGTATTTAATCTGGGAAACAACTTAGGCGTTCATTGGATGTTAGTAGAGGATCGACACTTCAAAGCATTAGGAGTTATTTCTTGTTTCTGTCTTGTTTGTAATGCTTAACTCCCTTGATTATTGTTATCTTCAGAATGTGAATGGAAAACAAGACCATCAACTCTACACTGACTTCTTAAATCCCTTAGGAGCAGATTTTCAGAAACGGGTGTATAGAAATATGCAGGGGTCCATTATATAAGGTACAACTATTGTATACTGAGTACTTTATTGATGATCCTGCTTCAGATGTAATATTTTCTCCCTTCAGGGGAAATACTTACTCAAGACATTACAACACACCCAGGGCTTTATAAGACTTTTATGTATGATGGCTTTAGGCCAGTAGGAATACACTACAAGTACAATTCAAAGGTTAACCAAAAATATATATAACTTGATTTCCTTTTCACCATCAGTCCATTCTCTCTCAGTGATGAGCAACATCAAAATCAAGGGTTTTCTATGAGTTATAAAATAAAAACTGGGCAATTTTGTAACTTGTCCCATTAAAGCATTTTCTCAGTGCAAAATGTGGTTTATGCAGAATTAGAAGCTGTTAATTTTGCCAATTTTATTTTCAGCAGGGAAAACAATAATGATAAAATGTCCCATTTCAGGCCAGATCTCCATGCCTAAGCCTCTACACCTTGACTCCTGTGAAATATATCCTCAATAAAAAACACTGTCCTTCACCCTTACCAGATTGCATTCCCCATGCATCAGTGCAGGAACAGTGGTGGCTCAACTAGGGTAGGACATGCAGTGAAATGTAGCCCAGCCCAGAGATCTAGTTTATGAGGGAACAAGCAGAATGAAGCTGAACTTTAATTCTGTGAAGGCTTCTACCTGTAATTGGACATTCTGACAGTCCAATGTTTTGTCTGGAATTTTTTGATATTTTTTTTGGTTTGTCTGAGATAAGAAAGAAATTGTAGAAGAATTAAAAATTCCATCACAGCAGAAATTCCTATTTCTCAACCCAATTGGTTCTGTTGTTGCATTTACACATAAAACCAAAAAACTGCTACCAAAACAAAGTCACAAATCAAACTAACTCTGGTAATTCCTAATTCTGTCTTGGGTAAAATCAATACCTAATTGGCTGCAAACCTAGATAAAGATAAAAAACTAGAAAGATGGTTCCCAAGACGTGGTCTGTAATAAGAGCCCTCTTCCAGCAGCAGGATGTGTATCTGGTAATTAAAAGATTCTTCCAGCATTCCCATATAGGAGCACCTCCCATTTGTCATTAATAGCAACAGATGGAAAGATCATTTTGGACAACAGAAACTGTAGCAACAGGGCAGGTGCTATGGGAATGTGGGGCTTGTAGTTTTAGCCAGAGACAGAATGGAAGACAGTGCCAAGGAAGACTCAGTAGGTAAAATGCCCAGGAACTGCTGAAGTTTTGTGTGTGTGTAAGTGTTAGTAGAATGTAAGACAATGACCCACCCTCAAGGCAAACAACCCTAAGTAGTTCACAAGGGAAGATAACCAGTGGTTTTGTACTACAAAAATAACCTCACAAAAATAAGGCTTTGGATTTCTTTGCACAGTGTTCTCGGTCAGCCTAAGTGAAACTCTGTAAGGAATATCTGGAAGAACTGTTTTCCCTAAACATGCATTACACAGCCAAGGATAGGCAGCTCGTAACCCACAGCAAAAAAGAACACAGTAAGATTACATTTCTACATTTATTAATGTAATCCAGTCATAGCAGAATTGAGGTGGAAATATATCAGCATAAACTCATCGCAGTCACCTGGAGGCTTTCTTTTAATCCTTGTGGGCTGATCCAGCAACCATGGGTGAAGAACTGAAAATACAAGGCAGAACAGCATATCGACTATGACTAAATAAACACATTTTTCAAATGTCAAAATAGTTCTTGTTGTTATGCTTTGAACTTTCAGCAAAATGGGAGTTATTTCAAAATAATCTGGAATCACTCATCCCATATTACAGTAGCAATAGACCCTTCATTTCTCCTTATGAAGTGAAATGTTACTGTAGGGACTGGCAAATTTGCTGCTGCCTCTGTCAGTGAGGATCCATCAATCACACTGCAAAGTCCCAAACAATTCTGACCTAATGAAATGGGAATAGGAAGTAGAGGCAGGATCCATTTTGTTGCTATCCACTGAAGTTCTTTGCCTGCTCTTGTTCCTCACATTGCTTTAGGAAACTCCTCTTAAGTTTCTTTTAGGTAGGAGGAATTAACTTCACATATGCTACCTCTTTTGTATACTGTATGGGTTTTAGTAGCTCTATTTAAGGCCAGGGAAGAGCATGTGCAAGAGAAATATGACAATTGGTCTTTATTTCCTGCAGTGATAAAGCCCATTGAAAGCAACAGTGCTGTCTTAAACCAATGTGCATTGAAGACATAGTAGCATTGTGGATAGCGTGCTTTCATGTACACAGCCAATCCCTTTGAAGGTCAGCAGCAATGCTGGTTACATTGAAGTGTGAGTAAAGAAAAGTTCCTCTCTGTTTCCTCTAACAAAATAACTGTCCCCACTTTATGATCCCTGCAGCTTTGATATCTCACTTTGTTCACTTTATGAGAACATATTTCATGAGGACTTATCTGAAAAGAGTACTTTTATATGATCAAGGATTGTCTGAATAGTATGCTATATCCATGAAAATAAGGTACTATTTCTCAGACATTGGTATATGCTCTTGTTTCTGCCCTCCCTGCTCTTCTACCATGGAACAACTTCATTAGTATTATTCTGATAACAGCTTATTGATTTGTTTTCTTCTCATCTCTACTGTTCTTGGGATGCTCCAGCTGCTCATTAAAATGCCTAATGGCCTGATAGTTACATTCAGCCCCATGCATTTGTAAAGTCTAAATCAGGTCTGTCAGATGGCCTATGATTTCATTTGTATAGAACAAAACAAGCACTGAAAGTAACTGAAAACCAGCCCAACACCTCCAGATAGGAATATTGCTAGGGAGAAAAAACTAATGTCGCCAGATCCGGTAGGAAGCTTCAGCAAATCCTCCTGTCCTCTTTTCTGAAAAAGCAGGCTCAGGAACAGGCCCAGAGCAGAATTTTCCCTACTCTTCCTTCCTAGTCATCTGCCCATACAACTGTCCTCCTTATGCTCAGGATATAGCACCTTATATGCGCTCCTGGCTCACATGCCTCATAGGCAGCAAGGCTGTGCCTAGGGGTAGACTTCAGGCAATGTTAGCTTTCACAGGAGACACATCTCATGTTTCTTGCCTTGCCAAAAATTCTTCCTGCTGTCGCTGTTTTAATCCAAGGTGTATATACTTTGGATCAGGAATGCTACCTAGTCTACAATACATTAGACAACTGACAAATTATATACTCTAGCTTCCTAAGGCATGTTCATGTTATGCTTCCTTTAACTGATGTAAGAATGACTAAACGACACTTAAACCACAAAAAGTCTTCTAGTTTTAGAGAAAACAATCCAGAAACCTCCAAACCTCTTCCATTCCCCCCTCTCTGAGGGCCTCACCTACACAGGAGACATACTTGCTTGCACATGGTAGCAACAGTGCAAGATGTAACCAGTATACCGCATGCCTCAGCACTCCAGGACTGAGGGTGGAAAAACCTCGCTGTTGAGAAGGTGAGCCAGCAAAATAGTTGTTAGGAAGTTCAGTTGCAGTCAGATCATCTGGGAGTGAGGCAATTAACAGCAGCTGACACAGCCTGGAGTCAGCACTGGTAGCAATTTTCCCCTCTGGCTGCTTCCATAAAATCAAGGCAGCTGTGATGTCTATTTGCTGTCCTCCTGAACCCCTCGGGGTTTCTGGAGTCCTCTCGAAAACATATAAGGAGTTGTTACTACAGCAATTATCCCTTATCTGCCAGCATCCTGTAACCAAGAGGGTATTCGATTTGTATTTGTCTATGTGCAGAAACAGGTCACCAGAGGAAATGGGTTTTCTTATTTCAGTTATCATACAGATGACTATGAGCACATGGAAGAGGTTGTTCAGAGTGTAGTAATGTAACCCCATTAGTCTTTTCTCAGTTTAATTTGTGGGACTCATGTTTACAAAGAAGCTGAGACTCAGCAGAGGTCAATTACTGTTCTTAACTCTATCTTAGTTCTTCATTTTAAGATCACATCCCAGCACACTAAACCTGACAGCAGCAAGATGAGCACCAGCAGATGAGTCGGGTTCCTCTCCGAATGTCCAGGGGGAAAAAAAAAAAAAAAAAGAAACAAACAGCCAAAACTGTTAAGTAGCTATGAGGAAAAAGCAGTAGTTCTTCCTTTCCATCTGGTATGGTACATGTTTCTAGCTGTTTCTTTCTCCTTCCTTGCTGTGCATCATCATTCCTTTTCTCTTCCCCTTCCTTCCCTTGGACCCCTTCCTTTAATTTTGTAATTTTAAAGAATCCAGCAACCACTCCAGCAATGGCTCCTGTGATTTGTCACAACCTACTTGTGTTGTCAGCTTTCTGGTGGCTACTCTGCCTCCAGTGGGAAGTCCCCATATATTACTGCATTACAGTTAATTCCCTGACATTTTAATATATTCAGTTAGCATTCCATCAAACTTAATAAGCATTTACTTGAACATTAGCATATTTTTAGGAAAAAGAAATAACAGGACATGTATGTCTAACTTGTCTTGGGTGTCAAGGCATGAAGCTCAGGGGTCAGGCTGTACTTCCACAAAAGTGCAGTAATTTCTTTGAAGTGCTCTATCTGAAGTAACTTACCACTGCAAGAAGGTAGAATCTAAATATAAAAAATAAGGGAAAATGTATGGAGTGGACATTGGTAGGTTTTGGGATGCAGCAGGTAAATCCCTGCTATTCTGATGAAGCAATCAAATTATCCACTTGTCACCCTGGAAAGATAGAGATGCTAGGAGAGCTAGGATAGAAATCCAACCAAACCACAAGTATTAGTGGACTGTTCATACTGATTATGAAGTAGTCCTGCAGTAAGTCAGTCAGTTGTCATTGCTGCAGGTGCAGTTTCCTGCAGAAGTTAGCAGGTGTGATTATAGCAAAACACTGGCTCCTCCCTCACTTGTCTAGCTGTTCTTATTGTAGAATCATAATTAGCTTGGGGTGGGAGGGACCTTTAAAGGTCACCTAGTCCAACCCCCCTGCAATGGACAGGGACATGTGCAACTCTATCAAGTTGCTCAGAGTCCTGTCCAGCCTGACCTTGCATGTTTCCACGAATGGGGCATCTACCACCACTCAGCAACCTGTTCCAGTGTTTCGTCACCTTCATTGTAAGAAATTTCTTCATTATATCTAGTCTAAATCTACCATTTTTTAATTTAAAACCATTACCAGGTCCATGTCTTTCTTGTACTGAGGACTCCAGAGATAGATGCAGCACTCCAGGTAGGTGGGGGTCTCACTAGAACAGAGGAGCAGAATCACTTCAACAGGTTTATGCTGCAGTCAAGACAGCAAGTTGGAACAATTATCCTGAGACATGTCTTTCAGCCAGATTACAATGGGCAAGCTAATAACGCAGATAAACAGACCAAAATACCTGTATGAAGTTTGACCTGCCAGAGAATTATGCCCCTCAAAGCTGCTCAGGTGAAACACAGCTGACTACTATGAATAAAAAGATAAAAGATACCTCCTTCAAAGGCATGTTGTTCAGAAAAAGGCAGTTCAGTTTTGGGAATAAACCTGAAAATGAGTTGACTCCAGGGTTCCCTGAGATACTATCAGAAAGCTAACATCGCACCTCTTATAGCTGTCACTGCTAAAGAACAGCAAGATGCTCTCTGTACCTCACACAATATAGTTCATGGGTTTCAACCTCCTACCGAGATATTATTTTGTATGCAGTGAGACAAGAATGTCCTCTCTCATGTCATAGACAATGAAGTTGACTAAGAATTTTATCAGATGGAGTACAGCGATCATGTTTTATTGGGTTGGGTTTTTTTAAAATGAAAAACCTCACAGTAAAAGCAAAGTTGATGGATTTGAAAAGCATCCATTAGTTGCTTTGTTCATGCATCCCAGCATTCAGTTTATCCCCTTGGGTAGCATATTGTTCTGAGTTTTTCTGAGAGGTGTTGCATATCGTGACATATAATAATTAGCCCCTCAACACTGCCTGCCAGAAGGTGGTGTAAACCACAGGATGAGCTGCATGATTACTGGCTCCCAGGAGTTTATGCAATGGCAATCCAACTTTTATCATTCCACTAATGTGTAACTAGCTTTAATGTTGGCATGGATTCATAGTGACTCCCTGGGATGAAAACAGTGACTGTTCCCTCCATTGGCCCAACTCCAGCCACTGCGTAGTTCAAACACTACCAAAAGCAGCAGAACGCCTAAAGTTTATTGGATGTAAGCAGACTTGTGGTGGTTAAATTGTATGGTATTTCAGCACAGAATGAATGACTTCAATGAGACCAAATGCCGGGGGCTGCCCTTGGGCCACAACAACCCCCAGCAGTGCTACAGGCTTGGGGAGGAGTGGCTGGAGAGCTGCCAGTCAGAGAGGGATCTGGGGGGGTTGATTGACAGCCGGCTGAACAGGAGCCAGCAGTGTGCCCAGGGGGCCAAGAAGGCCAATGGCATCCTGGCTTGTGTCAGCAATAGCGTGGCCAGCAGGGACAGGGAAGGGATCTCACCCCTGTACTCGGCACTGGTGAGGCCGCACCTCGATTCCTGTGTTCAGTTTTGGGCCCCTCACTACAAAAAGGACATTGAATGACTCGAGCGTGTCCAGAGAAGGGCAACGAAGCTGGTGCAGGGTCTGGAGCACAGGTCGTATGAGCAGCGGCTGAGGGAACTGGGGGTGTTTAGTCTGGAGAAGAGGAGGCTGAGGGGAGACCTCATCGCCCTCTACAGCTGCCTGAAAGGAGGCTGCAGAGAGCTGGGGATGAGCCTCTTTAGCCTAGTAGAAAGTGACAGGACAAGAGGTAATGGCCTCAAGTTGCGACAGGGAAAGTTCAGACTAGATATTAGGAAGCATTTCTTTACAGAACGGGTTGTGAGGTGTTGGAATGGGCTGCCCAGGGAGGTGGTGGAGTTCCCATCCCTGGAGGTGTTTAAGAGTCGGGTCGATTTAGAGCTTAAGGATATGCTGTAGGTGGGAACTGTGCTAGGCAAACGGTTGGACTAGATGATCTCCAGGGTCCTTTCCAACCTAGATATTCTGTGATTCTGTGTGACTTTGTTTTCCCTTTGGTAAATTGCTTTTCATTTTAATTAATAATTGATTAAAAAGTCTGCTCTTATTCTTTAGAACATGATGCTGGATTCCTTGAATGGGTGGCACAGCCATTTAGCTGAAGTTCACCAGCCTTTTGAGTACAGCATCAAGTCATCAGAGCATGACCTCCTTAGAGGGCTTGACTATCCCAAGAAATTTACTGCCAAATACAGCAGCATGGTATATTCTCCCAGGGGAATCCTAGAGCAGCTGCCCAGGCAGACATGTTCATTTTAGAATGAAACTGGCTTTACAATATTTGCCTCTTTTCTGTAGGTTACTGTGAAAGCCTATCTGTCCATTTTCATTTGACATTTCATTGCAACTGTGGGCAGAACTGACAGGCACCTTCCCTGTTTTGTTCCATCTGCAGTTCAGTGTCATTCACTCAAGGCAATATGAAAAGACCAGCACTCCTAAACAAATGAAAACAAATGTTTTATTTACAGGAAAAAATCTGTACACTGTGCATACATAAAAATATACAAAATCATAATAGAAAATATAAAAAGTGTTAAAATGTATACAAACACTGCTTAAAAATGTGACTCCTGTAAAATCTTAAGCTTTGTTATTAGAGTACACATTCATTTAAAAAAATCATCATACAAAATAATTCTCAAAGCTATTAAAAAAGTACACAGTCTATAGTTGAATAGCTCAATGATTACATATTATAAGAGTGATGAGATGGTATGAATAAATGTAAGGCTTTTACACACAACTCTTATTTGAAGAACAAAACTCTGAATCTGATCACTAAGCCAGAGGGAAGAAATTTTCAGTGTCAAAATTCATTCAGTGATGCAGATATGCCCAGACACGGGCTACTTTAAATTTCAAACAGTTAGATCAGGTATCCTGTGTGTGAGAGGATAGCTCCCAGGAAAGTTTCAGATGCTTTCTAATGACAGTCTTCTCAATTACCTACTTCAAAAAACAATTTCATTTATTGAATATGCATCAACTTTAGAGAGCATGAAGGGAAAAATAGTAGCCATTTTTTTTTTCTGTCAATGCATTTAATATTCCTTCCATGGTGCATCTGCATCACTGTCCAAATGGTATTTTCCATCCTTAAAAACTGTTGAAGAAAACAGGAAATGAAAAAGAAAAGCCCCACTATGGATTGGATTGGTCTACATGTGTTTTGAATTCCTGTTTAATTCAATCCATCTTTAAAATGACTGTGTTCTGCCTGTGCAACCACTGAGTGTAGACACTTGTCTTCATTTAAATGAACTCTCTCAGTTTTCCTGACTTTGGCAAGAGATCTACAGCAACAAGTTCAGAGTTTGGATGTTTTCACCGAAGAAAGTGTTCTGGCCAAAGACATACAATAATTTAGCTAAATTTGTACAGAAAGAGTGTAGATTAGACTGTGTAAATCAACCCTCTCTCTTCCCAAAGGTACGAATTTCCTGTATCTTGGTAATTTCACTGACTTTATCAGTTTCAACAGCATAAAACTGCATAGCAAGTTAAAAAAAGAAGATGTAGTATTTTAATCCAAGGAATGACTGACTGAGCGGTGAGTTTATGCTCAGGTAACCTTTAGACTTATAAAGGAATGGAACAATTAGTATTTTTCTTCTAGCAAAATATTTTGGCTCAAAATGAGGCAAAATCGTATTTTTTTCTTGAATAAACATAAGAATACCTTGATTTAACCATCCAAAAGCTGAATGCATAACATGATAGAGCACCACAAAAAAGGGAAAGGCAGAAAAGTTACAGAATTCACAGTGGAAAAAAGAGCATAATGAAAGTCAGCATAAATTCAGCAAGTTTCCTTAAGCTTCTGGTTTGTTTCAGCTAACTGCATCTGTTGTCCACAGCACCAGGGCACAGAAATGAGGCTTGATAGCTTTTGAAGGTAACTTACTCCTACTTTTCAGTAAAATCCATAAATTTAAAACCTGCACTGTTGCAGTAAGTGTGAAGGAAGCTCAAGGGTCCACTAGTAGAGGCATTTGCTCGGCTGATGATGCACCTCAACAACCAGGTTTGGGCAAACCTCTCTTGTCTATGGTGCTGTTCCACTCTGTTAGTGTGTAATAACCACACGAGATCTAAGAAGCTATGTCTGTATCTTCTTCCCCCAAACCCCATTTAATGTATGTATCTAAAATCAGCACTCTCACATGTTAGTACTATTGAAAGATACATCGTTCAGTGTTACTACACACTCACTGTTTTAAATTTACTGAATGTGATTCTTTGTAAAGATCTCTCTGCCTTCACCAGGGATGGGGAAATGCCCACAAATGCAAAAATACTTGGTGGGCTCTTAGAAAAGCCAGCAGTGCCAACGCCATGGAGTGTAAGCAGTAGTGAGGGGAGCACCTCTGCAGGTCCTTTATATTCCCCGTTTATTTCTGCCCCTTCCCCTCTTGCAGCAAGTGGAAGTGAACCCTCAGTCAGCAGATCAGGCACACTTGCCCTTGTGCCAAAAACCAGAGGACAAGACAAAGTAGGGGAGTAAAATCTCTTTAAGCAGCCACAAGGTATCTGAGCAGGCAGACCAGTGAAACATCACAGTGAAAACCAGTGTTGGGAAGCCATGCCAGGGATGCTTATTTTTTTCAAGATGGGCATCACTTGGTCTTCCACCTTTGTTAGCAAGCAAGCATTTGCAGCACAGCTCTGCAGCATCTTCTGAGGTGACGGTGCTACAGCACCCAAATTTGCACTTGTGGAAGAAGAACTGACTGCTGTATAAATCAGGATACAGCAAAGAAAAAATTTCTGCTGGAGGGCTTGAATGTGCACAGTCCAGTAAATTAAAAATACACAGTTCATTTTATAACATTTCAGACCTCATTCTGCATTGTTATTTAAATGATGTATTAAGTAGGTATGCTTAGCACTTGTTACATGAAACACTTGCCATGTTCTGTACAACAGCTATGTTGATTATTCTGACAAATTACTGAGGGAATAATACAACATGATTCTGGTGTGAGTAGTTGAGTAATGCGGTTAGTATTTTTCTTCTTCATGAAAACAAAGGTAGAGGTTAGTGGTTGCAAATCAGTCCAAGCTTTTTTTCTTCTTTTCAGAACTTGAGAATTTCCAGTTTATGGAAAAATAACATATTCACTAGTCCTAGAAAGCTAACCAATTCCCTTTACAAACATGTAGTAGCTCATCCAGTGTACAGGAAATGTTTGATTGCACTGCTCCAACTTCATATGTTTTGCAAACAGGGTACCAAACATATGGAAAAATAGATTCTATGTAGTTTATCTATTCTCCACAAGATTAAGTAACAGTGTTATTAACTCGTTGTTGCCACACATAACATTAAAAAGAAATCAGTATGTAATATACCCAGAGCCTAAGGCTAATATGAGTAAAATCTATTCATTTTGACATGTACCAAAATGATTTATGGACATAACTATCCACACAATACAGAAGTACGGGTTTTAGATCATCTGGACATACTTTCTGTCAGCAAAAAGAATCTTAAGAGGATCATAAAGCCCAAATTAAGAGACTACATGGGAAAAAGAAGGCTAAGTCCTATGTAAGACTTCTTCACTTTTGAGGAAGGAAAATCATCAGACCCAAAAACCAGAGTGAGAGAAAAAGGATTCTGTGATTATACTTACACTACTACTGAGGAGTAAATAGTCATTAATGTTGTGTGCACTCTTCAATTGTGTTTCTGTTGCTTAAGAGAAAACACAAAAAATACTTTCCACCACAATCACTCAGCTATTCTTTTCAGTGCCTTTTTGGGTTGTCTGCCTTTTTACTGAATGGACATGAGTGGGATATAGCTGTGCTTTTGTGTACATACATTCCTGCTGAACTTGCCCTAAGAGAAAGGGTACATCTGTGTAAAAAAAAAAAAAAAAAAAAAAAAAAAAAGAGCAAAACATTAACCTCCTGCCACTTGGAAAATCTGAAACTCAAGTCTTGCCATGAAAAATAATGCTTTAAATACATTAGCAACCAGGCAGATTTTTAGAAGTGCCTTAGAGAATATTCTCATTGTGTGTTATGAAGGAAAATATCAAATTATCTCCATATGCAATCTGTAGTCAGGTTTTTGCAGGCATTAAAGCTTCTCTGGGGTATAGTCTTTCAAATGTTAAAATATGCTGATAGCCTCTTCTTTTCTCAGAAAACTCCCTATACTTTCCTAGCAGCAGTAGCTTGTGAACAAGTGACTCTGATACAGATCCCAATGAAATACTTAACAAAGGATGTCCATAATCCTGAATGCTATCTTTGCTGCAGAAAGGTGAGCTCCCTCTACGCTTGCTTTCAGTGTGATATGTAAGTGCTCCACAGCCTCCCTTGGCTTTCTCTGGATCAGCTTTACCTGTGCAGACCAGGGGAAGGCATCATTTCCATCTCACTAACACCCTCTTGACAGACCTCCCAGTGAAAATTTTTTCCTGAATGAGTTACAAATATGTTTGTTGCTCTCTAAAGAAATGAGACATTTCTCTTTTTCTTCTGCCCCATGCAGTCAGTGTGAGCATGGGGGTCTGGCATCAAAAGTTTCATCTAGTAGTTTAAATGGTTTAGCTGTGTGTGTACAGCCAATCTCCATCTGCACTGACTTCATAGCCACCATAAAGCCCTCTGTACAGTTGGAGGTCTATAACTGAGCCTGCTTATGAATGGGAATTAAAGTCTACTCTAGTCAATGACTGCACAGCTCGTAGTAACAATTACTTCAATCCTGGAGAGTGTGAAAATCCCGTGATGCCATGAGAAATACTGCATTGTTCAACTGGCCACTCTGTACATGAACAATAGAGGCTGTTTCACAATGCCAGGTTTAACAGTTAAATAAGTTCTTTTTTAAAAAAAGTTACAGTCTAGCATATGTGGCATAAGAGACCACCAACAAATTCTGACAGTCACACCCACAACAATACATTATATTTCTGTTTAAGTATGTCCTTTGTACCTTTCATGAGCTAAGCCTTTTTTTTTTTTTTCTTTAACTATTTGCAAAGCAGTAATAAATATTCAGGCTCTGAAAAGAAGTCTTTTTCATGCCTGCTACTTAATTACAATTTATAGACTCAAGACTAGATTGGTCTAAGATACATTTTTCAAGTATTCTCTTCTTGTTTATAGTACGACAGTAGTACCTTATTGCACATTGTTTCTGAAGGACTCTCTTCTACAAGTGCGGGAAATTATTTCGTTTGGGACACTTGACAGCTTTGAACCCTGGCAAAATGACTTTCCCCTTCCGATACAGGTCATCCTGCAAACCTTTGTTCATCCTCTGCACCAAGAGCTTCTCGTAGAGCAGTGGGTGGTAGGCCCCTAACGTACAAGCTGCATCATAGTAGAGTTCATGGTAGTGACACAGGTCGGTCTGTCGGACTGAAGGGATGTATTCATATACATGCACTTCGTTACACATGGACATCATGATGAGGATACCTGGAGCAGAACGTGGAAAAAAAAAGTGAACACCAGATTTCATCTTTCTCACAGAAATTTCTCTGCAGGCATCTCATCTGTTTTTCTTTCCTGCTTTCCTTTGCTGTTGCACAGCTTTACTTCTGTAAAATCATTAAGTGAAGTAATAGTTCTTTTTATTAGAGCAGCTTTCACTTGTCTCTGATACATAAAGGTTGTGATTCCTGTAGAGTAGATGGGGTAGGACAACAATCATAAGGAAAGAATAAAAAGAACTATGAAGGGCTTGCATACCACCATCAGCCTCCTCAAGTGAGGGAACTGCTCTCTCTCACCTCTCCCCATTTACCCTATCCTGTCCACAAAACATCCCCCCCAAGAATCAGGGACCTCATGCAGCTGCATGCTAATTTTTTTGAGTCAACTGATCACTCTTCTTGGTTTTCTTGTATATTATCATTTCCTGAAGCTATTTAGCAAGAAGACCAGGTCTTTATGTTCACTTGCAGAATACAGAACACACACATATATACAGAGCAGTTGTCTGGTGCTTTTAAGGAGATCTTCTTGGTACTTCTACCACTTCCACAGTGGAAGTGGTAGAAACTCTGACCTCCCATGTACAGGAGATATAAAAAAAAATCCAGGTCTGCCCAATCCTCCTCTGTGCTTTTGGGTGTCTGTGTCTTGCAAATAATTACACACACACTAATCTTCAAGGCTGTGAAGAATCTGACTGATTTCCCTTTTCTTTTTTGTACAACATGGCAAGGGGAAGCAAGAATAGAAAATGGGCCATTATCACCCACATTTCTTGCCTTGACAACTTTTGGATGGTTCATGCAGATTGTTAGCAACTTTAGGGTATCAATGTACTTCTTGAAACATCTCCACCTTATTACAATATCATTGTTACAATGTTGTTACAATGTTATTACTTTCTTAGTCTGAAACTGAAGCAATTGCTTCTCTCCAGGCAGGAAGACATGACCAAGAAGGCAGCCTAAACACATGCAGAAGGGCATATAAGAAAACATCATCCATGTAGTTGTGGCACAAAATCCCACAGCTTCTGACAACTGTGTGAAGAGTCACGTGGAGAGAGGCTGAGGAAAGTGAATCCCTTCTTAGAGCAGAAAAGCCCCTGACCACCTCGTGCTCAGTGAGGAAGAATCCACCAAACGCCAACGCATCTCTTCCTGCCACATGTCAACGGCAGACCATCATCAGCACTGTCAATAGCAGCTAAGAAAGGCCATATGGAAATCCATTTATTGTTTAAAGCCAAACAAAGGTTTGCTTTGACTTTAGGTGCAGTCCTAAGATGCTGTTACTCTCTTATCCCATGCTCAAGATCAAAACTAGACCAGGACAAATTAATGAAGAAGATAGGTGGGCTTATGCAAACTTAGTTTTCCTACAGCACAATTGTAAATCCATACTAACTGAAGGTCTTTATAGCTTAAATGAGAGGAATCTCACTGTTGCAGCTGCACGTTTTCAGATATTGACCAACAGCACTGTCTAAACTGCAATACTTTCACATCAGTCACAGCTTCTGGGAGCCTTTTCTGTTTCACACAGCCATGTGAAACAAGAATGATGAAGTAAGCCTTGAACACCTTTTTTTTTTAAAGATTTCACTTACAAAATAAAAATATATAGAAAGTGTATTGAAGCACTAGTTGCATTACTGGTATCCCCATCCGCTGAATACAACTGTCAACTCTCAGAGGAGACAGCTGTATAAATCACTTTGCACTTATAAATGAGTACTGATGTAATTGTCGTTTTTTTTCTGTACAACAGTTTTGGAATCAGAAAGCATCAAAGGTGTTTTGGATAGATCTCAAGTGAAGTGAATTAACGTTAAAAATTATTTTGGTTCATTAATTAAGCAAAGCCATTTTCTGAAGTTTAGTTTGCAGTTTGGGAACACAGATTTCAATGACTTGCTAATGAAAAGAACCTTATGTTCTCCCTGCTGTGTATCATTAGATTATCAAAATGATTTTTTCCCAGTCTGATGTGTGAAGTAACTGAAAACCAATTACTTTTGTGATTAAATCTTCTTTTATCATGAATGAAAGGTTCTGAAAATGTTTTAGATTGTTCTACAGCTTTACACTGTACAGAGTGTATGGCCTTAGAAAAGGTAAGCATATCATTTTCAACGGAAAAGTCCATAAATTTAAATGAACTTTAGTCTTGAGTAGCAAGAAACACAGATTCACGGCAAAAAAATATTAATCCCTATTTGAACAAAAAGTATGAGCTGAATAAACTATGTTTCCTTGCCTCCAAGCTGTTACAGAGATGCTCTGAATTGTAGCCTGCCTAGCAACTCTCTAGAATTGTCTGTTTGTTGTTTCAGTTTTACAAATGCTTTCGTCAGCTTTTCCACTGCCAACCGTCTTCCTCCACCGATGGAGAGCCCACCTGCCACTCCAAGGTAAGCGTTATCCAGCTGAATCAGAGGATGGATGGTGGAAACATGTGCAATGACAAACCACGTCCAGAAACAGACAATAAAATGACTTCTACCCTGCACCCAGAGCCAAATCTGGAGCCAGTTTTAAAGGGTGTACCACCAGTATCTTAGGAAAATTGGCTCTGATGTAAAGTACAAAACTTAACCAGAGTATGCTTGATTAATAAAGGAAGTCGCCATTTGTGGGATAGGAAAACTGTCAAGAACAAAAATTGGGACTGCCTTATAATTTCCTTAATTAACAGTAAAGATGGCCACATCACTCCGGGTATGGTTCAATGACAAATTTCTAAGCAATAGCATCGACTTTCCTGTAAATTAGTTAGTGGAGCACTTAGAAGTAGTAGAGTTTTAGTTCTTAGTGATATATGGATCAGTGTCCTCCAGAATCAATCTAAAAGGCATGCTGGGCTATCTAATTTAGCTCCTTGCCTTTCTTGCCTTGTTCCATCCAGTCCATGTCTTAGGATTTCAGATTAAATTTCTCAAAAATAACCATAATTCCTGACAGTCCACTCAAGTTTTTGCTCATGCTGGACAATGATGTTTTGAGGGAGTAAAGACAGTGACTCGACAGGCTAGTTTCTGAGTGGTTACAGCTTATTTACAGCACATCTTTGTGTTGAAGTCTAGGGTCAACAAACTGAAAGATGAGCTAAGACTATGAGTAGAAATTACCATATACAGAGGTGTCCCTGGGCTACAGAGCCTTATCTGTCCTGGTGAAAATGGGAGCACCGAGACTTCCAGACCTGGTGCACATTTCAAACGCCCAAACCCTACTCTGGGGAAGAATGGTGGTCAGCATCAGACTTTTTTTCTCCTTTAGCACCTCTAACACCACAGACACCTAGTCAAAGAGACCAACAGTGCGGAACAATCAGCACTCCCATCTCAATCACCTATGGGTGAGATCCCAGGGCATGTGGTATTGCACACTTAATCTACATGAACCCCAGGAGATGAGTTCTTTCACTGAACTGTTACAGACTCCAAATTCTCCCTTGGAATGATCTGATCCTGCTGTTTTGTTCAAAAACAGAAGGTGGGATCACACTATATTATTAAGGATGAAAGGGAAGAAATGAAAAAAAATTATTTTTTTGAAAATAAGCTGTTTTCTTTGTATGAATAGAATCCTCGCTAAAATAGGGAATAAATGGGGCAAGTCCCATCCCATGCCTTAGAGGATGTGAACACTCTCCTCCTAGTGTTGGAGAGCTATTACTGTGTTACAGAAATCTAAATTTACAAAAAACATGAATCGGCTGTCTTTAAAAGAACAGCAGCAGTTTAAACCATGAGGACATTCATACCATTCCATGTACTAGGATATAATCAGTTTTTATTCTCTTTACTTTCTAATGCCATGTCTGGCTTGTTTTCCTGAAGTCTCTAAAGCAGGGCTGCCAACAGAGCTCCCTGGGCTACAGGTCTCACATTCCAGCCCATATTTTTCAGTACCACTCTAACTCAGTTTCTCTCTTTGCTTGCTGTTAACAACATTGCAGTGTGTTACTGACATCTGTATCCAGCAGGTATAAGTGTGCCAAGCTGTCTATATTTTCATCTACCTCACAACTCAGTTTTCCTTTCCCAGTTACCTTCAGTGATTGTGTAATATTTTTTAAAATTACTAATAGCTTTTTGGCACTTACATGATCCCCCAAATATTTTTACATTACGTTTGAACTTTTACGTTTTGGATACAATCACAAAGATAAAGAAGAGGTATGCACCTGACTGCTTGCTGACTTGAGCTTCCTTCTGTTAACATGTTTTGCTTGCCAGTCTGTTCTGCGAAGTCCTACCTCGCTTCCTGTTTGATATGCCATTTACACATCTCTTTCTGTATTACTGCTTCCTAGGTTTCTCTTCTGTGGCTGAATCTCTTCACTTTATACTTTTAAGCTGTAGTTTCCAAGTTTACTTCCTTTCCCTATATTGCCCCCAGAGTACATGCCTATCTACCTAGTTCATGCCTATCTACTTCGTTCTTTTGTTTGTGTACTTTTCACATCACTGCCTGAATCAGTATCATCTGCAAGTTTAATTCGTATCTCAGAACTCCTCTGTGATCATCAGCATCTGTGTGAACCAAATTTTGATAGCCTGTAGGGTGAAGAATTTCCATATGCTACATTTCAATATTTCTCTTTGCTCACAGTCCTTAAATTAGTTTTCAGCCAATGCACAATTACTCCATATAAAGCAGTACAGCCTGGCTTACACGTGACCTAAGGAGATGTTAATGATCACTGTGTGACCGTCACTGTCCCAACACTTTATAGTCTGGCCAGAATTAATCTTGTTGAGATGTTCATGTCCATTTCTGACCTAGCTGGTCTAAAGCACTCTTCATAGACAACACAGGAGACAGGCATTTCTAGGGCACAATTCATCTGACTTATTCTAGACATCTACTTCAGGATGGAGGAGTTGTTCCCTGTAAGTGTTGTTCCTCTCCAGTGACTAGGCAGAAACTGAAAATAAGAGTTTGGCTCTTGCTATCAAGCACCTTCTCCTCCACTCTCCTAGGTCAGAATCTTTTGGTGCTTTGTGAAAAATAATGTAATTGGCTTTTTCAGAAGCATAGTGAGAAGAAATGAAAACAAGGTGTGATTCATCTGACCGAGTGTGCCCACTGGTGCAGCTTCCCACAGCTGAGATAGGTATCACAGGCTCCTTTGCTGTCAGTAGAATACAGTGTACACTTTTAGGAAGCAGCGCATGTCTACTCATCCCAGAGCAGACATTTTAAAATGGATCATACAAGTCATGCCCCAGAAGTTCTCATCTGTTTCTGCTGATTGTATGGGAAGCCTGAGTGGCAGCACAGGCACCTGTACTGAATGGGTTTACCTGAGCTTGCAGTACAGGATAAAAATTTCACATGTAGAGGGGATCACAGGTCTCATAGCCATATTTAAGAGGTGCCTGGTTTTTGTTCTAATAAGGCTGAGGCTAACACAAATACACAAATACAGAACTGCTCTGGAGACATCTAAAGCTAGGTGGCATAACTGACCTAGCCATGGACCATAAACAGAAGTCAATTTTATGTGCAAGGATTACGCTGAGAGGAGGTGGCTTTTTTTACGCTCAAAAGGATCAAGGTACAGGAATAGGAGTGGAAGCAGAGAATTACAAAGTATTTAGGGAAGACCAGAGGACATGCAGAACTTAAGAAAAAGTAAAACCTGAAAAGGAAAGCCTATAGGCTATCTAGAGCACCCAAACATTAAAAAAGGTTAAGTACTCCTTTGAATGCTGAAAGAAGTCTGTGGGGCACAACACAAAGTCTGCTTTTCATCAGCAGGCCCTAACAAAACTCAGTAAAAACTAGATTAATTGGATTAATATAGTAGTAGCGGTATTGCTATCCTGCTTAGGGGATTTGGTCAAGGATCTGTTAAACTCTGGTACAAACCACCAGAAATACTGCCAGTCTAAGCGATGATGTTGCCATCAGATCTACAGAGGGGTCTAGAGGGAACTATGCGGGCAGGTCAGAGTCCCCTCACAGCACAGAGACAACCCTGAAGCTAGATCAGATGGCTTCTGTACAGCCCAGTACTGAATATTTCCAAGGATGGAAATGGAGCTGCTGAATCTTTTCAGGTTACTGAAGCATTCAAAAGTAATATTGGAAGCATGACTGTGAAACCAGAAAGCACGCAGGAAAATGACTTCTAGATCTCTTCCAGGTCTGAAGTTTAAGCTTTAGAACTTTTAGATCTTAAATATCTAATTTTCACAGTAAGGAGAAAGTCAGGGTATCTGGTATGATTTTAACTTTGGCAAACTTGGCGCAACCATACACTCACAGTCACAACTGAAGATACTTCTCTACAGGCCATTCTAATCTATGCTAATACTCTTGATGGATTTTCAAAAGTGCCATTTGGATCACAATTGTGAAAATGGAAAAATGCAGAAGAACTCTGCCTGTGTGGAGAAAAATTGTTTTGTAGTAGAGCGTTCAAAGGTGTGCTTTATGAATATTTTATAGTTGAATGACAATGTTCCTGAATGTTGTATTAGGGGGAAAAAAAAAAAGAGATTGTGAGCACAGAAGAGTCTTTTAAAAGTATTTTAAAATATAGTTCCAAAAAAATGATGTGGCTGTCAGAGAAGCTGTCAATTTGCAAGTTTGTTACAACAGTACAATGTTAGATGCTAAAAAAGTATTATGTATTTCAAAATATTTTATATTAATATTTAAAATTCCTCAAAAAGATGTGTTGCTGGTTTTTTTTTCCCCTATCTGGCAGATATCTGTGGTGTCAGGAAGTGTTGGGTATAGTTTAAACTCAGTCCAGCTGGCACAAATAAATTCCTGAGCTTTTATAATCTGCACTGAAAACATGCAAACCAGAATTAAATTAAGATTAAATTCCTTGCATGGATGGTTTATACAAATGAACACACACTATGGATTCTAATCAAAAGGAGAAAATGCTTTTCAGTTTGTTCTTAGCAATTTTAATGACTCCAGAGGTTTTGAATTTTCAACATGCGTCTTTTGTACAGTACAATTAGGCTTTGTGGTTAGTACACTGATTTAAAAAGAATGTTCTCTAGTTTACAAGTAAATAAAATATAGCTTAATATACCTGAATACAACAGATGCTGTATGAAAGCATGTAGAATAGTAAGTGTAATTCAAACATTCAGCAAGAACTCAGCATCGTTTTAACAAAACGTAAGAGATGCTGAAAACATTTAAATACACATAATCTGATTATTATACTCATGGTGTTTTACTTCACACACACCACAAATTTAATTACAGAATATAATTTAGCTAGACACACCAGTAAGTTTATGTTTGATAATATGTGCACTTGAAATCATTACACATAAACATAAAGCATTTAGAACACATAGTTTTCTTTATGTTAGTCTATTTCTATAGTCTCTCTTGATGGGATTTCAGGTACCACAGGACAATCTGTCCCTCCTTGAAACTGGGCCAAATGTGCCTCAGTTATTCTTTGGAACATAAAAGTAGCTCTGGCTTTTTAAAATACTACGTTTCTAAAAAAAGGATTCTTTTACTTCTGTTTAGTTCATGAACTATGACAAGTACTACCCACAAGAAGACCAAGTATTTATTAAGGAATTTAATTGTCATCAAATGGCCCTGTGCCTAAGCTTAATAAATTGTGCAATACCTGTCACCTTTGATGTATAGATACCCGTATTATATAGTAGACCTAGAAAATGATATATTTATCACTTAATGCTGAATGCAAAAGGCGTACATTAATCACAGTAAAATATTCTGTAATATGAGCATAGACTGGAAAATGCTGACCAGTAATATATAATTTTAAATGTATTATTCAAATTTGGGTCATACCCTAGAATAGTAAACATTTTTTTATGTGATTTGGGGAACTGTAAGAGGGGAGTTTGCTCTTTTACCTCTGTATTTTAGGAAGTAGGAGATGCTCCAATTTCAGATTGCTTTTTATTAGAATAAGAATTTAAAGCTTATGTATTTGGAGGCATTTATTTGTGTGATAATGCTTAAACAAAACTGAACAGGAAAGAGTAAGCACTGTTCTGTTCCTTCAACTGCTGGCAAACAGCTGAGTAAGTAACAGTAATAAAGGCAAGTCTTAATATGTCGAATTGTTTCTTTCGGTTCATGCAAGTGTATTTTTTCTAAGCAGAGCTGGAGATCAGCTGCATTCTTCTATTCAACATGCTCTCTGAAGCCATTTTAAATTTAAGTTCTTAGTCATACAATGGTCTGCTAATGTTGCAATGTCATGATAGTCTTGCTTGTACTATTGTCTCGATGCATGCAAATGAAAATTAAAATAATGTTATCAACTATTAATGATGCGTAACTGTTAAACCTGTAATGTCAACCATAAAGTCTCAAACAAGCCTTTCTTTCTCTCAACAATAAAATAATCTGGGCTTAGCTATTGTGTTCAGTGGTTTGTATGTTATGCTAAAAGCTACAACAGATAGTAAAAACTACTGCCTACAAAGACAAACTAAAATGTAAGTCTACACAGACCATGTTTTGATTTGGGAGTAAAAGAATAATACCACAGTCAGAGCTTTCAACTCTCTTTTTAAAAAGACAAAAGCTGATGCCTATATAAATGTGAATTTCAAGGAAAATCACCTCTGAAGAGGTAAGAGCAAAGTGTACTGATGGACTACAATAAGTAGAAATTCACAGCAAATCCAGTTAGGAAACAACAGACAGGAACAAAATCTTCATAGAAAAGCCTGTATATAATCTAGATGTTATAATATACCATCCCGTCCAATGCACAGAAAATGCCACTTTTGAGAAATTCATGGAAGCAGCTTTAGTCTTGGTCTTCAGATGGCAAAAATGTAAGGTCCGAACTAGGTTATTTACATAGGGTACCAAGGAGGGTATAGTAACAGTTAGTTTTCTTAGAGCAGAATGGTAAAAATAGAGACTGCCAATTTATACATCATCAGCCTCAGTTAAAAACTGAGCTTTGATATGTTCAGAAAGAGGGGAGGAAGACCAAGTTCGTATTTCACAGTGAAAAATGTATTAATGGGAAGTGAAGAGGCAACACTTATTTCTGCTGTCAAAAGAGAGGGCAAATCCTTTCCTAATAACAGTGACGTCTTTCTCCAGTGTCAATTTAGGATTTGACAATGGAATCCAAATCTGAATGGAATCCAAATCTGAAATTCGGTGGTTGAACACTTACAGTTCTTCTGAGAAAAATGAGTAGATCAAACTCCAAGATGAGGTGTAAACATATCAATACTCATTTAGAAAACCCAACTTCCAGGCAAATGTGAGACAACAAATTTAGCTGCAAAAAACCACCATAGCAATTGCCTAATGTTAATGCAAGATGATAAGAATACTGTGCAGAGTTTTCTTTAAAAGCACAAAGGTGGCAGCTGTAAAAACAATGCAGAAATACACAAGAATGGGTTCTCAAAGCTCATCTTGTTACCGTAATCTAAGAATTAGAGTAGGAAGACAAAGAGTAAATCATTTATAATAAGGAGTGACTAGCTAAACTATGATATGCCACATAAAGCAAAGTTACAAGCCATGGAAAATCCACATTGGTGTCTCAGAAAACAAGCCAAAAAAGGACTCCCAGATTGAAATAAAAGTTTGTTTTACCCTGGTGAACCTTTCCCCACAAAAAACTAGACTCGGTGTTTTCTTGGTCATTGTTCATAGCCTTTGAGCTGGAAAATAGCCCACTAAATGGCAACTTGTCTGTGCCAGGTTAATCCTTCCTAGACATGCTACACCCTCAGAAGTAACACCTAGAAGCGGGGTGCAATCTGACAAGTAATGAGTTTAGCCTACTTTCCATGATGTCCTGAACTTACACCCATCACTATGTTAGGTAGAAAACAATATTAAAGCAATAACAAATTTAGTGGAAAAGACCACACAGTCAGACATGGGTCTGCATGTAGCATGGTTAAGATGCAGCCCGGCACTAGTGACTGATGGGCTGCCATAAGCTGACATGCTCCTTAGAAGAAAACCAAACACAGAATATCTCCAGGTTAGAACCTGATGGAGAGGAGCAAAGAAACTCTGTTCTTGAAGGAAGATCTTGATCTGTGTTGGGTAGGATTCATGTCACCTGGTTTTAGACCTCTGTAGTGTTTATGTGTTGTATGTTACCATTTCAGAAGGAGCTGGAAGCAGTGACAGATTTTAAAAGGCTTAAAACAGTAAGTCAATGTACACAAAATGCTGTATTACTGCAGCATTCTAGACTTGTGCCTTATTTTGGACATAAACTGTAGATCATAACCCATCCTGCTCTGTGCCACAGTTCTCTCCCCATCTCTCCTCTCCTTTCCTCTACAGCTGGGATGCGTGCTGCTCTTCCCTCACCCCAACCACGGGCTATTGCAACACTAGTGCCTCTCCTCAGCAACATGCCAGCGCAGGGAGCAGAGCTAATGTATGTAGGGTTTTGGGGAACCAGTGGCTCCGGGAGGGAGTTATGCTGAGACAGGGCATCCCATATGCCAAAGGAAGCACCAGAAACGTTCTTCTCCCTAGCTCCCACGTAGTGGAGAAACCAGGGAAAAAAGATCCTACCTCTTCTCACTCTCATTCCCCTAAAGTCACAGCATACAAGAGACTACCTCCTCCCCACAAATGACCCATGGGTCCCTTTTCCAAGAGACTTAATAATATTGTGACTTAAGGACTTTAATACAGCTATTAACTATGTTAAAAGATTCCCCTGAGATCAATCACTGCTGAAGGTTAGTGGCTCACTGCTGCAGAACACCGTGGAAACACACTCCACCAAGCATCTTCCCTTTGGGAAGACTCAGTTTCTTATAAATAGCACTACCCAGCAGAAACAGATACAATTATCAGGTGAAAAATGTAATTACTGAAGAAAGAGGTCTAAGTCCACCCTGAAACATTCCTGACATTCCTGGAAGGAAATGGTTTGATGTTTCCATGTTTTAATTTATATGTTTGTCCAATTTTGTAAACTGGGGCTAAAGAGTTGAAAAGCTTGAAACAAAAATAGTTCACTTGATCCAGAACCATTTTTTACCTTTTCCATGTTACTGGCAGCAACAGCGATGTGAGGAACTGTTGCTCTTGCTCTTCAAAGTAACTGCAGCTCACAGAGGACTGCCTGACTTTCTGCTGGTGTATATATGGACAAACCAGATCCTTGAGCAGTCTGTATTTGTTCTAATTGCAGAGCATCGCACAGAGACTTACAATAAGTTACTATAATGAAGTGATTAGAATCACTATGGTCCATGCTATAAATAGCTTAGATTCAGGGTTACAGGTCCTTCTGCCTGTGAAAATTCAGACCCTCTATTTAACAACAGCCTATCTTCCTTCATATAGCTGTTTTGAGCATAATGGTATTAGCAGTGCGGCTGTTTAATAAACTATTTCCCCATACATTATTGAAATTAAGACACTCATATTCTATGATGCCCATCATTTACCCATTATTTCTATTAATTTTATAGGAAATTATTTTATAGATTTTGTAAGAATCAGGTAGAAGTTCAAGATTCAGGATACATCTTTCATACAGGTGCACTTAGTTTTGTCTGCCAGCTTCAGTTCCAGCTAGATTATTTGCTGCATGAGTTGTTGAGAGATACCTGATCCGAAGCCCAACATGACTTTTCAGATTACTGCCAGGCTGTGTTGCATTTTTTCTGCTTTATTTTGCCATTTACGTCCACCTTTGACAACATGCAGTTGCCATTTCTGTGCTGTCTCCCAATTTATATTACATGTGCAACGCACAGACATCTAGTCAATAAGGTTACTAAAATAGGAAGCCTCTCCCTAATAAAACATTTAAAATGCATCTCTCAGAATTGTAGTTAGTTATCAAATGAAGTGGATATGACTCCAAATAAGCTTGTCTTACTGCCTTGTTCTCTTAAAGCTAATAATAGCATTACCAAAATGTCTAAACATATACTTTGGGAAAAGGACAATATAAATAAAATCCGCAGTAGAGGAGAAGGTGGCAAATTTGCATCTGTACACACAGAGTGTATTTATCTGTACAGCTTTTGTTGTTAATGGTTTTGCTTGTTTAATGATTGATATTTTCAAAGCTTTCTCTGCTTGAAGGGTATTTTTTATCAAGAACATTTAGATTTGGGGGTGAAGATTACTGTTCTATTCTTATAGTAAAATTAATGCCATTTCTTCAAAGAAAGCTTTTGAAGTGTTTCTTATATATGGTGCAAGTACAGATTGACAGCACAATGATCCTCTTCACTGTTCGTAAGATCAGCAGCTGTTAACCTATTTTTATCAACAACTTCATTACTCCAAGAAATGCTTTTACAAAATGTCAATGCAGCTGGTGAGATCATTCCACACGAGCAGTCTTCTCCTTATGAATTTTCACTAGCAAGTTCCAAAAATCTCACTTCAAGAAGTAACCAACTGCCAAGCCATACTCCTCCAACACACAAGGCTTCCTCTTCTTTCCACTCATGCTCTAGGTAAGTACAATCCATTCAGGTCATAGATGGGCATCTCCCAGACACCTTTATGACATACCTCTGGGAGCTTCAGAACCCTCCCTAAGGCCTTCGGTGGGCTCTACGATGTGCTGGGATGCCCCTACTGTATACAGAGCCCAAGATAAGTGCTCAGAACTGGTTTTCCCGTGTTGGATGCAATCTCAGGTATCTTTGCTTTCAGATTCAGAGAGAAAGAATAAAAAGAGAATTTTTTTTGACTGCAGCAAATACATAGGCCAATATCACAATGTCAAGGAGGAAAAAGTATTGCATTTCCAAAGCTGAAGATGATTTGGAGCTCTGTTGACCTCTGTGTCTCTAGAAACATGAGAAAGGAAGACCCGGACCCAGCCTTGCTACCCTGACTACCTGCATCCTTTGGACATTCACAGTGTGGATCTGCTATGTATCAGGTAAGTTGTTATGTTATATAAACTGTGGGCACACTGCCAAATTATCCCCCAAGGAATACTAAGGAAGGACCAAAAAATATGGTGAAACTCTATTCCTTGAAGTGTCTAAGAAGAAGAGGACACTTTCAGACTGAGCACTGGAAGCCGTGACAGGGCATGGCAAATCCCACTCCTTGACCTGTGTAGGGAATAGTTGGGTAGGAGTACTGATCTGCTCAAGGGTAGGGAGCTGCACTTGGGCCACAACAACCCTCAGCAGCGCTACAGGCTTGGGGAGGAGTGGCTGGAGAGCTGCCAGTCAGAGAGGGATCTGGGGGGGTTGATTGACAGCCGGCTGAACAGGAGCCAGCAGTGTGCCCAGGGGGCCAAGAAGGCCAATGGCATCCTGGCTTGTGTCAGCAATAGCGTGGCCAGCAGGGACAGGGAAGGGATCTTACCCCTGTACTCGGCACTGGTGAGGCCGCACCTCGATTCCTGTGTTCAGTTTTGGGCCCCTCACTACAAAAAGGACATTGAATGACTCAAGCGTGTCCAGAGAAGGGCAACGGAGCTGGTGCAGGGTCTGGAGCACAGGTCGTACAAGGAGCGGCTGAGGGAACTGGGGGTGTTTAGTCTGGAGAAGAGGAGGCTGAGGGGAGACCTCATCGCCCTCTACAGCCACCTGAAAGGAGGTTGCAGAGAGCTGGGGATGAGTCTCTTGAACCAAGTAACAAGTGATAGGACAAGAGTGAATAGCCTCAAGTTGTGCCAGGGAAGGTTTAGACTGGATATTAGGAAGCATTTCTTTACAGAACAGGTTGTGAGGCGTTGGAATGGGCTGCCCAGGGCAGTGGTTGGAGTCCCCATCCCTGGAGGTGTTCAAGAGTAGGGTCGACATAGTGCTGAGGGATATGGTGTAGTTGGGAACTGTCAGGTTAATGGTTGGACTGGATGATCTTCAAGATCTTTTCCAACCTTGATGATTCCGTGATTCTGTGAATACAGTTTGGCCTGTCAGTGATTTCATCCTCTCTGTATGATCTGCCACATGCTTTCACTTGTTTTCTGGTGCATTGCTGCTCTATGACCCCAACAAAGAACTTCAGAACTGAGTATGTCCTCAACAGATAATTAATATAGAATAATACAAATTTCTCATAGGTATATGTATGTTTTATAAATATGGTATGCATATTATGGATGTGAAAGGCAAGAAAGCAAAACATTAAGTTCACCCAACTGTTTTCTTGTTCTCATACTGTGTGTTTTAGCTAGTCATTGTTTCTGTATAGAGCACCAAGAATAAACAGTACATGTGTAAGGACTTGATCCTCACGCAATGTAAACATTTACAATTTTTAAATTTGTTTGAATCTAACATATCTGCTGGGTGCACTTTTGATACACCTACCTATAAAGCCTGAAGAAGGAGGGTTGGGCTGTATCTTCTCTTTAGTGTTCTCCTGAATTATGTCCCAGAGCTGCCATATAAACTTTGGATGAAGAATGTAAAATGGCTGGTTTGGATTCTTCCTGCGGTGCTGTACATAGGGAGTGAACAGATTGTAGTCTGGCTTCTTATACCACTGGGAGGAAAAAAGTAAGAATTTTTTTAATCTTACAGTATCAAATGAGTTTTAAACGCTACACGTACAATAATGTGAACTACGTTTATTTGGGTTCTTCAGAGCAGAAGCAAAGGAAGCAAAGCAGCCTGCACTGGTGGATGCTTCTCCTAGAAAGTCAGTCCTCAGTCTGGGCTATTCTGCTTCCCTTCTTCACACAGAGACTCTCAATAAGCAACTCACTGCAGCAGGATGAGCCAACCCCATCTCCTCCTCACAGGCCCATGTTAAACCAGTGGTTCAAAGAACCCTGACACGAGATACAGGCGTGACGGTGAACCTTCCTCTGAAAGTGCTGCTGTCCCGGACAGAGGCAGCAGCAGCACGTGAAGCAGGCTGATGGCAGCCTGCGTAGGAGGCAGGCAGCCTCTGGCATCTGTTGCTAAGGGAGTTCAGCAGATGAAGGTTTACTTTCTACTTTGCAGCCTGCTCAGCTTTGAGCTCCCCCTGCCAAGAACCATCAGATCAACTGGTCCACTGGAGCTGCAGCACTAGCCAAGACAGAGACTCCCCCAGTGACAACCAGATGGACGTCTGCTGCTCTCAGTGAGGGGGCAGAGAGTGGGGCACAGATGGCTGTGGGGGAGTGGACACAAAACGAAGACCGGTGGGGAGGAGGCCTGAGAAATGGGGAAGGTGCCAAGAGATTTTCATTAGGGTGTTGCATTTTGTCTGGGAAGGAAGAAGGGAAGGTGGGAAAAAATGGATGCAATTCTTCACCCTTCCTGATAAAACCTCCTTCTGAAATCTAGCAACATTTCCTCTTTGGCAAACACACAGAAAACTCACTGTTATGTGAAAATAACACGATTAAAAAAAAAAAAAAACAAAAAAACAAACAACAAAACATCATCCATCTATCCTAGCATCTCAGAGCAGTCCATTCCAGTACAAGTGCTGGCTACTAAAAAGCTTTTGACCAATAAACCAATTTTGACCAGTTCATGCAGAAATAGCATCCCCACTCCTTAGATAAAGACAAACTTCAGGGCTCGTTGTGACAAGTGAGAATCAGGAGACTGCAGTACTAAACATTTTCTCTAGTGCTTTTAGACTGATCGGGAAGAAAGGTCCAAGCAGACATCTTACCACGTTCAGATTTGCAGAGTAGGGGGCAGGATCCCAGGCTATTAAAATAACATCTTTGTACAACGAGCTGTCAAGAAAGTGATGGTTTGGATTGGTGAGAATCTGCAAACACAGATTAAAAGAATTGCACAGCATTAAAAGCAGGTGGGATCCAGAAAAATGACAAAATCCTTCTCTAAAATGAACAATCCTCCCCATGCTGCTGTTTGTTCTGCTTTAATTCTGGTCGATTTTAAGCATCTTGTTTTGTTAAAAAAAAAATATAAAAAAGAGCCATAAACAGCACTCATGACAGTTTGAAGTAGCAGTATGCTGAATTACTCTCCATCTGTGAAGGATGTGATGGGACCACTTGAGATGCTGCATAATTGTATATCAACATTACTATGTATTCTGGAACTTGAAAATGAAAGCTCTGGTATTTCAGACTGCCTGCAGGATCCTCTTCTTAGACACAGAGCAGCTTTCTTTGAAGGGCTACAGCCCCCAAGGATAATGTCTTTCCTTGTCCCCCTGCCCTCAGCCTGTTTGGTTGCTTTCTCATTTCAATAACATGACAGTCTCATTTCAAGTAAGTCCAAAAAAGGCAAATCAGACCATGACTGTAAAAGCTGGTACACCTAGAAAAGTAATTACAGGAACAGGCAGATGATAGAGCTATTTTTGAAGTAACTGTCATACCTCTCTGATCTACTGCTCTCATATAACTCCCTCCAGCATCTTCTGGTACTCTGCCTGATCGTCCCGCCCCGCTGGAAGTTTACGCTTCACTCCTGCTGGCTCATTCCTTCCTGGACCCTCCATGCCTAACCAGATCTCTCTGATCCCTGGTGCATCTAATCTCAGGCAGGATTGAGTTGAATGATTTCAGCATTGGTTGAAACACTGTGAATATGGCTCCAGCTGTTAAACTAATCAACATTCCAGACAAATAAATTCATACTAATTTTCATTTCCCTTTAGGATCCAATGAGCCATATTTGATTATGCATATTTTTCTTCAGAAAAATAATACAGTTGCCATGGCAATATTCCTCCTACCATAAACTTTGAGCTTAATGACTTTCCATCAGCATTCTACAACAAGAATAGAATTAGTCGTGCTGCCATCGGTACCCCCAACTACATTTCTCAGAGCAGTTTTCGCCTGAGAATGTAAACTCCTTTTTTTGAGAGTACAGAGTAAACAGACCAGAAGGTCAAGCTTTTAAAAGCTCAGTTCTGCAGTTATCACACAACGGAGCTCTTACTCGCCCTCCAGTAAACAGGACTCCTTTGGAGGTGTTGTCCACACAAATTTCACTCTTAGTGAGCATGCATTCATATGTATGAGATTAATTTCTTCTTGACTAACAGTATCTGTTGTGGCTGCACTGGCTTCCTTCACATCCTTCAAGCTTTCCCAGTGGAGAACGTGAGGGAAGAAGAGAGCCACAGCAGGCTTTTAATCAACTGAATGCAGGAATTTCCAACAGCAAGAACGGAAGGAGGGTCAGTAAACCTGTATGGGCAAACCATCTTCAGTACTGGTAGGGAAAGCAGCTTTTATCAAGTGGCCTGTGCAGACTTCACTCCCAAAGAGGGAAAGGCCAGTTTCTCAGCAAGTGGCCAGAGCATCATGGGTGGCTTCTGACCTTTCTGAAGAAGCAGAAAAGTGGTGGGAATGAATACTTGTGAGGAAGCTGAGTGAGTTGACCTGGCCTGAACTTCAGCCATGCCCTGTGTTTTCTTGAGAGGCCTTGTGGAGAGCAAGCAATGTACAACACAGCAGAGAAGACCATGGGACCCTCCATTACCACCCCAGTGGGAGCATACCACAGCAGCTCTGGCAGCCAGGAGGAACCCAGCCTGCTACGAGCAACGGAGAGCAGCTAATTTAGCCGTTTAGTCTCTCTGAATTCGCTGGGGAGCTAACAAAGCTCAGATCACTCCCAGGAGGCATTTCTCTCTTCTTCTATAGGGAGCCTACTGCAACTAGCCAACTAAATAAAGTTTCTAAACCCTTCTCCTTGCCTGGCACAGGAATTCAGGCATGGTCAGCACCAGGACATTTTGGCTAACAGTAAAACAGAGAACCATCAAAGAAAAGGGAAAAAACCCCGAAAAAAACGAAAAAGTAAAATAAATTACATGAAGATCAATGTTCTCTGATATGCTGGTTTCAGCACTAAAGCCAGAGTAAGGTATTTCTGCTTTCTTCCTCCAAGCAAAAGAAAGGGGACCTATTTAACACAGATCACTTCAAAGATCTAGTCTGTCCTGCAGCCTCATAAAGAGCTACAAAACAAGTGTGAAGGGAATGACAGTGAACTGTCCTCTCTGCTGTGTCGAAGAATATGAACTTATACACACAAAGAGCATACCCACCAAGAATGGACTTTGCATGGAGAGTCTCTCAAAGAAGAAGCAGAAAAAACGAATGCGTTAAGATTGCAGTAAATTAAAATTTTGCTCTCATTCAGCAAGAATCAGTATGTATAGAACATGCTACATGGCCAGCCATACTGCTGGTGTTAACTAAGTAAATACACCATTTCACTATGTCATAAAATATCACAGTAATTCTGTTACTGCTTTTTGGCTGCATTTCATAAAGAGGAAAGAGGCTTGGTTTGTCCAAGACCAGAGTTCAGGCAATAGTTTTTTCAAAACTGAAAACCTACTTGCAACCATAAGGTGTCACTGTAGCTCAAAGAACAATTATTTGTTGGCACCCATATGCAGAAAATCCCATTTTCTGTTTCCATTCAGATGAACAAACTCATCTTACATGTAATACCCAGAGTACATTAAAGTTTTTACTAGTTTGTTCCAAATTTTCAAAGAATGATGACTTGCCTAAAGTTACTTATTAAGACAACTCAGTTCCCATTTATTTCACCTTCCAGCAAAGAAATAATTGGGAAACTGGAGAATACAAGAAAAGAGCTTTGGGATTCCCAGAGCCTGGGCTTTGTGAAGACCCTGGAGGCAGCGCGGTGACGATCTTCTGTACTGATGGCTCTGGTATCTTGCAGAGTCTTTACAAATGTAGGACAAATGAGAAACTTTACAAACTAATTCTTTGAAACAAGGATATCAGCTACTGCAATCACTCTACACTGACAGCAGTGTGAACATCCCTGTAAGGGAGAACTCTTGCCTGCTCTACATCATGACTGTTAAATCACGAGCTGCTTTCCAGATTACTCAACATTTTCTCAGAAGTTACCAATTTAATGTCATATTGTAGACAAGTGACATTGACTTGAATTCACAAAAGGAAGATCTTACCTGAGAGTTAATGATCCGCATTGTTGTTTTATTTCCAACATCTTTTTCATAGCCACGTGTTGGAGCAGAATTAAATCGTAGAACAGCATCATGAGAATCTAGGAGCATAAATGAGGGGATAATTTGTTTTTCTTAGAAATATAGAGCAGTAAAATAAAACAAATCATCTAAACTAACAAAAAACTTACACATTTCTCCTAATCTTGATATTCTAAGGATGATAAACATTCTACTTTGTGCAAACAAAAATCCTCTTTTATCTGCCATACGTTATTAACATTACTAAAATCCACTAGAAAAGAAGTTCAGAATTGTCTATTAATTTAGCTTGCCATACTTAAATAGTTCTCTTAACTGGATAAACTTAGTGTGGGAAGGTTATTAGTACTTCCAATATACACAACTGCTCACTATTTCTATTGCAAAATTTACAAAGAAATACTTCATGCAAAAACATGTTAATTGTAAGTACATCTAATTGCACATTTGAACGAATAACAACACTTAACTATAAGCTTGTACTTCAGAGTATTTTATAATACCTGAAAATCTCAGACTACCCCAAACCTATTAATCATACCATGTACTTATTCTCATGGTCATTACAAGTCAAAGAGTCTCTGTAGGGAAGTCAGCCCACAGACCTGCTCACACACAGAAACCTGATGATCCCTTGGTAGCAAAGATCTAACAGAGCTGAGCTGTCAAAGTTTTCCCACAAGCTGTTGACCTCAGAGTCATGCAGAATAGAAAGCAGCTATAGGTCAAGTATGGGTCAAGGGTAGACACTATGTGCAAACCTTCTCTGTATAAAAGATAATCACCCTCCCAGTGCTTCTTTTAAGGGGATCTCAAAGCCCAAAAAGGTGAGAAAGAGTAAGACATTATATACATTGTCCAGAAACACACTGTCTCTGTCAATAGCCCCCTGTTTGGTCTACTTTTATCCCTTCTTTTGATGGGAGCAGAGAATATGATTCAGACCAAAACGAGTGTGTAATGCCTTAACCCATAGGTAGCTTATACAGCTGTTTACCTCTAGTCACCATAGATTTCCAAAGATAACCAACATGCTGCAATGGAGTTCAAGCCTGATCCTATCAAACTGGGATCTTCCGTCCTTTTACGACTTTACTCCACACTTCTTGTACTCCAGACAATAAAACATTGTGTGACGTGAAGCCAGCAGTCCAATCTCAGACATACTCACTTGCTTTAACATGCTGTATCTGAAAAGATGGATTTTTACCAAATGTCCACCAAGCCCAACTCCTCAGAAGCTAAGAAGTGGAGGCTTTTTCTATGTCCCTATGCAGGAACAACCCTAGCCTCAATACTTAGCCTTCATCTGCCTAAAGATAAGTCTCCTGATTGTGTAGGAGCTAGAGGACATGAAGTCAACAGAAGCTGCAGGTACTCCACATTTCTGGAGAAGGAAAAGAAAAACAAAGGTCCTTTATACTTGGAACGTGCTTATGAATTTGAGAACATAAATTTGGACTTGCAGTTGACAACCTCTTGACAACTTGACTGAGAACTGGGAATTGGGTCGGGAAATAGCAATTGTATGGTTAGCATCTTAAATGAGAGACTGTGTGCTGCATTTCCAACGTCACCCATGCTGGTTCTTCATATCAAGACAAAAATCCTTTCCTTCAACATAAAATATATGATAAGGATGCATCTTAACACTGATAATAGCTGGTTTTAAGCCAACTGATTTTCACCTTATTAAGTATTTGGAAATAAACATTTTAAAGATATAAAAAGTTTAGGGTTTGGTCACAGATCCCTCTTCCTAAAGCTGACAAAATAATTGGGTTACCTATGAAATACCATGATCGCAATGGGACTGTTTTGCTGTACTTGCACAGTAGTTCCACATCTAGTTTCATTCAAAAACAATCAGAAGGATGAGGGGGAGGAGGGCAAAAGGCAGAACACAAATTAACATTTCTGCCTGCATTTCTAATAGGACCACGGAAGAGGGAGCTCAAGGCCTATGAAGAGAAAGTCCTCCACTGCTGCTTTCTTCACGCCTTTTTTTCTTTCGGGAGGATAAATAGTAAAAGCCTTTTCCCTGCAGCAACTTCGTCAACCAAGGCTGTACAGCCCATGGCCCAAAACCCAGAATTCATGCATGGGGTGTTTCTCCCCACTCCCCAGTGATGCTGACTTTGCTGTGCCTCCGTGGGCACTGAGGTGCTGAGCACGAGTGCCAGACTGACTCCACAAAGCCACACAGAGCACTGTGCCTCCAACCTGGCAGGTTTGCTTGTATTTTCAATCAAGAGCTGGTAGACCCGGTGTCAGCTCTGGGAGAGGACAGTCTTCTCTTACAGCTGTGCATGCACATGGAAAAAGAGCATCTTGTACAGGCTGATCGTTCTCTTCCTGGTCAGACGCTTCTCTTCAGGGACTACAAGGGAGGTAGAAAGGCATGGCCAAGAGCTCAGCTGTAACACAAACTACCTGGGCTCTGCAGGGGCATAACTTCTTCCCTATGGGAATAATTAATAATACAAACAAATGCCGGAGCTTCTTTTTTAATTTTTAAGTGGGGAAACACTGGCACGATGTCTGCAGTACATTACCACTTCCCAGGAGCCACACTGACCTCTAAGACCCATAGGTTTGCACCAGGCCCTTCTAGAATGGCTGTAAGCACACACCCCACACACCCCCCCCCCCGAATTCTGGACCAAATTCTCTGCTCAGTCGCAAGTACCTGCCCATGGCCTGGCAGACACTTAGAAAAAAAACCTTCTGTGACTTCTACTGCCCCACACACTTTCCTGTACAGGTAGAAGGAGATCTGAAACTTCTGCACAGGCCTTACCAAACAGCATCTCCTCCCCTTAAGTGGCATCAGATGACAATTTCCCAAGTAATTCAAAAGCTCTTCCTCAGAGAATAGCGTAAGTTCTCTGTGCTCCGTGTTTCTGAGCAAATGGGTACACACAGGAGCATACAGGCCTCAGGTACGATGTCAGGTACCAAAGTCCACACCTGGGCTGCACCTGAGTGTGCAAATATGTCATGATGCATGCTGTAATATGTAATTATATAAATATGTCAAAATGTGCTCTGGATTCTCCATTACAGGACTAATCCATACTGGTGTAAACTGGGTGTACTGGGGAACACTGACAGAAGGTTTTGCTTCTGTCAAGGATAACACATTGGAGAAGGGAGGTACTTTTAACCTTTTGCACTCCAAAGATTTCTAAATCAGTGGGGCTTCTTGTGAAATCAGGGGTAACCCTGGTGGGATTTAACTGCAGGCTGGCCAGGCACCTGTGCTGTGCTGGAAGCGTATTAGAATAGTTTGATAATGATAGCAGCTCTAATATATCTCAGATTTAAAGGAAACCCATCCGTGTCAAAGAGATGATACAGTGCCATGAAGCAAGTATTGGGATGTGAAGTCCTGGAAGTCGGGAGGATTAATGAGTTGAACATCAAAAGGGTTTTAGAGAGCTAATGGAGATAACTCTTTTTGCTCCAGAAGCAAGTTTGAGATACACATTTCATCCTTCTTTCAGTGCTCTTAGCATATTGCACATGTACTACTAAAATGAAGAACTATTAAGACATTAACATGAGTAGTAGCACTCATTTTTTGAAAAACAATTAAAACTGATCTACATTAGTTTTACGGTTTCATAATCCATTTCTGAATAGCTACCACAAAACTCCCACCTTGAAGTGTGGAATTGTGGGTGACCTTGACATCTCAGCACACCTGTAACCTCACTGACTCTGTACAGCAATGGAAAAACAGTGGGTAGTGATATAGGTCAGGGGACTTGACCTCAGCACATGAAGCTATTAAAGGGTCTGAATTCTGTATGTCTGTGAAGTCTGAACGTGAAAGAGATGAAGAGGATGCTCTACTGTTTCTTGGCATGAAGACAAATTTCAGTCTGGGATAGCAATACAACAAGCAGTTTCTCTATGAGCCAACACAAAATACAAACAGGTACAACACATTTTTGCAGAATAAAACTTGCACATGGCTCTAATCTGCTGCAGAAATAAAGACATGTTGCAGCAAAATGTCAAATATGGCAGACCTGATGAAACCAGTGTCTCCCCTACACTACAAGCTACATAAGAAGGCATTATTGCTTTATTTAAATCAAACTATGACTTCAGGCCTGATTTTCCTTTCAGTTATATTGTCCTGAAAGGGAACAGCTTCACTGAGGTCCATAAGCTCACATTCATGTAACGCTGGTGAGAACAACCAGACCTATGCTTGAGAACAATAAATCTTTTGCAAGACAAACATGAACACACACATGTACATATATATGCACATGAACAGATGCATTTCACCCACCTATTTCATCCCCTAGAGAGGAGTTCAGTATAGCACCAGCAGACATAACTACAGCACAGCTCCCAAAGCCATGTGTATACAATTTGCCCAGTGGAATTTGGGGAACGTGCTTTTCCCATCCAAGAGTGGAGAAGGGAGCCTCCTTGCCATCTATTGTTTTCACATTCACCCTTTCTTTTAGCTCACAGAATAGCTGGTCTCCTGTCAACTTGGAGTTTCGTTTCCCCTTGAACCGCACCCCATGCTTATTGGTGCTCAAGTAATCTTTCATCGCCTTCTGTAGTCGAGGGTTTAGCATCTTGGAAGAGACATCCCCTTTCCAAAGCTTATAAAGAAAGGATTTCGACATTGTGGAATATAGCCCATCCCAGTCATCAGATTCATCAAGCATCTGGCTTCTCCTGTGCTTTGTGCTCCTTCTCCTCATTCTTCTCTGATGGCTCCAGTTGTTCTGTAAAATATTTACTTTTGGATTATCTTCATTGGCTGAGACGAATTTTGCTATCTCTGGAAGGTGGTTGTGTGACCGATGCTGACCAGCAGCAAATAAATAATCATCATTCACTTGGTAAAAAGCACTTTTTGATTTTCTTCCTATCTGGGATGGAAAAAACTCATCTTCATTTCTAAAGGCATCTTCCAAATCAGTCCATTTCTTAATATTGCCAGTCCCTGATTTAAATGTACCTAAGAGATCTTCATTAAGAAGGACTTCGTTCCCATCGATGGTTTCAGAGAATGATGGATCATGAATGGCTCCCATGATGACTCTCTGTTTGCCCTGAAGGGGCAGAAGCCTCTTAGTTTCAATGTAAGAAAAGGAACTCGGAACTGGTTCAGCAGTGTTGCTATCTGTAAAATAGATGAATATCACCAGAAAAAGCAGACCCCATGCAAAGATCCCAAACAGCATGAGTTGTTTCCATTGCTTCAAGTTAGGTTTCATGGCAATGCCTTTACTAGCTCCTCTGTGCCTTGAAGTATTGGTGAAGGAAAATGAAACCTGGAAAGAACATCAAATATTAATCAAGAATGGTTCTAAAAATAGATACAATTCAGAAATATCTTAACACGCTTTGATAAAAAAGGTGCAGAATTAATCTCCAGGCTGCAGCACGGAGGATTCAGAAGCAGAAACAAACTCCAGAGCCTGCAGACACTGTAGGAGTGACATGCTTTGGCTGTAACCACACAGTGACAGCTGCTAGCTACAAAAGAAGCTGGTGGCCAGTTTCTACAGTAACACTGGATCCTGCCTTCGGGGAGATCATGTGCCCGCCTGCTTCTGCTATAACGAGCATAGCATTAAGACAGCAAAAGCAAACCCATGCCTATCTGTATGCACAGCAGGGACAATATTAGCTGTCTTTTGCCACTGAAAGTCCTTACGCAGTGGGAATGTGAGCAAGCCTGTCCCCAAAGGGACCAGACAGGGAGCACAAACTCTCAGCTGGACAGCCCTCCTGTGCCCACAGCCTGGAAAGGATGGTGCTCTGTGGATCTCATCAAGGGGTAGTAGGGGAGAGCATCACACCAGTGGGTCGGAGGGGAACCTTTTCTTTTCCTCAGCAAGTATGAACTGGCACAGCAACAGTGGGCTATACCACTGGGCCTGCTGGAGTGGGTCCAGAGGAGCGTCGTGAAAATGATCAGAGGCTGGAGCACCTCTCTTATGAAGACAGGCTGAGTTGAGGTTATTCAGCGTAAAGGGAAAGCTCCAGGGAGACATTATAACCGCCTTCCAGTACTTAAACGGGGCCGAGAGGAAAGGTGGAGAGGGACTCGTTATCGGGAACTGTAGTGACAGGACAAGGGTAATTAATGGCTTTAAACTGAAAGAAGGTAGATTTAGGTTAGATACAAGGGAGAAATTCTTTACTGTGGGGATGGTACGGCACTGGCACAGGTTGCCCAGAGAAGCTGTGGCTGCCCCCTCCCTGGCAGTGTTCCAGGCCAGGTTGGACGGGGCTTTGAGCAGCCTGGCCTAGTGGAAGGTGTCCCTGCCCAGGGCAGGGGGGTTGGAAATAGATGATCTTTAAGGTCCCTTCCAACCCAAACCATTCTGTGATTCTGTGACTTGTCATTCAGGATCAGACCCGAATAAGAGCCACTGTTATACCTCTGCTATGGATGCTGCATGCACACTGAGGTGGCATGAAGGAGTTCCATGTGAAGGGTTTACAGTTTCCAAAAATGGGGATGGGTGGTACTACTAACCAAATACATGCCTTTAGGATAATGATAGAGATTTACATAAAGGGGGTGAGTAGAGAATGTCAGACTTAAACTTGGAAATTTGTGGTCTGCTAATACCTGGAGATTCTGGACAGCTTTTGCATTAGTGGAGGGATGTATGGCGCAAAATGAAATAAGGTCTGACCGAGGGGGCTGTGTTCCAAGTCAAATACTCTAACACACTGCCCAACTATCATGCACACTATGCCCTTACATAAACTCACTCTGTTAATCAAGTGCTGTGGGCATCAGTGGCAAAGCTGGCTGAAGAAAGTCTGGTGCTCCCCTATCATAAGCATTATCATTCACCTCCCTGCACCATAGTCATCGTTAGTATCAGTTGCTACACTGCAGTGTAACTCAGTGTACTACTTAGTGACAGATCACTTACCTGATCTGGATTAAAAATAAGCCCCTTCTTCTGGAGTTTTCTTTCTAACCCCATTTGTTTCAATGACTGCTTAAAGGTGAGACTTAAAAGCCACTTGTACCAGCCAGCTGCAATCAGAAAAGGGGAACAGGACTGGGGCAGGCTTGGATTTCATTAACAGCCTGCACCTCAGGAGTCACCATCTCATCACACTGCATCCAAACAGCACACACAGCTTACACACCTCTGGTAACACCCTGCCTGCTTATACCTGACCGTAAGGAGGGACCAAAACCACAGTCACCATACGCTATCACCTTTCTGCAAGCTGCTAAAATACATCAAAGCTGAGTGCAAAGTTTAGATCAAAGCTGTAACTAAGGCTGTCTTTTCACACTGAAAAGAAACCAGCAATAACACTGGCGTAAAGCATTCTCCAGTCTGTCCCTCATTCCTGCAGTGTGACTCTGCTGCTGCCAACACCCCTGTGTATGGGGCAGGCATATTACAAACTGGACCAGTAAACTGATACAGCGGGTGGTTAGCATGGGGAAATATATGCTAGAGGGTTGGGTTTTTTTTGTTTGGTTTGTTGTGTTGTTTTGTTTTGTTTTTAAACTGGGTCAGCCCCTTTATCTACTTCAGTGTGGTCACACATGCAGTTGTTTCAGCACAAATGAGGAGATTGCCTACCACAATGCAGAGGCGAGAACAAACCGCAGGTGGTATTAGCAAGGATATTTCAGGCTAGCATTTCAGCTGACCTTCTGGGAATGTGAGGCCACCGCATTACATTTCCAAAATCAGCCTATTTTAATGATATAGACAAAGCCTAGAACATTAAAAAAACAAGCTGACTTTGGGACTCAAGGCAGTGTCCAAACAGAGAGAGGATTCATGTCACACTTGGATGACCAAATTTCATTGCAAACACATTCATTTCTAATACACTGAAAAAAAAATAATAAAATTGTAAGTGCGATAACCTTGTGCTCCACACACATTTGCCTTGGCGCACACAAACCACATGGAAAAAAGCTATTACTCCGACTGACCCATTTCCTGCTCGCACTCTGCTGCTGCAAGATTGCTCTCTGCAGCACCTCGACGCTCCCCCCCTCTTCCAATTTTGAATCACTGCAGGCAATGTCCTGTGGGAGTCGACTTACAGTATATGTCTGTTGTGCAACTTAGGTCTGCCCTGAAGTTATTGCAACCTGCCCACTCATCAGCGTTCAGATGGTTTGCATTTTTAAACCAGCATTCTTCGACCGTCTGAACTTCTTTCATCCCTTTTTATCATTTTCCCTGCTGTGTTTCCCCAGCACTTTTCAACACGTGGCTTCCAAACCACTGTGTAAGTTAGTCTTTGCTCAGTCAGATGTTTCTCCTGCTGAATATACATTTCTTACAGGATCCACAAAGGAAGCATCTTGCAGAATCTTTTTAACAGAAAAGCTTGCAGAAGTCAAAGCTGTACAGGAAGAGTCACTAATATTTTCCACTGAGTCATGTAACAAGTCCAAACACAGTTTAAACATAATCCATAATAAAATCTCATGGTTTTCTCATTTTTTTTCCAAGTTTTGTTGTATCTTATAACCAGAAGTTGATAAGAAATAGAAAGGGTTTAATCTTAATTCAGGTGTGAGACTATGAAAGTTCGTGATTTCATGTGCTTGGTGCAGCAGACTGCCTCAGTGTGAAGAATTAGTCTGGACTCCTAAATCTGATATTGAGTTTACAATCTCAGAAAGGAATGAGTTGCATTATTAATTATTTTTAAATTAAAGTGAATGAATTCCCCCCCCCCCCAACACTTACAAGGTCATAAAAGCACATTTGTCTTGGTTAGCGTGCACATATGAGCATGCACATGACTACCTTTTTCATGCAGAAAAACATATCTGTGTAAAACAAAAAAACAGCACACAGCAGTGTATTTGTCAACACTGCAAGCAAAAGGAAAGCCACCAGTGAGAATAAATCAAAAAACTTTACATATTAACTACTGCAGAAGCTTATCTACAATCCCTTGTTGCAAGCGGGGCCTCATAAAGGATACTCAAATCTCTTGAAGACTGGAGCTACGGAGGCAAATCTCTGTGCTGCTTTAATGTTTTTTGCTCACAAGAAAAGCCTTGTCCTCCAGCAGTACAGCTGAGCTGGAAGGGAATTCAAGGTCATACTGTATTAGTTGCAAGAGGACCCCTACAACCTCACAGGATCTTGAAGGCTGTGCGTGGAAAGCTGCAGTAAGTCCAGAGAAATATCAATTTACCTTATCTCCCCCTGCACTAAACATCCAGTCCTCTCCCCCTCAGCCTCTGGGGCTTCTCACACCTCACAGTCCCCAGCTTTGGGAATGTCTGGGAGGGGAGGGCAGGCCCCTCTGCTGCTCACTGGGGAATCTCTCTCTGTACCTTCTGCGTGTGTTGCTGGAGGCAGCACATCTCAATTGCAAGAGAAAAACATTTGTTTAGGAAACGAGAAATTATGATCATAATGAATTACGCTGTCTAAATAAAGAAAAACAGGTGGTTTCACGGGTGTAATTATTGAAGTCCACTGGATGCTTCAGGAAGAAATCTCCATCTCTTCATCTGTGCTCATTGTACACCTTTCAAGCAATTCTACACGAATGTTAAAATTATCATTAACATTGCTCATTGCCTCCAACTTCACCACCCCTGCTGTAATAATCCTTCCTGCTTACTTACAAACAATGAGACTATTGGAGTCAAGGCTCCTGCTAAGGAGGACCAGAGGAATAAATTTCCATCTGGGGAAAACACCCAATCCAGCTTCATCTTCAGTAGAAGTAATAAACCTGTTTGCCCCAGAGGCTGAAGATCTCATTTTCCTACATATCTCCTTTCTGATCGGCTCTTTCAATCATTAACTGATTTAAGCTCCAACTACCATATGGAGAGGGGCTTTTTTTTTCTTACCTAGTCTCATTGTTTGCATGAAAGCCATGGAACAGGAGGCAAGGTACAAACCATTGAAAGTCAGCTGGAAGGGGAGACATGTATTTGTTTAATAGAAGTACTAGCAGCAGCTATGAAAAAGGCAAAACCCCAAGGGTATCTTTGAAGCATCCCAGGAAATAAAGCCAATTCCCCAGTGGAAATTAAAGGCAAATTTTCCAAAACCGGCACCCATTTATGGGAAATTTCATTTCGCTACTCTAAGATGCAAGAAACCAATGTGTTCCCCCTCCCCTTATATAGCCCATTGTTTTGCAACAAGGAGCACTTTTAATTTTTCTAAAGAAGGCCTCCTGACTATTTCTTAAATGAGAAGAGATGGATGAGGGAGATTTTTTTTTTATTCCTTTGAAACATTCCTCGCTTTCAACACTGTCTATTGTTAAATTAATTTGTACAGACCCCAACAGCTCAGAGGTCAGGATGGTTCAAGTTGATGTTCTAAGCTGTGCACTGTTATGTTAAATAGGGTTTTTCTTGGCTGCAGCTTTGCATGGAGAAGGTCACCTCAGGGTTATTTGGGGTAGCAAATGTTAGCTGTGGGCAACCGTTCCCAGAGGGCTGAGAATCAGACCAGAGTTTATTTAATGGAAAGCTTAGGCGGCCTGAACAGATAGCAAATGCTCCTTTAGTTTGCTTCATCTCTTAGTCAGCTAATTCCAGCGTATTAAGAAACCTCTGGCATAGGGCAAGACAGCTGGAGGCTGCATTTCCAGGGTGGGGAAACACACTCATCCTCTCATGTAGGAAGTGCCAAATTGGTTTCAGCATTATCACATCGTTTCTGCGGTGCAAGCCATACAGTAGGCAGCAACAGACAGGCAAGCCTGTGGGGAGTGGTGACTGCCAAAAGATGTATATTAGTCTGTTGATGGCCTGGGCACTTGCCTTATTGGCTGTGATTTAGGCCTCCTAATTAATGAATCTCTTTTGGACAACTTCCTTGTTAGTCCCGATAAATCTGGCTCCTTTCTTCAACGTTATTTTCAGAGGAGTCAAACTGCATTCAGTATTATTTGCAGCAACATAAGAAAATGTCTTCCGAAACAAAGAAGAAACATCCAAACAACTCAAAAGTAGGATTCTTTTTCTTCTTTTTTCACTGTTGCTCAGTGTCTTTTTAACTTGTATTTAGTTAACTTCGTGGGTAAGATACTGTGGGAGGTCTACAGATCATGGTATTGCTAACCTGGATCACCCATTAAATGTGATTCCAAGCCAGGGGCATTTGGAGAGTGGAATCTCCAGTTCCTGTTTGCTTCTGGGGATGCAGGCAGGCACAGTGTGCCTGTTCTCAGGTTCTCTGATAAAACCTAGGATTTCAAGTTAAAGGGGGTGGGGATAGAGTGGCTTTTTTTTTTTAGTATTATTATTTTTACTAATGACCCATTTCCAGGAGCTGAGTCTGTAAGAAAATTACCAAATATAGTGAGACTTGCAGTAAAACTCACTCGGGCTGGCATCCCGGCAGCTGGAGAAAAGCTCAGTGGGGCTTCTGCCAAGGAACGTGTCCTAGATTATTTGTAGGAGCATGGGGGCTTAGATGCATAAATCTCAGCGTTTTAGTGAGAGGTCAAAGCTATCTTCTATGCATCTGATACCCACTCTCCATGCTTCATCATCAAGTTCAAGCTGCCTGGCACTGAAGCCAGCTATCACTTTCCTACAGCCCACAGTGCTGCCTGCACAGCCAAGAGACCACATACAGGTTATGTGAGTGTGGGCTGACAGGAGGGAAGTAAAAATAGCCATGCTAGTTCTTAGCCTTCATATACAGACCTTCCCAGTGCCAATGGAAATGCTCATCACAGCATCAAGGGCCAGGGAAAACCTGGCTTTGCGGTGACTGACTGCACCTCTCGGGTCAACCTCCATCTACCCAACTTGCAGCACCTTTTCTCACAAGCCATGACAGTGGCTCTCGCTCTGATATGCACTGAGATTCAACAATCTGGCCAGAATTTCCTCCCAAATTTCGGATCAGGGAGGACAACATAACCTCTCTGACTTTTACAGACTGGTAATGAGCCAACCACTGTCTTGTTATCGTACCTGAGGTTTTCTATAGAAATGTATTACATATCATTATGTGTGAAATTCAGAACAACTTCAGTGTAAATCACTTCCAGGCTCTTCAGTTAACACTACAATGGGGCAGAAGTGTCACATAGTTGTACTGAAAATAAGCAATTTTCATAACATAACTCAAATCAGCTACTACAGCCTCTCAAAGAGCCCCTCACATAGCCATGTCCTACTACCTGTACTCAGCCTTACCTACTTCGGACCTCTTTTTTTGCCATTTGCTCTTGCCATATCTTTGCTGTGCCCTGGCCTTGTTCACAGTGAGATGTAAAGGTTCAAGGCTGCTTCAAGTTTCAGCAAATGTCGGCAGTGCTTGGTTCCATCATGGGGCATGGGTGCAGAAACCACCACTTTGGCCATAATCCCTATCATGTCCTCACACACAAACAGTAGAGAAGCAACTAAGGTATCTTTTCCGCCCTTGCAGAACTACTGGTTTGGACGGGTTTTAGTCATATTTCAGCTGCCACAGCACTGCCTCTTGATCCAAGCACCAGGAAAAAAATACTCTTATCTACATCAGTATAAAACCACTGCAAATCTCCAAAGACATTGCAAGTCACTTTTCCAAAGCGAAGTTCAGTATGCCACTGGATAATCATGGATAATCATGTAGGGATCCAGCTTTGTACGAACATCATCCCAGCTGGATACTCTTACACTTCAATAGTTCTCTATACAGGCAAAGCCTTGTGGATCAGGCCACAGAGCAGCCTGTGTTTTTTTTCTGCACTACATTTGTGCATCTCTGCTCCCTGTCATAAACTGCAAGTTGTAGAGGAAATGCAATCGTTTCCCTAATCAGCATTAGGGTCCTGGGAATGCTGTACCTTTACCCAAGGCACGCAGGCTGAAACAGCAAGCTGGCTGCAGATAAAAGCCAGGTGTGGAAACAAGGTGTCCTGGTTTCAGCTAGAACAGAGTTAATTTTCTTCCTAGTAGCTGGTACAGTTCTGTGTTTTGGATTTAGTATGAGGATAATGTCGACAACGCACTGATGTTTTAGTTGTTGCTAATTGGTCCTTATCCTAAGTCTTATCCTTGTCAAGGATTTTTTATTTTCCCATACTCTGCTAGTGAGGAGGTGCACAAGAAGGTGGGAGGGAACATGGCCAGGACAGCTGACTGGAAGTAGACAAAGGGATCTTCCATACCATAGGACTTCATGCTCAGTATATAAACTGGGGGGAGTTGGCCCAGCGGTGCTGACTGCTGCTCAGGGACTGGCTGGGCATCACTCAGTGAGCGGTGAGCAATTACATTGTGTATCACTTGTGGTTTTTGGGTTTTATTTGTTACTTTCCTTTTTGTTACCTTCCTTTTCATTACAATTATTTTATTTTATTTCAATTATTAAGCTGTTCTTATGCCATCCCACAAGCTTTCCTTTTTTCTTTCCAATTCCCCTCTCCAACCCACAGATGGGGCGGGAAGGAGTGAGTGAGCAGTTGCATGGTGCCCAGTTACCAGCTGGGGTTAAACCACAACAGAGGGCAATCAAACCAACGGCCATCACTTACTTGCGCATCCTCCGTTCATACATAACCCTGTTATTACTGCATTTACTTTTATTGCCGAGATGAGGTCAGTGAGGAGGAAGTGAGTACACTGATGACAGGGAGGAAGAAGAAAGGGCTGGGGGAGGCTGGAAGGAAGCCTGGCTGCGGAGCAGCATGGAGGGGAGGAAGGCAGGGGTGAGCAGCAGAGAGACTGGAATTATGACCGCAGTGCTAGTGAAAGAGCAAAACACCACCTGCCAGATGCAGGGACACCTCAGCACTGAGGGAGTGAGAACTGGAAGCAAAAACTTCCTCCTATGATAACGGTCACATCCTTTCCTCCAGAGAAGCACAGCAGCAACCCTATTTCTCCCAAGCAACCGAAGGGAAAGAGGCCACCACTCTCCTGCAATAGATGGGAGGTCTGTGCGAGCAGCACGACCCATGCAGTGTCTTTCCAACTTATTCTGGGCAGCTCTTCCCAGGTCAGTGTGCTGCTTCCCGCCAGCCCCATGCCAAGAGGACCCTGGGGCACTGACCACGCTTCTTGCAGATGAAGCATGGCCTTTGCTCCGCTCCCACCCTGTGCACCAGGGCACCCTCGGACTGAGCTTTGCAATGGATTAGCACCCAAAATAGCTGCATGTATTTTCCCCTCTTCTACGCTGCGAATGTCGCTTCACACCCCACGCCAGAGCTGCTCCAAACTGCAGGCATGGCTGGTGCTGGAGGACCCACAACACGAGCAGGCGTTGCTGTCCATCTTCAGCACAGCCTGGCTTTCTGTGGGACTGATCTTTCCCTGACCACTGATTAAGGTTTAATCCCTTTCCGCCTGCAAAAGCATGGTTCAGGAGCAGCCCATGCCTATGTTCTGATGTCATGTGTTAATGAACATGATGGCAGGAATCTCTTAGTGCCCTGAAACAAGACAGAGAGGCGCAGAGAAATGGATAGTCTACCCAGTGTCTAATAAAACATAAGAAAAAAAAAAAAATCCAGCCAACATACATAACTGTATTTGGTTCCCCTCTCTCTTTTTAAGGGACAGCTTTTGATACCGTACTTGCAAAAACACATAATTCAAAAAAGGAAGGAAGTGCTTTGAGGTTTTTTTATTTAAAGCTTGACAGGATAAACGAATCACAGTCTCATTAAATCACACAAATCTCAGGCTGCACACAAGACTAAACCACGAGAAATAGGACGTTACAAATCCTCATGCAGTTCTACACTTCCAGCACAACAGCTCATTTTATTTCTGCTCTTGGCAAGGTTAGAATAAAAGGCTTCTTTTCTTTGCTCCATAAATGTTTTTAGATGCTATATTACTTGAACTTAACACAGCAGTAATTGCACTGAAAAAGGGCAATCTGAATTGCTTCCTGAAAGAAGGAAACGTTTATACTAACACACGCATGAACAGAAAGTGCAGTCACAAAAGGTCTGTTTCAATCCTATCACAAAAAACTTGACTAAACTCACAAATTCTTCCAGGCAGAAATGGTTGGAGAATTTTGATTTTCCACTCTAAAGCAACAACGTTTCTGAGATACAATGATTATCCATATCTCAATATAACAGTAAATTTTACATCCACAGAATATGTTTCTCCTGTATGTTCCAATAAAGCAAATCCTATAGGCACTGTGTTCTGTTTTGCTTTTTATTACTTTTTATTAGACTCTAGTTTGTCTTTTTACATATGTTCCAGAAAGTAAGCAAGTCCTTGTTTTAAAACTCTAAAAGCAAACAATGGTAGATAAATTATTCCCTATTTCTCAGCTCTATTTCAGTGCCAACTCCTATTTATGTTAACAACATAACTGTAAAAGAGCATTTAGAAAATGATCAGTGTTAATGTCTCATTTTTATATACTCATATACATACATACAAACAACATGGCTTCTACAGGCTTATTTGCTCTAGGCTAAAAGCTTGAATGAAAAGTTTCACCCTGGAAGAAGGCCTGCCAAACTGAAGGATGAAGTCAGTTTAGCCCTTGTTACATTACAAATACAATCCAAAAGTGAAGTTTCCTGGACTGTAACAATTTTTTCCCCCTTTTTTTTTGTATATTTTAATACTTAACATGACTATGCTGATGATAAGCCAACCTACACTAGCCGGGATGTTTTGTTTGGCTCTGTAAAGCAAAATAAAGTGGTATTAGTATTTAAGTTCCTTTGTTTTTTTTCTTTCTCTCCTCCATTCTGGCACTGTTTTATGCATGGCTCAGGGCAATATTAGATTAAACTCTGACTAGATCAACAGAAATCTCTTTTGTGGGGGATACAGCTGTTTGTAACCTGATACGAACCACTGGAACCTGAATCCTACCTGTCCGGAATTTTTGCAGAGAAGCAGGATCTCTAAGAACTACCATCATGAAACTAGTATGAGGAATGGTGACAATTAAATCAAGGCTGTTGGTTGAATTCTTCATAGCTTTCCCCTTTGTGCAGTCATTAATGCCCATGTGCAGTGCACAAGGTCTTCTCTCCTAGCACTTGCCATTCATTCCCTACAAGTACATAGGAATTTACAAGGTGGAGGGTAGCAGAAAAAAAAATTAGTGTTTCTGAAAGCTCTGACATGATTAGAACAGTGAGAAACTGAGGTATATGAGAGGCAAGACAGAGCTGGCTAATTTGCAAGATTATTTGCATTAGTTGTTTTTGCTACAAAAGATGATATGACGGGATAAGATCCTGAGCCCATCCTCTCTTGATACAACTGTGGAATTACCATTTGATGCTAATTTTCACCATCATAAGAGACAACAGAATCTAAAACCTTGTATTTAGAAATCTATAGGCCACTACAGATGAATCTGTGAAAGAGTAAATGCTTTTTTTACTCAGATACTTGGAAGAAGTTGTTGACATGCCTTTACCTCTAGAGGAAAGTCTTCATTTAAATACTGACTTTGAAGTCTGAAGCTCATCACTATACATGTAATATATTCCCTTCCTTCAATTCTTCAACAGGTGGGATTCTCAAAATTTTCATTAAAATATTTGTTAGTATTTCAAACATTAGCTATGCTTTTTTTTTTTTTTTTTTTTTTTGTTTTCAGCCAACAGGCAGGCCTTTGAAATATCACTGATTTCCTTAAAAAGCCCTCCTCGTAAGACTGCCTTTAAGTAGCCAAGACAGGCAAACCCCCTGCTTATCTTTTGCATACTCTGCTTAGAAGATGCAGATGCATCTTCTTAGAAGATACATATGAAGTGCATCCTCTTGCCCGGCACAGATCATAGCTGTCCTCTCAGCAAGATGTCTGACATGTCTGAAATTCTCTTTCTCTCTCTCCTCTTCTCTCTGGCTGCACAGGGGCAACTCAGCACCCTTGTGAGCAGACCCCATCTCAGCTGTGGCAAGTAGCAGCTGGCGTCTGCCCATGCTCCCCTACCACACCCACATGCTGTCTTTCCCTTATGAGACAGTGCTTGCTTCTCTTCAGTTTCATGGTCTTCCCAGAAAACGTGTTTTCCCTCACCGTGGCACCATCTGCCATTTAGGAAGACTATCAGCAACACTCAAGCCAACCATGTGAAGAATCAGCAAAACATTTGCAAGGATGGAGACAAACTTTTATGTGGTTTTGCCCCTTGCCTAGCATAATACAGCCCCAATCCATGTCTGCAAGCTTTTAAGTGCTAAAGGCAGAGAGCAAGTAATAAAGTGAAGCCAATTCACTGCCCTAAATCAATCAGAAGAAGGTTTTCTCTGCCAAAATAAAGAGACTGTTCTGAAAAAGAAATTTTTGTTTTAACATAGATTGATTCCTTAGCAACACCCAATCCTGTCAGACCTATTCTGTTGATGGGGTTTAGTCCTGCTTCAATTCCGTTCAGACACTAAATAAATGAAAAAACCCCAACATTTAGTCTGATCTAAAAACTAGTGCTTAACGTTTCTGACATTTTCATGATTCTTGCTTTTCTTTCTTGATTTGCATCTATATTTCTAGTCAGCATATGTTAGTAGAGATGTTTTACTAACAGTTAAAACTGCTATAGCAGGTATAGACTACCTACATAGGATAACTGCAAGCAAAGCAAAATTTTCCTACTTTCATCAGGTTGGGTTTTTTTTAATGTTGGAGAAAAACACATTGATGTTCATGCTAAATATGGGTATAAAAATGCAAAAAGATATACTGTCAGCAATCATAAATTATGCCAAACAGCAATGAGACTCTTGTTCTGGTGTTCAGCTGTATTCAATCTATTCCAAACTTCTCAGATTTTTCAGTATTTGTGCAAAACGTTATGTGGTGCCTGTTCTGCTGTGGCAGAAGAGTAAAAATCTAGTGAATCCGTATTTGGACATGAGGTAGTATAGCAAAGTGCTGGTAATCCACACTCACTGGTAGGAAACCTGCTACTAGTAGTAAACCTACCAATTGCCAAAGCCTGAAATCATCAATCACCAAACCCAGCTTGGTGAATTAAAAAAAATTACAAATGCAATAAAGCAGAAGGAACTCTATATAGGAATAGTCTATTTCCTTTATTCATTGTAAATTGTACTTTATTTTAATGCATTGTACAGTTTCATAGTACTTCTAGTAACTATAGTGAATTGTATGATATAAAACGCCCAGATATGAAATCTGGTGTTACCTCTAAACAGACCCTGGAGGGCTGAGAGAGCCACCAGGTTATTCCCAGGGAGGAATGGCACAGCTCTGTGAGCTCCATTACTCCACCCCTGTACTGATACAAATCTACAGCAGAATCCTGTAGTATCGCACAATCCTGAAGTGACATTTAAGTAGAGGAATACAAAGGTTTTAAGATGAATTTTTGAGCAATGATAGACCGGTCTACCTACCAACCACATTTATTCAAACATATCTTATACCTCATATTTCACTTTTCCACTTAAAGTGCCCAATTCTCCGAACAGTAGCAGCCACACAAGCTGGGGTTTTTTTGACTTCAGCATGGGAAAATGAGCACCAGCGAGCTTTTCTTAAACAAGCAGACAGACAGTATGTTGTGCCCCAGAAGAACCAAAAGAAATACTATTTAAAGTTAGTTGGGGAGAAGGGAGTACCCATACCCACAGACCTCCACTGACTGCATTTGCACACAAGCACTGAGTGCCAATACACCCCAAGTTCACATTGCAAATATGGTAGCTGGATACTGCCACATTTTAGTCTAAAGATGCTCTACTTCTACAGATTTTCTCTTCTATTTTAACTACTTTTTGTGATTGCTAAATCTCTTCAGATTGCTCAGAATGAGGCAGAAGTTATTAACACTGAACTCATTTATGATGAAATGGACTTATCATACTAACTACTGATAATTTTTTTAAGCTTTAATTGTTTGAATTTGATACAGCTCTTTAAGAATCCTATCCAATGTGCTTTCACAATTCTCAATGGATAGTATTTATCTGACTTATTTACTAATTACTTCCAAATTACAAGTGTCCCTCAGGTCTGAATCATTTTTGATGAAAGAATGAGCAGACTTACATAGTTTTATACCACAAGAGAAATAAAAGAAAAAGAGTTTGTAGGGCTCAGATCAAGCAAATGGAAAGCTTGATTTTTGTAAAGTGTTTTCTAACTTTATTACCACATACAGGTAACAATTTGTGCTCACTAAACCTTCCATGCCATCGCAATGCCAAGGCCTCTGTTTTGGTTTGGTTTTTTTTTTAGTAAATGGATATGATTCGTAAATTAGTAATTAGTAAATGGAGATGGAAATTAAAAATTAGTAAATGGAGATGATGATTAAAAGCTATAGCAACAGCAGTATTCCAGACTGCAGATACTGTAAATGCCACTGTCTCCATCAAGAAACTGAATATGGACAAGCACATGAGGAATAATCACATATTTTCAAGCCACTTAAACATGCCCAAGGACATGCTGTAGAGGAGCCCTCATTTCCGTTGGTGGTCAATGTATACAGTTTCCTTTCCAGGAGTTGGGGAATCCAAGTTTATGTGAATTCTAATATATCACTTTTTGCCAAGCACAGTCTTGTAAGAAACAGGCACATTGGTGTCTTTAATTTAAAATCAATTTCACTTAGGTTGGGCATCACAGAATTGGGGAAAACCCAGACTTTTAGTACATGACATTTGATTTCTAAAAGCACTGTCTTTCTTGGAAAATGTAACACTGTTAATATAATACTTACTTTCTGTATTCTATGTACCCTCTCTACAGCTACTGCTTCTCCAGCATTTCAAGCAGTGACTGATGACTCCAGATTACAGCCGTGTGTTTCCTCCAGCATCACCATGTCATTATCACCACCTCTCGCATTCCAAAACCTCAGGAGAACTTGCATTCCTGTTCTGAACCATCTCCAAGACCTATGAACCAGTAACCATTGCTGCAAGTCTTGGCCCAATCTAGTTTTTTCTTGATGACAGTTTTATTCAGCATGCCTGTTTCCAAGTCACTTGACATTTTCCCAAGCACTTCTCATAAATGGGACCTGCAATTTTCTTCTTTTGTTACCTCACTTCGGATGAGTAGAAAATGAGGGGAACCTTTTGCTTAAAAAGGTATTGCATTTCAAAGAACAAAAATATGTTCTGTTTAGCGAATCTCAATGAAAAATACAGTTTCAGTTTATATCCCAAAACCACAGTGGAACTGATGTGGTATCAAATATTACTTTCTGAGAAATGTGGGCAGTGGGGAAATGAGCAACGCTCCTGTTGCTCTGCTGTTACTGACCACACTTCTGCTTTATACCTGTTTCCAAACAGTTCTGAGGGGGGTGTGGGCGGAAATCACATATAAAGAGGCTGACTTCAATCCAGGTAAGGAAGACTTCATAGTCTATCACATATACTTACTGGGTGCGTTCTGCACTTATAACAAAGTTTTGAGTCATGAAACTCCAGTAGCATCCTTCTAACAGCTTTATTGTCTTTGCACAGCTGTATCATTGTCTGGCTGTTAATGTTCCTGCCTCATTTACTTAAAATGTTAAAAGTGAGTAAATAAGGAAATAACATAAATGTTTTAACGAGGGATATTTTAAAGTCTCATACCTTTAACTACTCTTTAGAAAATAAGTAAGCAAATTCAGAAACCGTGTTAAAGCGGCACTATCAAAAAGCAAACTACTGTAGAATGAGTCCTTTACTTTCTGGAGCTGGATCAGATGTCTATCTTAGCCATGCTGAATTTCTCAGCAGTCAAGGCTGTGAATTACTATTGGCTGCTTGACTGATTAGACATGGTACTGGTATGCTTGAGACCTTCCAAACACAGCAGGGGTTACTGCAGCAGTAGACAATACTATAATATTGCAGTATTATAGGCTATGTAGTTTTCTATCCCTTCTCTCAGCTTGTGCAACGAGTTTATGAGACTCCTTGGAAACTTTCATCTGCAAGCACAGGATGGAGTAGCACCAGTAGTAAACTCAAAGCTTTGCAGCTCTGCATTCAGAAGAGCGCAGACATACTATTTCTAGAAATGCCAAGAAGATAAAAATTCATTGAGGTGATCTCCTCCGCTGGGGCCCTGCTTACTAAAGAAACCATTCAGGGAGTCTCTATGCAGAGCACTACAGTGCCATGCAATGATGCTTGAACTAGCTCAGGAATCAAAAGATGCATCCTCATATCTATATATTTTGCTTTGCATTTCCTCTTTGATGTCTGTGGATTTGGCGCTATCACTACCTGAAGAATCCTCAGGGTGCTTTCAAATCTTTTATTTATTGTTTTAAAAAAATAAAGAGCCTCTGCATCACACCGACAAAAGCAAAGTTCCAGCTGTGCCCTTATTTATTGACGACCTTGCAAGAGCAATGTATATTCCAGTGACTGCAAGGCTTAATTATTTTAATTCCGTGGTCCAGGAGTTTTCAGCAGGGTTTCTCTACTGCTTCCAGCTTTTGCAGACTGTAGCAGTATATATGATCACTGGTTTAAGTAGCTGTGATCACATTACACCCACCCCACACTCTTCTCATTGGCTGCCTATAAAGTGGCAGATTGATTTTTAGCTGGCTCTGTTGGTCTTTTTAGGCTCCTAATAATAAAATGCCTGAGCAAAGAGAAAACCTTCTGATAGTTATTTTATGCAGACACACTTTTCAAGGAGTTAACCCATGATAATCTACTACATCTTGACAGACAATCGTATGTTAGGTGTGGGGTGTGTTAGGGCAGAAGCAGTAACCTCCTTCTGCTACAGCTGCTAGCACCAGTACAAATGGCAAACAGGACAAAGACTGTGCCTTGCACAGATATGGAGCACCTCCTGGCCTCATGGGCTGCAGAGCCCAGCAGGTGCTGGGTGATCCTGCCTGAAAGAGTCCTACCAAACACTGATCAACAGTACCCTGTCTCTTCCAGGAGCAGCACCTACTAACTTCTGATGAGTTTCTCCTGGAGCTTTTAAACTCAAGCCCAGGAAAGAAAAATACAGTTGAGCATCGACTTCAAACACTCTCAGCGTCTGTGTTGGGGTGAGGGCTCATTCCAGCTTGACATCTGTTCCTGCCCTGCTCACTTTGTCTATAAAGTGACTCAGTCAGATTAATTCAGTGCCTTTAAATACAGCGTATTTAGAGACTTTTGCTCATTTGGCTCCATCTAACCATAGCAAGTATCTGCAAGGGTATGCTTTGGTCTTCAAATAGTTCAGAAAACATTACTCAGAGCAGAGAACAGGGCTGGTGCACAACCAGGTGTCACTCCTATACCAAATTAAGTCACAGCTATGGTGCACTTAAATAACACTTCTATGTCCACAAACATTTTCTGGTGTTTTGTTTTTTTGTTGTTTTTTTTTTTTCTACTGCCTATCTGAAATTTTGCAATTTTGGCAGCTAGACAATTCAGGCTACAGATGTTTAGACACAATGAAGAGCAGTTCAAAAGCACACCTGGAGAACACTGATCCCAGTCTTCAGCTATTGCCATCTTCATGGCTTTCCACAGCAGGAGCTGCCACTAAGGAAACCCTGAATGACAAGATGGCCATCAACCAGAAACATTTTTTTGCCCAGAGGTGAGAGTATAACTAGGCCAACAGAGACACTCTCTTCTACCAAGTAGAGAGGGAAAAGCTGTATTAAGCAGTGAGCTCTCAAGGCAGACACTCCAACAAGTTCTCCAGTAACAGTCAGGTGGGATTAGGACTTCAACTATGACTCCTTCTCCCATGGATACGGGGCTAATGCTTCTGCCTTACCACATATGCCTATACACAGCCATGCACAGTTTGGCTCCAAGCTATACTGCTCTGAATTTATTCTTTAAAAAAAAAACTAAAATAAACAGCAAAAATACAATCAGCCTGAACGAGAAATAACAGTGAACAATTACAATGGAATGAATATCAACTATGCAGAAATATTTCTAATGGAGAGATTAGCTTTCTATAACAAACTCCAGTTTTAACCTTCATAACTTCAACAAAGTAAAACCCGGTTACATGAAATTTCACAGTCATGGTCTTGTGCCAAGGAAAGCTTCTCTGGAAAGTTTGAGGTAGATCGGCCAAGGCATCTTGGAGATATGAGAGTTCCAGAAAAGTGAGGTGTTCTCCATTTCTTGGACTGTTTCCTAATTTTTTTTGGCTCATCTTAACTTAAAAATGGTTGGCTTAGACATTCCAAATTTGCTTGGCTACTACTGGTGCCTTTGACTAGTTGCAGGCTATTTTATTACTAAATGTGGGTTTGTGCAAATTCTGAGCACTGCAGTTGTTAACACTACATGTTGGCTTGTACATACTGTAGGCAAGCCAGCCTGGCCCACTGCAGGCTCCTCACTCACCTCATCAACTGTGCTCAGAAGGCAAGCACCGAAGCTCAGGACCCTTCCCTCAGGTCCAACTGGGTGTAAGAGCTTGGCTGGACTTCACAGTCTTCATGGGGGAGCTACATTTCATCAGGCTGAAGAGAAATAGTCTCAGGGTGCTTCTAAGCCTTGACAGTACCAAAGTGCCTCTCTTGGAAAGGTAAGCACACACCAGACACAGATGGTTTCCTCCCCAGACTTACTGTCATCCTCCTACTATACCTACAATTCATACTTTGCCTTACTCTCTGATGTGCCCAAAAGTTTTCCCAGGGGACATCCACATAACTCCCAAGCACCTACTCCTCCATGGATTATTGATCCAATCTATTATCTTTTCCCATTTCCATTTCCGCAGTCATTGCCAACTGTGTTGGGGTCTGGGTGCTTCTGCTGAAGCTTATTCCCTCTCTCTGGTCCACCCCTTGGTCTTCAAGGCCCTCTTCTAGACTGGGTGCCTCATACACATAGACACAACATACCTTATTAGACTTCTGGGCAGGAAAACCCAGGGGAAAGACCTCAGCCCTCAAGAAGCAAATTTCCCCTGAGCAAACTAAAAGCTTTGATGAACCTTGGAAAGACTGCGGCTAAGGAATTCACTCCTGGTGGGGACTACTCTGTTCACAATCTTGATTTTGATAACAGATACTATGGCGACCTCATGTATGTCTTGACACAGCCTACAGCATGGTCAACTACTTTAAGCAATTCTCCTTAATCTTTGATATCATGTGCTGAGCTGCCAGGAAAACAAGCAGTGCACAGCTGATCAGTGGTGGAAAACATAAGGACACTAAAAACACTGCTTGGTGAAGTATGTTTCTAAGAAGGTGCCTCATTAAAGAGACCTATTCTTTTTGAGATGCACACATGCATGACTCCCACTAACAGGAGCTCTGCGAGTGCATTCAAAGCAGAATAGACTTGAAAGTGTCTACATTAACCCAACATTGATCCCACACAGAAGTGACTTTTAATAATGACACATTCTTTGACCTACTGCCTCTTACTTTTGCTCTTGTGACGCAAAAGACTTTGCAATGACGACCTCACCTACATTTAAAAAACAAAAATGGTGATACAAGCACAAAAAAAAAATCTGTAAAATACAAATTATCTACCTATTAGATATTAAGAACTGCAGTTTTTCCACATTTCTTACCCAACTGCATATTTATCAGAGCTCTTTTATTTGTACCGGCTTCATATATCTGTTTTGTCACCTTTTAAATGCAGATAATCTGCCTCAGAGGTTTGCTCTTCTCAGGAGACACCATGCAAAGATCAGCCAGGTTTTACAAAAATATACAGTCCTGTGCTGGGTCAGCACAAACCTGCAGAGTGCCAAGGAAAGCTGCAGGAGGACTTCCCATGGTCTCCCACAGAGCTCCTGCCTTTGCTGCCCTTTGGGAAAGGATGCTACTCCGATGCTACTCCGCTCCATCTCGCCAGCCACCGTGTGAGCTAATGAAAAGAGCATGAGGAGGATCTGCATGCACTTTCCTCCCCCTCTCAATCCACAGAGGGCCAGTCACAGTCTGACCCTAACTTAACACTCAGGCTGTAAACTTACTTAACACTTGTAGAAGAATTTATTTTTCTCATACATACTGATGGCAGCATATGGCCCATCGACAGGTTTATTATTGTAAGACACTTTTTCCACCAGGTTATAGTCTTTTTTATAAACATATGTTTCAGCACATAATAAAACCCCCAAGAACTATTTCTGAAACATAATCGCTATGCAGGCACTGAAACTACTTTTCAAGGTTTGTCAAGATAATGAAAGAAACAATCTTTTAAGGGACTTGGAGTTTTCTAAATGTCTTTTAAATGTAAGGGTACTGAGTTATGCATGTTAAACAAAACCAAAAAAAACCCAAAAAACCCATGAGTTCACTTTGTTAATGCCACATTATTCTCCATTTTGTCAAAGCAATCATTTTTATACTTAGTAAAACTCCTCCTTACGCTAAGTAGACCTTTTAACTGTGCTTTAAATCAGAACATGTGTTTTATGGGTGAATGATAAGTTTCTGAAAAAAAGGTCACATATTGTAAAGAAAATGTCAACACCACACTGCTACAGTCATGTGAACTCATCAGTGTAAAACCACCTCTTGATATTTTGTGCCCTTCAGCTGTGCTAATAAAAGGTCTGTGTGTGGAGTCAAGGTAGTTAGATTGTAGCCTTGCATCTATCTGCAAGACTATATCCAAGTTAAATGTCTCAAAACATGTCACTGCTTGATTTTCCTATAAACCACACTTGTGTTCTTAAGAAATAAGGTTTCTTGTCTATGAAGCTATAATGCAATTTCTATGCTTGCATCACAGTCTTTAGGAAAAAAAATAATCACATAGCATACACTGCTTTATTCAAAAAAATCTGACACTCTTCTCATTCTTAATGCTTCTTCTATAACGCCTCATGATATATTTAGCCCAAGCAGTCTTTGTTTTAAAACCAGCTTCAAAATATATCAAAATATGACCCAATCCATGTATGTTTTGTAGGGCCTTTGTTTCCTACCACCCAGGTTTATTGTTTCCTGTTGCAAGGAGCCTGCAGCTGGAATACAAACTATGACTCACAGGGGTCTAGACCAAAGCCCACTTAAAGGCAGTACAAGACCTTTCACTGATTTTACGGGACCAGGTATCGGGTCTGTAGTTCACTGAAGACGCTAGAAGCCTTCCAGACTGTATGATACAATGCATTAAATACTCCTTAACCACTAGAAAATAATTCTGCAACCACTTTGAACATTTCATTGGTATTCAGGGTATTTGGGGGGAGAAAAAGCACTTCTCTGTGTCCCCCCAAGACACTCCCTGCAACACATAGATGTTTTAAGACACTGGAAAAAATAATCACTTACCAGCAGATTTGAAGCTTAAAGAAAAAAAAAAATCCCTAAGTTTATCATAGGCATACTGTTATAATTGGCATGCATGGGCTTGCATTTAAAGAAAACTCATTTGTTAAAATTAATCACCGACTTCTCAGCCAATTTGTCAGTAACTACTATCAAGTCTGGACATGATTAGCTTCACTGGGAGATAGAGGGTGCCCTCTATAATGCTTCGACAGGATGAAATCCTAAACTCAGTGAAGCAACTTATTCACATGGAGCCAGAACCTCATGGATGCTGCTGTAAGCTCCACTTCTTTCGGCTTTTACAAATGAAATTTCCTTTCTAGGAAAGACAGGCCAACAGTTCCAACAATAAAACGTGCTCTTTGTCCACTAGCAGACAGAGCGCGATTAGCAATCACAGATCCCTAGACTGTGTTTGGAAACACTTAACTGGCAGGATAGGTTTGAGGCTAAGATGAGGAGTGATGTGCTTGTTAGCCACTCTAATGAGTCTTTTCGACAAGGGGGCTGGCTCTGCTCATCTAATTGCAGCGGCTGCTCCTACGATGTGGAAACCTATCTATTAGAAACCACATTTCACAGGTGACAAAACAGCTATCAGATTGTAACAGCTTTCATTTGTTACTGACCTCCATTCCCTGCCGCAGTGTACGGGTGAAGAGCCCAATACCCCATTACCAGTCCAGAACCAAACACCCCTGCTCTGTGTAGTGAATTATAAAATACCTACAACATTCTTCAGATTTGCAATGCATTGTGTTAAAAGAACACTTTGAATTAGCATCTTCTTATCTAGGAATCAGCCTCATAAAAGAATGTCAAATTCTGCACTACTCAGTTATGCAAAGACTGAGAGCATTTTGGACCACGATTGTAGAGCACATCACTACATTTTTATACACAGAAGGTATTTACTTAGGTCCCTGTGCCTCAAACAAAGCATCATGGGCAGAAGAGACACAGTATTTTGTAGAGACAGGAGCAGAGCTTCTGCTGAGGGCCAGACATAACAGTGACCAGACCAAAACTAGTCCTTCCAGTGATGGACTGAAAGGCAGCTCCACTACCAAAATTCAATACAGAACTTGGCATAGCAGAGCTACTTCAAACTGAGAATCCTATAAAGATCCCTCATCAAATTTTATCCCCCTGGACATTTGGCTCCGTCGATGACATAACGGATGCACAAAGTTGCAGAACGAATCACCCCATCTCACTAAGTCTTCTTCATCTGGTGGGCCACGTACCTTCCACCCAGACAGATATGTATCACAAGGAAAGAAGAATCTTTCCACAGTTAACAGTTCACATGATTTTGTGTTCAGTCCCCAGAGAGCACCTGCAGGCATTTCACAATCCTAGCTATAAACTGCCCTAATCTCAGATAGTATTTATAAAACTTAATACAATAAACAATGGACTGTACAAAACCTGCGGTGAATCCTACTCCGACGACAACCGCAGACCTATGCAATGAATAACATTTACTTTACATTTACATTTAGATTTCTGAAGACCAGTCTTCCAGAAAGCACAATGCAGTAACACACTCAACCAGCCGTACATTTGCATTCCAATGAAATGTAACAGCAACCCAGGCCACCACATCCCAGAGCTCAGCTCTGCTCCACTTCCCCAGCTCCCATCAAACCTCTGGCTGTCTTCAGCAGCATGGCCTCTCCAAAGTGACTGGTGTCAAAGAGGGCTTTGAAAGGCCTGTAGACCAACAGGGTCTGTCAGAGCATCTGTCAGTAGGAAGTTCCCAAGGTCAAGGACCCTCATCAAGAACACTGGCAACAGCTCCCTGACATTTAACCCTTCAAACATTTATCCTTATGGAAAGAGCCAACCTCTGAAAAATGCATACAACAAACATTTAATGATTCTGGCGTACTTTGCTCTCAAGGACAAATACTGACCCACTGTTTCTAGTCTGTGTAAAATCTTCAGACCGAATAAAAAAATCTGAATTTCTTTACAAAATTGCTTTTCTCAGAAGTGCTACTGATCAAGGAAATAATTTTTCTATGGTGGCACCATAGAAAAGACTGCATCTAAAATGCAAAATGTTCATAAACCCAATTAATTTTTTTTTTTTTACATTATTCTCAGGTATAATATGGTAGTTGTAGTCAGCTTTTCATACGATCTTGCACCCTAAATATGGCAACATGAGGTTTATTGTCTGAAGATGGCATTCATTACAGAATGAATATATGTGATTCAGCACATGAAGAAGAGGTTTGCTGTATCTGAACCTTTTATTGTAAATTCTTTGTGGAGCATCCCATGCCACTACTTTTATATTCTTAGAATAATTTTCAGGACGCACAATGTCACCGCAATAAACACTCTTAACTTCAGCAATCATTAAAAAAATTCAGATAAAAACTAATTGCAACTTTCCAATTTGTGTCATGGTTTGGTGGATACCTAAATATGAATGATAGTTTTAAGGAAGTTCAAAACATATTACCACACAATGGCACGCAGAGCAATTGCTCTGAATTACTACCAGCAAAATCACAATGCAACTGCTTTTAGTTATGCAAATTTGAAATGTAGGGGCAGGACTGCAAATGAGAGCCTAAAAAGTGCAAAGTTCAGGGAAAAGCCATGCATGCAGCTGCTCCAAAAATAACCATGGTCAGATAAAAGTCTGAAAGCAATTATTTGGGCTGAATATTGTACACAGACCATTGCACTAAGCTTCTATAATTAACCAAGACAAAAGTTCAGATGGTGCCTAATAAACCATTTACTACATTAATTATATTCAAGTGTGGCAGTCTAATGCTTGAAATAATTTAAAGAAAAGTATCTGATGTTGTAAATTTCTTTTTCAATCATCAGCACCAATGTTACTAGCCAGTCTTTTTAACACACTTCAAACGCGTGAAAGGGATACTGCTTAGTGTCAGGAAGAGCTATTTAAGGGTTGTAAACTTTTACTCTGAGGAAGCCAGAAGTCTTACTCGACAAAAATTATTTCTGCATTACGAAAGTAGCAGCAAAGACGGATTTTCCGTTCCTTGAATCAAGTCCCTACGCCTTTGTTCCAAAGTTACGATGTCACGGGGGCACCTTTTTTTTTTTTTTTTTTTTTTTTTTTTTTTTTTTTGTAGCAGCAACAGCATCTCAACAGATCTTCGCAGATCAACAGATTTCCCACTGACCCTGTTCCCTGGATTTGCCTTCAAACCAATCACATGGCATTTGTATACATCTGCAATTTTAACAGTGTTTACAGCAATGTCTTATCAAGATAATTAATATTAGAGAGGTATTTAATATCTTTTGGCTTCTTTTAATGCCATTAGTAGCTAAATACACGGAAAATGAGCCAACACCATATGCCCAAGCACTTCTCTGCAGATTGCCAGCCAATTGCTTAGAAAATACAGGGAAGTTCCCAAAACACAATCTGAAAACTACTGCAGAGGGATTTGCATACAATTTCTGATGGACCAGTAGCATTCCAACAATTTAGGTAAAATCCAGCATATTCCACTAGTATATACAGTAACTAACATACACAGCATCAATTCACAATGCAATCATTAGGATGCTACCAATAGGATGCCGTTTTATCTCATTTCACTAATATGAAATAGAAACAAATAATCAAATTCTGTAGGATTACAATTATTTTCTATTTTGGTTTCTTAATTTTAAATCTGGAAATGCTATCTCCAGATTTTATTTATGCACAATTATGTTTAATCTAAGAAGACATATAACAATCATTTTGCAGATTTCAAAGAAGGACAGAGATAAGGTCAACGTTTAACTTTTCCACTGGGACGTTTACATATACAATCCTAACATCCCTTTAAGCTCCTTTTGTAAAGTTTTTATAACACTTTCCCTATTGTTTGGCCTTTCTTTTCTTTTCCCCAATAGAAAACACATCACAAAACATAGATGTAGAGGTCTGCGGCTTCCCAACAAACCTCTAACATTTTGTATACATCCTTCAACTCTGAGTGTGCAGTGTGGACAATGCTGGGAAATCCTGTCCTCTGCCCAGATGAACCGTACAAGAAAAAAGAGTTCTCTTGACTACCACATCGGGAGTTGCTGAGGTCCTAAACTCCATCAAAGATGACTTCTGCTTACAAAGAGTTCAAAGTCTTCACTTACAGGACCTCAAATCCAGAAGTTTTGCAGCAGATGGCAATCAGAGCCCTCCCTGCTTCAGCAGAGGTGTCTGCCAAGACGTCCCTTTGTTACCAGCTGTAGAATCAGTGCCGAATATCCTTGCGTTTGAAATACGCAAGCAGGACCTCACTTCCAGACCCTTTATCACAGCTTCTCATTCAGCAACAAACTGCACATCTTTTCCCAATATCGCAGCTTTTGGTCTTAGCAAGACACACAGAAAAACAATGGGTAACCACCATAGGATTTCCAATCAAACAGTATTTTAATCGGAAAGCGCATATGAAGGAAAAATACCTTTAAACTGTTTCAGCTTTAAAATAGTAACAAAAACCCCTGTCAAAAAAAACCACAACAAAAACCTGCAAGAGCTTCACGTTTAAATGGAAAAAATGTAGTAATTCTTCCCCATATTCAAAAGCCCCACACTATCAAAACCAGCTGAATCACTTTTGCATGAGTTTTCCAAACAAAAGAAGATATAGACGTATATATGTATTACAATTACCTGGATGCAGACACCACGCCTGGAAAGTTTCATTGTAAAGGGTTAAAGTTCAGAAAGTTTGGAAAACTGAAAAAGGAAAATCAGATTGAGAAAGGAGCAAAAACCTTAACCTTGTGGTTTGCTGCTGCCTCCTGCCTACCAACACTTCTCTCCACATGAAGAAACGAGATGACTAAATCTTACTCCAACAGTTATCAACTAAATTACTTCAACGACCAACCCAGTCAAAGTTTTTTTCTAGTACCAACTGAAACACGTTACCATGACAGAATAAACTACAAATGGTTGTTGAGTATTAAAGATTATAATGTTACTGATAAAATACATAAGCAGACTACAAAAAGTGATCTACACCGCTTGTTAAATTCGCAGAGCCCTTTTTTTTTTTTCTCCTTGAGAATATCGATTTTTATACGCTAATGCGACTGCCTAACTATTTATAAGCGCAATCTGCAAAAGCAAATACAGAACTAATAGAACAGCCTTGAAAAGCAACCACAAAAAAAAAAAAAAAGGTCTCATTTAAATTCCTGGAAAGCACTGCTTTTCTAAACATATCTATTCAAGCTCTCTTGAGCAGGCGAGCCCTCCTAAAAACACACACTGCATGCTCCCCGCCTGAAAACTGTTAAGCCAAGAAGCCACTGAGCTATGGCACTGAGAATCCATATGGCTTCACGTATAGGATTCTCCTTCCAGCAAAGGCTGCACAGCAGAAACCCTCCCCCTCATCCCCCCAAAGCAAACCCGAAGGCGCTTTCTGCCCGGGGGTGCCCCCCACCTACCGCCGGGGCGCTCAGGGCTCTGCGGGGTGCCTGCCCCCCGAGGTGCGGCAGCCGGGCCGGGGCGGGCGCTCCGCCTCGCCGCTTCCCACGAGGCGCCTCTCCCCACGCATGGTGGTGGGGCTGGTAGGGCTGGTGGGGCCGGGGCTGCCGCCGCCGCCGCACGCACAAAGCGCAGGGCGCGGGCAGCCGCCGCCGCCGCCGCCGCCGCCGGGTGGGAGGCACCCCGGCTCCCGCCGGGTGGGAGGGAGGCACCCCGGATCGCGCCGGATCGCCGCGGCACCACGCCGGGTGGGTGACACGGGCAGCGGCGCGGCGCGGCGCGGCACCGCCCCCCGCCCCCCCAGGGCCGCTACCCACCCCCCCGACGCTGCCCGCACACGGCCGAGCGCCCCCCGCGCCGCCGCCCGGCCCCTCCCGGCATGGGGGGGGCGAAAGGAAGGGAAAGGGGGGGTGCCCCCGCCCCCGTTACCTCGCGGGCGGAGCCGAGCGCTACGGCGGCGGGGCGGGAGGCTGCGCCGGCTGCCGGGCGGAGGGGGCCGCCTGCCTGGGGCCGGGGCCGGGGCCGCGGCGGGGCGGACATGGCGGGGCTGCCCCGGGGCCGTGCCGCGCCGTCCCGGCTCATTGTTCGGGAAGGGCAGCGGCGGGCGGGGCGGCCCCGGCGGGAGGGGCGGGCGCTGCGGCGGGAGGGGGCCACCCCGGCGGCGGGGACAGCGCCGCACCGTCCTCCGCATGGGCGGAGGGGGCTGGGGGGCAGCGCCGCATCTTTTCCGCGCGGGGGGAAGTGCGGGGGCCTGCGGCAGCGGGGCACCTTCCCCCGGAGCTGGCCGGGGACTGGGGGATGCACCGGGATGGGATGGCGGGGAGGGGCCGCCGTTCGCCTTCCCCCGCCTTGGCGTGGCGGGGCCGGGGGTCTGTGGTGCTCCTCGGGGGCCGCGCTGCACCCTCGAGGGTCTGTGCTGGAGAAGTTGAAAGCGGGAGGTGGCGGGCGGGCCCCGGGCCGGCAGCCCCCTCGCCTCGCCTCGCCTCCCCCGGCCCGCCGAGCGCGGGAAGCGCCTCCGGGCTCCGCCACCGGGAGGTGTCCCTGGGGCCGGTCCGCGAAGTTGGAAATATGGTCCGTTCCTCAGCCCCCCCCCCTCCGCCCCCCGAGCCGGGTGGTGGGTCTCTGGGACCCACGCGGCGTGGAAGCGCTGCAGCCAGCTTTGGCTCTTTTAAGATTAAGCTCCGTTAATTAAGGAAATATTTTAAGCTTAAAGGTCTCCTGAGAAGAAACACATTGACTCGCTTGGGGAGCGGGTAGGCAGGCGGTGCGGTGCAGGGCTGTTGGATCAGCCAGCACAAAGGAGAGGAGCGAGCAGATAGGTGCTAAAGCAACTAGGGTAAATACTCCCGCACGCCGCTGGAGCCAAACGACGCCCATCGCCCCTGTGTCTATCCAGCGGCACAATGAAAGAGAAGTGTTTGCAGTGCAATCGTTGCTATCCTTTCTCAGCTTGCCGAACAGCTAAAAATACCTTAAAGCGTATTTTACTGCCTTTGTTCAGATTGAATAGTAGTTTACTTCGCAAATAGTCTAAGTAAGTCTTCACTTACAAAGAATCAGTACCGTGATAGAAAACCTTTATTGTGCTGGATCAATGCCCTAAGTTAAGCATCTTGTGTAAATGCGCCTGAGACTGTAGCTTCTTTGTGCCCGTATTTGTAAGGTGTAAGATGATGAGAAGAACATGCCTGCAAAAGGCGTGCCGGCAAAGCTACGGACGGAACCCCTGTCGAAATCAAAACAGTTAGTACTGAAGTAAAAAAGATGCCATTTGCTAAATTAAGAGGTAACATCGCAAGGATGTGGAAGACAAAGCACAATCAAGAACAGGTTAACAGTTTGGAAAATATGATTGTTGAAGTAACACTCCATGCTAAAAGCAAATAGTGATTGTAAATGCCAGAGAAGTTCATCCACTTATTCCATTTAACTGAGAAGTTTCATGAATTGCAAAGCAATTAATGAATAAAAATAACATTTTCCCCGTCAGCCTAGGACATTGTGAAAACAAATTTCAAATCTAGAGCTAATTCCTTAAAAAATATCCCAATTCGTAATTTATCAAAGTGATATGATGTGATGCAAAAGAGTTTTCCTACATACCTGTGATAAAGGCAACAAAAATGCGATTGAAAGGGACTGCAATGTAGATATATCCACAGATTGGTTCCGCAGGCACACTGCTGCTTGAGGGATAGTCCTGTAGAGCATTCTTTCAAATATCTAAATTTATAAACTCAATTAGCAGTGAAGGTATGGATATTTTCCCACTAATTTTTTGCCCAGGTTCGCTGCATCTGTCTATAAAACGATGTTCTGGCTCATACAATAAACCATAAGCACACGTCTTCAGAAACAAAGTGAAAGGTAGATATTGCTTATTCAGTTCTTGAATTTATTTAATTAAAGTAGGAATCTAAATTTGTAGAACTCTACAGACTTTTCCATCTGTTACTATTTTAAAATGTGCTGTTCTTTAGTAGGCTCATTTTTAATATACCAGTGAAATAGAATTTCAATTTGGAATAGAATATAAATGAATAGCATAAATTAAGTGAATATTACAGGGAAGTTGGTTGCGCTAAAATATTCTACACGGGAAGCTGAGATTGTTGCAACACGGTATCCGGAGTGCTTGTCACATGAAAACTCCTCTCTCTTTCAGCAAAAGAATTCCAGAATGCATTGGTGACAAATAATGCTGGTTGAGCACAATTTTTATTGATTTCAGTGGGAGTCGTCCCTACACATCTAAATGTAAAATTTATCTGCAGAAGGCAGGTAGAGTTAGACTGCAATCCAGTCAGGTTTGCTTCTGCCTTTGACATTCTGCTTTTGGCTTAGACTCTGAACTCCAAATGGAAAGAGCTCTGCATCCTGTATTTCTGACTATTGGCCTGATTCTGTCTTCAATTTCAGCAGTGTAATAAAGAACAGCTTCCCTAGAAACCAGGAAAGTGAATTAGGATCAGGTCTGTGAGATCAGCATCAGTCCCCCAAGATGTCGGAGCAGCCCTGGGGAAGGGTTTGAGATCAGAGGACAAAGTATTTGCTGGCAAGTCCAGAATGGTAAAAGAATTTACTTTCACACATTCACAGCTTGTCTTTTATATAAATTGATAACAATAGGGTAGAGTTACACACAGTTGCTGTTGCTTTGTTATTGAGTTTGACGACTGGTATAGGTGCATCTATCACTTTGTTTTGTTACAGTGTTAGAGCAGTGCATATAAATAAAGGGGATAAATAACCTAATTTACGATGAGCAAGAGTCACAGTATATTAAAAATGGCAACACAAAGAAAGCTTTTGCCTTTCCTGAAAAAAAGTTACATAACAGACCTTTGTAGTCATCATTTAAAATGGCAGGGTACAGTACACACAGATCCTTAAAACCTGGGCACAAACTCATTCAACCTTTTCAAAACATAACCTTGGCTAATATGGCTCCACTGATGTAAAAGGGATTTTTTCCATTGACTTTACCAAAGCTGAGTTTTATCCAAGTAATTGCAATTTTATTTCAGAACTATTCTGGTTTGGAACAAAAGAGGTGCTCTTAAGGTTGTGTTAATGTGTAAGCCCTGGGTACCTACAGATTGTGCATGTCCCACTTCTCATGATTACGCAAGAGAGTTTTCTGCCATTAGTCCTGGAGGAGGCATGTTAGGTGGGTTGCGTACGGCTCTCTTTCTGCAAACCCTCAGACATGCTGTCCCTGTTTAGGGCAGGGAAGGAAGGAGCACGCTGCAGCCTGTTCTCTGCTGCACTCAGAGGCAATGAATCTCCTAGGTCTTCAGCAGCACTGCCTCCAGGTACGGCTCCTCTGGCCGGGCAGTTCAGTCCTGCTGCACCCAGAGGGACCTGCAGTTGTCACATGCTGTGTTCCTCCTTAGTGCTAAACTGCCTTTTGTTTCTAATCATCAAGTAGGTTTTTAATAAGCTGGAGTTAATGCTGTTGGCTACTGCACAAGTCGGATGCATTTTGGTGGTGTAGTTGTACAGATGCAGACGTGGATTTAGGATCGGAGCCTACAGAGCTCAATTAACAACTCCCCCTTAGGAGAGAGTGTGGCTTGGTTTTCTCATATCGTCTTGTGTCAGGTGCTTGGTAGAATTGCCTCCTCTCCAAAGCAAGCTGTTTCTTTGCCCTTCAGAAACATCCTGATGAAATTCTCCCTGACTCAGTGACAAGGTGGTTTAGCTTCAGATGCGTACATGCATTTGGCTGGGCTCTCAGGGCTTGTTGCAATTCTGGCTGATGCATACTCCTGTGCATGTACAAGGTGTTTCTATGAACTCCTTTTGCACAGAACAGATGGAAAAAAAAGAAGGGAGTGGTGCTGGCTAGCATGACCTAGATCATCTCTGAAAGAAATGTGTATCTAGCTGCACGTGTCTGAAGAGCCAGCCCAGTTGTATATTAGTTGAATGTCTCAATAAGGTGCAGTAGGATATGCAATGGGTGTGAATTTGGAGCCTGCCAGCAAGTGTAAGCTGCACCATCTCTGAAGCAGCCCTGGGACTCAAAGATATAAGGCACATGATTTCTTTCTAGTTTCCTCTCCTCCCGAGGAAAAGTGCTAACTTACTGCTGACTTGACCTGTATTAATAAATAATACTTTAGTGCTGGCTCAGGTGTGGAAGCTGGTAAGCAGAGACAGCCTATTCTTTGCTTTCCTTCCCCTCATATTCACCTTAGAAAAGAAGCACGGACTTCCATGCTCAAAGCATGGACTTTCAAACAGACCAGGGTCACCTCTCCATTTACTCCCTTGCATATGCAAAGCCACTCAGGCCGAGTCATGTCCCATATCTATGACTTCTCATCAGGGAGCCAGATTTGTAAGAAATGGTAAAAGGCTGAAATGAAAAGACAAAAGCGCCTGGGCTATCTTCAGCTTGGATTTTTCTGCCAGTTGTTACATCAGACAGAAATCACGCCCAAGCTTCAAAAAAGGTGAACTTCAGCTGCATCTGTAAAACAAATGGGTAAGATGGTTAAGACTTGTGTGAGAAGGTTGAGGAGCTTCCTTCTGTCCCCTCTGGTGCTCTGTCCCACCAACCTCTGTTGACGTCCTCCTGCCTTTGTTTCTGTGGCACTGCACTAATGTTATTAGCAGAGTCACACTGTTAAAGTCACAAACGTTGTAAATCTCGATCCTTCACGTTAATGAGGTCACAAAGCCTTCACAAGCAAAAGACTGTAGCATCCTAAGGACATGGACAGCAAAATGTTCCTAAAGGCTGGTTGCTTTGATGAACTCAAACAATGATCTCATCCACTTTTCTGCTGAAGTTCTGGAAGCTTCTTCCTTTTCCCCCCATTATTCATTGGGTGCTATGTGCCTTGACTCACTGTCAACTTCCTTTCAATGGAAGTTGAGGATGCTAAAAAAATTTGCAGCCTTCAGGCAATTTTTATTAGAAATCAGTCAGCGCAAAACTTCACTGGAATTCAAAACCTGTATATTCTGTATATGTAAATAAGATGAGTTTTGGAGCAAATTTTATATACACAAAATTACTTAGAATTAATCTCTGCCTGCACTCTGTGGTTGTGATTTATGAAGGCATTATTGATGAGCTGCAGTGGGCTGGCTCTTTGATTGGAAAGGTTAACTGAAATAAACATATTTTTATGTAGCAGGTTTTCAGAGAAAAAAATGTGCCACATGTGCTGAATCATCAAGACAGCAGAATGGAGAAAAAATTTGGTTTTGCAACGACAGCTTTCTCAATGTACTGTCGGATACTTTCCAAAGAAGAAATATGTCTTTGCTGGGATGGCATTATTAGTAGGGAGGCAACTCCCTGAAACCCTTGCGAGCAGATGATAGCCCTTTCTGCCCAGCCTGCTTGTGCCTGCTTAGAGGCAGCCCAGCCTGTGCAGAGAGAGGTCAGGGCAGCGCGCAAAACCAGAATTAATTATTTCAGGCTAGGCAGCATGTGGCTCCGCATCAAGTTGTGCACCTGCATGGATGTGGAGAGGCATCTTCTGTTTTGCTGTCGCTTGCCCTTCTCCGACCTCCTGCTGACCACTGGGGAGGTTTGATTTAGGGCCCCTGTACCTGAAGGGACTTGAAGATACTTCAGGTTGTCCTGATTGCCATGGACAGCCTCCACCTTCATAGAGCAAAGGTCCAAAAATGGTGATCCTATACTATTTGATTGAAAAGCTATCAAAAATTCATCCTCGGTGCCTGTTCCTACTGCAAGTGTCCCTTCTAGTGTTGTCTGGCCACTAAACACAGGCACTTGCTGTTCAAGGGCAACGTGCAATGTTCCCAAAGGCAGAGAAGCATCTCTCGAATCAGATGTGATTGAGGGCAGGATTCATAGCCTGAAGTGAGATTGCAGCTTTGAAGAAGTCACGTACACTGGTTTCACCTGGTTAGGAACCACCAAAGAAAGTTTGCTGACAGGAATTACTTTATACTTTGAAAATGGGTCATCATTTTCTTGTTGATTTAAAATGCAAGGGAGCTTTCCCAGGAGTAGCTCAGTTGCTAGTTATTCATTGCTTCAGAGCTGGTTTTTGCTAGTACACTGTTTCATGTAACTTTGTGGCTGGACTGGGAAATGCTGCCTTGCTTTCTGCTGTACGTAGCCTAAAAAAAACCCACAACTCGATCTCTGCTGCAGGGGAGTGCAGATAGATCAGTGTTCTCATCATGCATACTTTCCAAATGCTTTAAGACAAATAAATATGAACAGTGCTGTGGTTTAATGGCTACATTACATCCATACAGGCCGTATATCATGCTTTGAATATGCAAGTACATTTTTAAAAGACAGTTAAAAACACTGTACATGGGTTTTAGCCAATTGCTGTCACAAAGCAAGTCAGCAATTTTTACCCTTCACTGTTAATAGGAGGAGTTGGCAAAACCTGTTCCTATTTTGCTTTGGTATTTTTGGATCAGAACTTTACAGAGCAAACATTACCTGGTTTGTTTAAACAATAAAGGCAGGAGTTCTGATGTTAATCTGAGAAAACAACTTTTAGGCTGGTTGATTTTGTGTTCCCCACCTTTTTGGAGACACGGAAGATGCCGCACAACTTTATTCTACTTTGCAAGGCTCTTGGTTGTGTTGCAGTTACATCTGCAAAGATGTTAAATATGTTGTTGAAAATGGTTAAATAGAATCTGTTATATGAAAAATGGGAAAGTAAATAAAGGCATACAAGAAAAGCTGTGTTTTGAAATGGTATCAGTTTTTTGCAAGGAATAGGCATTGAAAAGACAACTTTAATTAAAGTCTTTATTTTCCAGCACATTTCACAGTTTAAAGATAGTAAACAGTAAGCAGTGTTTCCCACTTGGTGATAAAATTTACTATTTCTCTGAAAAAAAAACCATTAAGACCATTTTGTGCAGGGAACATTCTGCTCCTGTATATAGCACTGGGTATATACAGAAGCAGGATTGTCCTGTTGTCAGAAGGTAGGTGGCATTTGCGCATCTCTCACCGCACCGGTAAGCACATATCCCTTTTCCTGATTCTCTTGCCCCAGCTGAAGTTGCCCCAGTCCCCGTATTGTCTTTCTGCACAGAAGTGGACTTTACTGTTTCTCAGTTTTCTATGCTCTTGTTGAAGGAAATGGATGCCTTTCTCTCTCTTCCCCCCTGCCCCGAAACCTGCCCCTTTTATCTTCCAAACTTTTCTGCAGCTTTCTTGCTGTGCCAGTACCCTTCTCAAATTTGCAGTTTGCTCTGAGACAGAAATCTCTCTGTTTATAGCAAGAGGTGGGAAAAAGTGTTAAAATGTCATTGAAAAATTTGGAGGCCAATGTTTGAGAAGCATTGTTTTATTTTTCCTGTTGTTTATAAGGAAATGGCTTAGGTGGAGGCAGTTGTGGTTCCAGTGTACAGGGCAGCTTCCATCTCCCAAACATTTATTTTAGCCACACAGGAAAGGTGGTAGAGAGTTGGGAAAAGGGAATTAATGTTAGCCTTGGCTGAAAAATAGAGTTCTGGTTTGAAAAAAAAAAAAAAAAGAAGAAATAGAAAATGTCAAGACTTTGTTCTTCACTGAAGTGAAACAGAAGCCTTTTGAATAAGTTCAAGGGAAAACATGCTTCCAGAAGAGCCAGTCATCAGCATACTTCTCTGGCATGTAGAAGATTTCAGGTGTATGTTCTTACTCTTCATCAAGGAGCAGACACTTGAAACTCATATCCCAGTTGGACATCCTGCGACTTCTGGCTTGCCTCTAGTAAATGCTTGTCTTTCCCTTTGGATTTTGAACACATCTTGAACTGAAAATGGAAATTTCATTGAATCTAATGTGTTTCTATTTTCATCAAATTGTAATTTTCTGAAAAAAATGAATTTGAAAAATTGTTGGCGAGATCAACCAAGCATATATATCTCTCAGAATAGAGGGGATGCTAAAGACAAATAGTTGGTTCCAAACTCTGTTCTCAGCTTCAGTGGCAAAATAGGGGTGTGGCAGAGAGCAACATGCCCTTTGATATGCCAGGGAAGTAAAACATTTCTCCAAACAACTGAACTGAATATCGTGTCCCTTTTAATACAGTGGTGATTACACAACACTGTTTATTCTTCGGGGGTTTTTTATCTCATCCATCATTCACAGCTCAGATTTCTACATTGATTTCACCAAGTTGGTTTGCTGTACAATGTAAAATGAAAGTCAAGTTAATTTCGCGCTCTACCCACCTCAGTCTGATTAACACAAATTAAATTTTGTGCTAATAAGACTGAGTGTGTGACCATAATTGGAAAGCCTTGAGTTCCTCTAACAGCAGGGAGAGTGCTGTTTTCCCCTGCATCCTGAAAACATTTCAATCATAACATCTGGGAAATTTGCAACAATCAATGGTATCAATTTTGGGCCTCCGTATAAAGTTCATGCTGTTTCTCATCAGGGACCATGAATACATATCTATATCAAATTGCAGACCTTGGAACATTTGGCCCATCTGCCCGCCAGAGGAAGACTAAAGGAGCAGTGACATGCACCTAATAAGGGGGAACTGCTAAACATCTGTGTCTCTCCATTACTTAGAAATCCTCTTGGGGCAATAACTGGCTGCTATACCTTAAATAACTGGACAATTATTTGAGTCTGTTACTGAAGTCTGAACAGGTCAAGTTAGTGGGGGGTGTTCCTAAGACGGGGATTGTTCACCAGCCATTTGGAGAAAAAGGAAAAAACCCTGGAAGTAAGAGCTGAAAGACTGGCGAGAAGGGAATGCAAGGCAAGACAAGGCAAGTCTTGGCTTTGATCTAATGGTAAAGAAAGCTTCAGAGTGGTAAGGAAAAAGTATGGTGAATGAGTTTATAGTCCTGTTCCATTTAGATCTATATATTTCTTGTATTTGCTAAAGCAAAGAGTGATTGTTTTCCTCAACTCCAGCAATGTCCTCTTGCTCCAACTGTCACCTGCTCCTAGAACAAGAAAGTCTTAAAACCGAAGTAAAACTACTGCAGGCAGAGTTTGGGAAAAGGGTGACAAATTCTGGGACTATGGGTGAGCCTGGTATCAGTGAAGCCATGCACTTATATAATACCAAACTGCATTTATAAGACCAAGGAGATGTGCCCAAGTACCTGGCACCAGAGATGCTGCAGGAGGACACTGAGATTTAAATAATGTACAAGCACATCAATCCTGTTGGAATACAAACAAAGAAGTCTAGTGAGTGTCAAACAGGATGGGGGTAGTTGTAAATATACCTGCATTATAATGGAGCCTCTACACTTCCTGATGGGAATTCATGGGGATGTATATCATCCATGGGCTACCTTTCTAGGCAGCAGGAACATTGATTGCACAGCAAGTTTATTAAGTATGAAACAAGCCAGCAAACTCTTTAAAAAACAAAGTCTTTTACAGCATACCATCCTAATGAAGGGTTTGAGAGTCAGAAATGTCACCACTCACCAGAGAGCTGTTCAGCTGATGCTTTGAAGTCAAGCCCCGCTCTCTAGCCCTGGGATCAATGGGAATTTGCTATTATTTTCTACAGAGGCAGCACCAAACTCAGAGGAAGCAGGATGAAACACCTAACTGGAAGAACTGTGGCACCACTTTTGTGTGTCTATCAGGTCTGAATTTAGTTTTAGCAATATAAAATGGGCTTCTCCTATTTGTCCTCTGTCTCTCTGACAAACAGCCTTATAAAGTAAACATTCACAAAGCAGAAAGAACAGATTGTACATGGCTCTAACAACAGCATGGTTTTGGTCTGACTGCCCCATAATATATGAAAATAAGACTACAAAAGAACTGCAAATAAGACAAGGGTCTGAGCACAAGCTAGCTTACTTGTACATCATTTCTATTGCAAAATAAAGCAATTGTACCTGGGCTTGTGTAGCAAATAGCCCTAAATTTCTTCCCTCCCTGATGCTGTGGGAGTATAATTTAGCCAGGGAGTACTGTCTGTATGTGACATCATCTTGAGCTTTAAAAATGGGGACAGGTAATATTCCCCATTAATTATATTCCACATCTGTAAAGTATATACACTGCACTGTGGATAAATAGAGCAACCTTTTGTCAGGGGGCTTCCTGAAGCCAGGTTTCTCATTTACAGTTTTCTTATAATTTTGTACAATGGGAGCAGATCAGTCTCTAGCAGTGGATGGAGAAAGGTAGAACCTGAATGAGGTATGAGCGTGAAACAAATGAAGGGGGCTCCATCTCCCAGTACTGTGCATTGTCATCTGCCTTTGTGGCAGTCAGCTGTAAAACCTGGTGTCTGAACACGTAACATACACCCAATGTGCCAACACTAACGGACGCGTCTTTTTTTTCTTATTTTTTACCTAGGTATGGGGAGTATTTCTGTTTTTGCAGATAAAACATGTGCATCCAGGTACCAAGGATGGAGTTGCAATACGGGTAGTTGTGGGTTGACATATATATGGTTATTTGTGATTTGGTTTTGGTGTCTGCTGAGCTCTTGCTTTGAGACTTACGTTTGACTGCAGCAGGACAAAAGCACAGGGAAATCTCTTCCAGAGCTAAAGATCTCACCTGAACCATAGCAGACCCTTAGAGCATAGAGAGGTTTTTTTCTGGCACACAGGGTAAAATAGAACCCCAAGCAGAGGGCAATGTCCTTCTATTGATCTTAGTGATTGCTGCTGTTCCGCAGGCTGCTACAAGCCAGTGGTGCTGTCTCAGAGCCTGTCAACCTGTGCCAAGGTTGCTGTCTTCCACAGCCACACTGGCTAGAGAGGAGGTTCCAAGTCACACTGCTCTGTTCTTTTCCAACCTCACACTCTTCACACTAAAGCCAGAGCATGAGGCAAGGATAGACTTCAACCCACTTAGGCTGTGATGTGCTTTGGAGTGGTTTGTTTGGCCTCAATAGATAACTCACAAATTTTCTTGTCATTGCGGCTGGCTTTTGCTGTATTTTCAGCCTGAATGTTACTGAGGGGTTTTTGAACTGGGGATGTGACTGGGCTTTAAACAGCCTGTGGCATAAGGGAATATGCATTAAGACATTGAGAATATTTCATCACAAAGAAGCTTTTGAAAGAACGCGTCATATACACCTGCCGAGAAGCATCTCAAATAATTTTGTTGATGATAGTGGAACGAGTAAAGTGTTTGTGAGAGAGTGACACCACATCCAGCACACAGAGGACTAGCATTATAATTAATTAATGCTCACAGACATTTCCTTAGCACAGATGCTATGCTTTTCTGTTCTTCATCCTTTGACAGGGGAATGCAGAGGAGGTGAAAATAAACAGTCAAATGCTCTGTCATTTTTGTCGTGCTTTCCCTCTTTTTAATGCTTCACACAATCGGTGGTTTCAAGGTCACTTTATTTACTGATGATTCTCTATCACCATCAATACCAATTTTGTACTGAAATGAATGAAAATATACTTATTGTAGCACCTCTTTGGGATCCCTTACGTCCTCTTCTTTCTTAACAGTGGTAAAATAATAATAATAAGATATATTAAATGAATATAAAATTAAAATTTGCTTAGAGTATGTATTTTAGAGTCCAGATATTTAATGAGAAGCCACATTATTCAAATAGGAGTAAAAATATTTATAGATTGTTTTTTTCAGATGGTTTTGCAATACAGCCAGCATGGGTAACATATGATGAGATTCCACAATCACTTCTCCCACACACATATTGATGGAAGCCCTCACAGCCAAACACGATTGCATACATCTCTTTTTCAATCTGTGCGTAGGTTATTACTGTAGAGGTGGAAGAGCTGCATACATAAAACACTCACTGCCCTACCCACAGTAAGAGAGTCACAAGTCATTGCTTGGATGCATCCATCTGAATTTTTATTAGTCACTTCATTTCAATGAAAGTGAATTCCTGCCAGCATCCCACTGAAACCCAGTCTTCAACAGATCTTAGTGTTACCAAGACTTCTGAAAGGTAAGGTAAAAACCTGGCAACATAAAGTGCCAACCCTAATATCTTTCTAAATTGAACATGAAACAACAGTAGCACATCTTGATGCCAATTTCTTAGGGTTATCCTAAACTGAAAGAGCAGGATGTTAATATTTTACTGTGATGATGCACTTGTTCCTTTCTCAGCTGTCTGGAGCATGATGCAGATCTGTATCATGTTGTATCCTGGCAGCCTGAAGTTCTCAGGTTTTTAGTACAAGAATGGGAGTTTTATACATCCTGAATATTGGGTCCATATGTGTTTGTGCATGCAGTGTGCTTGTGGACACAGTTAACATCATGATTAGCAGTTCTGTCCTTTATCAAAAAATGTCTGGTTGACACCTATGCAAGGTTTAAGAACTGTGGCTGCTTATGGACTTTTGCAAGTGTTATTTTGACTGCTGCATTGGAATTCTGCTTGGGCTTTGCAGTGGCACTTCATCCTAGGAATAATCTCTACCCGTGACACCTGGTCTCTTACTGACAAGGTGACACAAGTTCTGATGCAGTCTTTCCTTAACTTTCTTCTTCACTAAAGCACCATCTCTTGTTTCTTTGCTACCTATGCATTCTTTTCCATTGCACTCATTTTGCAGAGTAATTTTTCTTTTACTCTGGCAGCATAACTTCTTGTGACAGCCACCCACTGGGTTTATGGGTTCTCATTCATTTGCCACAGACTCTCCCTTCATTTATGGTGTACAACCTCCGCATAAGATGCATACACTGCCAGTTATATTTTGATTAGAAATGGATTTCAGCAGCACTTGCATCATCCCAGTAGTTTTATCAGTGCTTTTTGCTTGATTTCAGTAAACCGGAATTAATTCTTATTGAATTTGTCTCCAAGATTGCCTACTATTGGATTAATTTCATCCCTATCAATAAACACAGAATCCTCTATTAACAAACCTGTCATAAGCCATTCTGTTAGTTCATTTTGGATCTTGTACCAAATCATTAAATTCATGGCTTGCCAATACTGGATTAGCTTTTTGGAGAGAAAAATTTAGATATTCAGCTACGATCTAGCCAAGTACTATCCATGTTGCTCTCTCTCCTTCCTACTCAGATTAACAAATAAATTTGTAGATCCTTCTTGATTGTGACCTCCAGTGAAATGAAAGCTAAACTTTGTTGCTCGAAGTCCTGCTGCTTGTCAGAAGAGCTGCCTTTCTGTCGTCCACCTACAGTAGGCATGGACCCCAGAATACTCTATTGTCTCTAGGAGTGCCCTAGATTTGGGGGCAGATTTGGGAATTATGACTCTGCAAAATGGGGATTATGGCAGCATGAAGTGCTCTGAATTGTGTTGTTGGAAAGTGCCTATATAAGACTGGTATCAGAACTATTTTGCTATTATTATATGTAGGTATAGTAAAAATGGGCAGTGAAGTCACAACAGAGCAGTGACACTTACAGTCTAACAAGAGATGATATTTTAAAGTTCTTTCCCAATTGTACAGCTCATTCTTGTGTCAAAGTACTGTCTCAGCATCATTAATGAATTTTGCTTCTGGGTATATCCTGTAGGGAGCAGCTGTGCCTTTGAAAAAAAGATCCAATGAGAGGAACAGCACCATTTTCCTGCTGATCTGCTCAGCTTCCAAGCATAACAATTGAAAATAAGCATATTAGGAACTACTGAACAGACCTCATGAAATGATTTACAATAGTGTCATGGGGTGACTCCCAATAATGTCACAAAGTGAGCATATGGTAATCATTCATCTCTTACTGTAAGATTTCAGATGTAAACTAAAAAAGAAACAAACAAAAAAGTGGTTTTGTTCTGGCCAATAATTATAAGTTCAGTAGTGTATTAGAACATTAGCATATTAATTACATGGTAATCGACATAACAACAACACAAATCTTAATGTGTTGCTAATTACTAACCTTGGATAACATTCTGAAGGGGGCCTTCATGCTATTGAAACCAAAGTCAAAATAGTGTGGGTGCCTAAATCTCACTGAAAGTTGCTTAAGAAATTTTTAGAATTCTATTCCACGCTTCCCTTGCCTTAAAAGAACCCTTGGTGCTTATGTTATCTTTTTATTTATTTATTATTACTAATACTGTAGGTTTAACTGAGATTATTAGTTGGTTTCTCCTGAGCTTCTGAATGTGTATGGGTGTCTATCACAGACTGCAAAGCCCTGCAGAAGTTCCCAGGGGTGGCAATGTGCTGTGGCATCGTCCATCCAAGTACATATCACCTGGGAAAACTCAGGTCGGTGCCCGATATGTCTAAGCCATTGGGTACAGTTTCACCACTAGATGGGAGCATCGGTTATTTAGCCTTTGCTTTGAAGGGGTGTTCTTCCAGTCTTGGAAAATCATATTCCCTCTTGGTTCTTGTTACAAACTTGCAGGAGGCCTGAACCTCCCCCCATCAGTGTGCAGCACACTCAAGATACACTGGCTAGCACTGGTCCCTAGAGGACATCCCTCTCAGCTGATGCCCTGCATGACCAGCATTCAAACCTGCTGTTTAGGACGGAAGCACTCAGTTACTACCCAAGTCTTGAGGAACACGCTGGTAATTGCAAGAATGTTCCAGCAAGCTTTTTTTATGGCCTCTTGTTTCACTGGGAAGTGGATCATCTGTAGTTTGCTGGTTGTCCTAAAATCACTCTGGTCACCAGAGAAAAGTGAAGGTAAATGGAAAGATGGACTTGACTTTTGTGGTCCAAAAACCAATGGTGGAGTTGCTGTTTCCAGACAGATGCACAGAAATAAAGAGAAACCTTACAAGCAGCCCAGCTCCAGGACATCCTTTCTGACCCCTGTGGCTGCCAAGATGGTTCTGCAGCTCTTTTAGGTGAGATCAAATGCTTAAGCAAGGCCCTGGTCCAGCGCATGTCCCTCACCTAAAGGATCTCCACCTAGGGGCATGTCTCTCCTCCTGTGCCTCTGAATCCAGGAGGTATGTTCAGTTAAAATATCCCTTTCCTCCCCCAAGGCACGTTTGCAACACTTGAACTGGATAAAGATATGCTTTAACACCTTTTCCATTGAGCCATTACCTGCCCTCACCTTGATGCTGCTTGAATAGAAAGATGGCAGACAATAAACCATGCTAAAGGCTGTCCCTGTGCTCAGCTTAATTATAAACAAGCTGTTCATCCATTATGAGGAAAATGCTTCCTACAGAAGCAGGGTGGAGTACAGAGCTCAATGCACAACCTCTTTTTTCAGTTGACAACCACAATGTCTTCACATGTATATAACTGATCACCACGCTTCACAGAAACTTAATCAAGAAATATTGCACAGGGACCATTACCAAATCAGGACTGAGACCTGGTATAGATCCAGCCAAAGAACTGCTGGGTAGTAAAGGGTTCTGTTGCATGCATCCTGCTCTGGGCTTGTGAGAGTTATGATGAAACAAGGTCTGTGGCACTTAGGCCATTAGTTCCCTCCCAAGCAGCCATTCTTGTCCAAGAAGAGAATCTGGCAAAGGACACGTGGCCAAAATCTTCCTAGGAAAGGCACGGATTCAGTTCATCACTTACATGAGACAGCCCAGAGATTTCAGCAAATGGGAGGAGACCCCAAACTGAGGAGACATGAAGGTTCAGGAT